>NC_068362.1:82196685-82556685 GCF_020536995.1 Dreissena polymorpha | reverse complement strand
GCACTGGAATAGTCGAGCCCGCTGTCCTCTGACAGCTCTTGTTGATATAATTTACCATTTAGCATAGCGAAAAAAGACAATTTTTTTGTGACACATGTGTTCAAAATAATGCTGTTTTGTCTTGACTGATTGTCTAGTCAATGATATATTTAAGTCAATAATGTAAATCAACTAGGACAGGTCTATTAATAACACTCTCCCACATACAAAAATAAGAATGTGGTCACTCTGCCGGTCCATTGGTCAGTCACACAGCATGAAGTCCTACGTCAACATTTCTTATTTGATTAAGTTTAAACTTTAAATAAGTCATCCTCATGAAGTGATATTCTGTGAGAATTGTTCAGACCAAGTGTTCCACAAATTACTGAGTTATTTGCTCTTGAACATAACTTACATAATGATGGGATGATTTTAGTTATGTTTGTGACAGTTTATGTTTCTCTCTGTTCACATCATTATATGAGGATTGCTCTGGGAAAACTGGGCTTAATGAATGTGCATAAAAAGTGTCGCCCCAGATGATCGTGTTCAGTCCGCACAGGCTAATCAGGGACCACACGTTCTGTTTTTATAGTATTTTTCGTTTAAAGGAAGTCTATTCTCAGTGACAATCCAGTTTAGGCAAAAATTGTCATCCCTGATTAGCCGTTGCAGACTGCACAGGCTATATAAATCGTGGGCAACAATTTACGCACTTGAATTAAACTCTGTTTTCTCAGGGCAGGGCAGGTATCACACAATACATTCTAGCCCTTTAGAACAGGCTTATATCACAAAATACTGTCTTCCCATTTAGAACTGATTAATATCACAAAATATTGTCTACCCATTTAGAAGAGGTTCAGATAACACAACATATTATCTCCCCATTTAGAACAGGCTCATATATCACAAGTTATTGTCTACCCATTTAGAACAGACCAATATCACAAAATATTGTCTCCCCATTAGAACAGACTCATTTATCACAAAATATTGCCTACCCATTTAGAACAGACTAATATCACAAAATATTGTCTCCCCATTTAGAACAGGCTCATTTATCACACAATAATGTCTACCCATTTAGAACAGACTAATATCACATTTAGAACAGACTAATATCACATTTAGAACAGACTAATATCACAAAATATTGTCTCCCCATTTAGAACAGGCTCAGATATCACAAAATAGTGTCTCCCCATTTAGAACAGGCTCATATATCACAAAATATTGTCTACCTATTTAGAACACACCAATATCACAAAATATTGTCTCCCCATTTATAACAGGTTAATATCACAAAATATTGTCTCCCCATTTAGAACAGGCTCATATATCACAAAATATTGTCTACCCATTTAGACCCGGCTCATATATCACAAAATATTTTCTCCTCATTTAGAACAACCTGGAGGATTTACAGAGTCTTATCGACAAATGGCGTGGGGTATCCCAGCAGTCTGTGACTGACCTCCATGCCTCGATGACTGATGAACCCCGCCCCTCTCTGACACGGCTTATTGACCACCTGGGCATCGACCATGACCTCTTGAAGTTTCGAACTGATGACGACAATGAAAGCTTCTACTGAGACTTTAATGTTTTTCTTGTATGTGCAAACAGCATAAAACCAAAACAGCCTGCGAGTAACTCGCAGTCTGTTCAGGTTTTATGCTGTTTGCTGCTCATCAGTATCTAAGGTTTGGAAATGAAGCTTTAAAAACTTAAATTATGTATTAAAGGTTTTTTAATTAAATTTAATTTTGTATGGGACTACAAATGTGTCAAAATACGTATCAGAGTGGTAAATGGTTAATGTGGTTTGTATGAGGCTGTTGAGAACGCTGCTAGATGTTTTTAATGTTATAAATTGACTTGCTGCTGTATGGATTTATTTTAGAAAACCAGACTTGATGCATGTAAATTTAGGGCCTTTTTTGCTTCTTAGAGAATAGCTGTTTTTCACAAATTTGAAAATATTGCTCCATAAATTTTCACAATGTAAAGAAGTTTTTGACTCATTTATTTACAATTTTGACCAGTATGAACTAAATTTTTCACTATTTGAACACTTCGCATCTAATTTTTTTCTCAAAATTAGAGGGCCAAGGCAGCTTCACAAAGATGTGGGAAAAAGCGCTTCCATTAAGTATTGTACAGGATAAGCCTGTGCACTCAGTAGACTTTCCACTGTATGGAAGTATCTTCTAAAAGTCTGGAAGTATCTTCTAATATAAATATCAAATCTATGCAGAAAGTGTCTTCCTTGAAAAGTATGTAATCTGGGACAATACTATATGCACATGCATTAAGCCCAGTTTTTCCAGAGACCATTTCATTTGTGTGTTAAATTGTTAATTGTTCCCTGTTTCTAAGCTGTTCTCTTCCCTTGAAAACTGGAGTGTAGGGACATAAATAAGTAAATTACTATTGTAAACTGTTCCATTACTTTTAAAACTGAACTGTTTGTAATGTTATTATGCCTCTTTTTGAAGAAAAAGGTAATTATTGTTTTGCTGGATGTCGGTCAGTCTGTCTGTCTGTTGGTAGACCAGTACGTTTCTGATCAATAACTCAACAACGAATTGACCGATTTGCTTGATACTTCACATATACATTGGCCGTGGACAGTAGATGACCCCCATTGACATTGGGGTCACTAGGCAAAAGGTCAAGGTCACAGTTATTCACTAAGTGTGAAATCGTTTCCGATCAATAACTCATCAACTGATTCACAGATTGGCTTGATACTTCTCATGTCGATATTGGGGTTATTAGGTCAAAGGTCAAGGTCACTGTCACAATAAGTGTGAAAATTGTTTCCGATCAATAACTCGTCAACGAATTTACTGATTGGCTCGATACTTCACATGCGCATTGGCCTTGGACAGTAGATGACCCCTATTGAAATTGGGGTCACTAGTTCAAAGCCCTGTGGGGGGGGGGGGCATATGTCTCCGACCCTGGAACTCTTGTTCCATTAAGAGCTTGTTACAATAATTCATGAAAATATTGTGTTACGATTATACCCCCAACCTTTTGTTTGCACACTGGTGGGATATGTTATCATTATTATTAATTGTTCTTTAAGAGAATGTATTTGTTTTTTAATATAAGAGTGAGATATAAACTGTATTGTTATATTGTTAAATGGCCTATATGCATATTTCGAAATGAACTGTTGCTTGTGTGCTTTTATTATAAATTGTTGCTGGTTTGCTTTATTATTAACTGTTGGATTATTTACATTTATTGAGAAAATGATTCTCAGTTGACAAGTTCCTGTTGAGCTGTACTAAGCACAACTTGCTTATGGTTAGCGTTTGTGATAGCCTTTTGTCTTTTTTTTTATAAAACTCAGACAAGTTAATGCATCATTTGGGTTAAACAAATATGTCAAAGGAAAAGCTTGTGAACTCTATAGGGGCAACATTTATTGCCCAATCTTCATAAAACTTTGACAGAGACTTTGTTTCAATTATAATATTATTGGCTGAATTCAAAACTGTGTCAAATCTGGTTAAAAATAAACTAGTCTCCTTGTCAAATTAAAGACAAAGCTTTTGAACACTAGAAGCCACACCCGTTGCACATTTTTTTTATGAAACTTGGTTTGAACATTTTACCTCTCGGCCGAGTTAAAACAGAGTAATGGGGTCAAAAACAAGTCACTCAAGAGGCAACATTTATATCCCAATATTCATTAATTGTATAATTGTAAACATCTTCATTTTTAAAAATAAGGTTACCTGGTAAAATGACATGAAAATTTAGTGAAATTAAAGAGGCCACAATTATTACCCAGTCTTTAATAAACTTGGTGAGAAAATTTGAGTCAATGATATTGCAGCTGTGTTCCAAACTTGGTCATGTGGGGAAAAAACTGTGTCATAAGATCAAAATAAAGAAAAAGCTTGTGAAGACCCTAGAAGTCATACTTGTTTGCACAACTAAAAAAAAGTGCATATAGCTTGACTTTATTTGAAAATGATAGTGGTTGTTTTAAAACATGACTGCAAGGCTTGGGGTTGTTTGCTAATAAGTCTACTGGAAACGTTGTGAACACTACCTTCTAATAACAGTATCATTCCTTGGGGTCTAAGGTGAGCATTTTAGGGCCTTTTGCCCTCTTGTAATATAAAGAAGGTTTTTAGGGCACGTTGTACAGTGGCCACCATCTTGGTAAACATTTTCCTTGAAGTAACTTTTCAGCTGAAACCACTTTTACTTTGTTATCTTGTCTCATTGAAAACATGGCCTCAAGGAAGCAGTATAGTTTCCCTTAAATGGGAATATTTAAATTTGGACACTTTCTTTGCAGAGACTGCTCAACGGATGAAAAATTAATTAAATGTCATTTGGGTTATCATTTATTTGTTGAGGTCATTTTGTTTAAGTTTACACCAATCATTTTAGTTTGGTTTGTTAACATGTTACGTGATATCCTCGTGAAAAAGGCCATATTCAAGTGTTTGTAAGACATATTGTTGAACTCAGGGCAATCATGGCCCAATTTTATTTTTGTTAAAAATTGACAAATTATGTTCATTTGTTTTAAAGTTACAAAATGTTTTTGTGTTCCTTGAAATGTAAATAAATCTTTATTGTTAATATGTATTGTCTTACTCAATCTGTCTTGAATATAATGTAGCCTTAATAATAACACAATTTAATTCAGTGTTCTTTACTCTTATAATACATGTGTATGAGCCCAGTTACAGGAAAATGGGTCATATGACATATGTGGCCATAGCTCCAGAGCGGCCTGCTTAATTGTGCAGTCTGGTGAGGAGCAACATTGTCTTGTATAAAGTCACGCATTGTTTCGTGGTCTCATAATCCTTTCCCACTCAGAAGCAAAGTGAAAATTGCTATGTGCAAACAGCATAAATGCAGAGAAGCCTGAGAGTAAATTGCAGTCTGTTTAGGTTATATGCTGTTTGCTGCTCATCAGTATCTAAGGTTAGGAAATGAAGCCTTTAAAACTTAAATCTAGTAAGAAAGGTCTTTAATTAAATTTAACTTTCTTAAGGACTACACATGCATTAAAATAAGTAAGTGGGAAAGGGTTGATTCTATAAGGGACTACAAACACATCCATGCGTGGATCTGAGCAGTTTTGTTTTGGGGACTGCAGGGCCAGAAGATACCTAATGACATGTTGGTTGTTCTCCTGTCTGTACAGATATCTTCATTTGGGAGCTTTGGTTACTAAGTTATTGGACCAGGAGATAAAGAAAATTGAGTGACAATTATTTTGTTTTCACAGATTTTTATTAAAACACAGATAAACATTTCTAACAAAGATCGTGAAACAAAGTGAGAAAAACAAGACGTATCACTGGTAACGGTTATAATGGCAACAACAGTTCTAGTATCACAATATATACTTGTAACTAGTGTATAAGCACATATACATAAATATAGATTTATCATGTAAAAGTGCACCGTCATTCACTAGAGTAAAATAAATTAGCTCAACAGTTCTTGTTAAAGTTATTCACAGTTTTTAATGTTTCTTATAAAATAGAAACTTTGCTTCTCCGTAAAGCTGACAAATAACAATAGTGTTAAAAGGGCTGTCAACCAGATTGACGAAAAAAGAAACGTTCTAAAATACCGTCATTAAATGCTTTATATAGATAAATTCAAACATTGGATCTAAAAATCTCCAGTAAAAAATCAAGAATAAATTGAAAAAAAAAAGTAACCATGAACAGGGCTCGAACCATAAAAATTCTCCCATTTAGACCACTGGGCCATGCATGTTCATACAATGAGCGTTGTATTTTATACTTTATATAAGCAATCCTCATAGTTTCACAAAATAAAACGACGACAATAGAACTCTCCAAATTACCTGGTAGACATACTCAGTAAAATTTTATTACCGAATTTACTGAAAATATGAAAACTTAACAACATTTTTCAAGTAATTTAATATACCAGTCGTGATATTTTAATCAATATTAACTAATAATTGTAAAAAAAAATACAGTATTTTGGAACTGTTCCTTTTTGTGTGATATATAGCAATCTGGTTGACCGCCCCTTTAAAGCAAATTTTATTTAAAGATATTGTCAAATGAAAGTAACACTTATTACAATACAAATGTCAATAGTGTTAGAGAAAATGTCAATGCTTGCTTCAAAGTTTGTTTCTAATAAATATAATTCTATAACAACATATTTCTAAACAAATAGCAATTGTGTTTTAGCAATATTAATGTAAAAACATATTTCTCATTGAATTGAATTGATATTTCAATACATTTTTTTTATTATGTCCCCCACTATAGTAGTGGGGGACATATTGTTTTTGCCCTGTCTGTTGGTTGGTCTGTTGGTTGGTTTGCGCCAACTTTAACATTTTGCAATAACTTTTGCTATATTGAAGATAGCAACTTCATATTTGGCATGCATGTTTATCTCATGAAGCTGCACAGTTTGAGTGGTGAATGGTCAAGGTCATCCTTCAAGGTCAGAGGTCAAATATATGTGGCCAAAATCGCTTATTTGATTACTTTTGCAATATTGAAAATAGCAACTTGATATTTGGCATGCATGTGTATCTTTTTGTTCTCGGATTACGATTTCTTCCAATTATAGAATGCCACGTTTTTCATTGAAACAAGGTGCAACTGTAACCTAAATTCTTAATATTGTAAATGACAGTTATTATATGACCTAAAAATCAATATTCTTTTCTGCTTGGTTATGTCGAGTCATATTCAATGGCCATCTAGTCAATAAATGTCTAATACTAAGATTTTATATGAGCTTGTCTCTGGGGAAAATCTTGTTAAATGCATGAGCGTAAAGTACTATCAGGGATTATCCTGTGCAGTTCGCAAAGGCTAATCAGGAACGAATCTTTCCACCTTGACTGGATTATTATTTAGAAGAATCCCTTTAAAGGAAAAATTCCATAAAAGCAGAAAGTGGCATCCCTGATCTGGTATTCCCAGAGCATATCCCATACACATGTTGTATCAACTAGAATATTTGATGGGGAACACGGGTCATGTAACGTACCACACTAGCAATTTACCAAAAAGCATAACACATTCAGAGTGTATAATTAACCAGGTTTTCGAAGGAAAAAATGGTTATTAGATTGGCAAATGTCGGCGGGCGGAACAAGCTTGTCCAGGCCATAACTATGTCTTTTATTGTGAGATTTTAAAATCATTTGGCACATTTGTTCACCATCATTGGACGGTGTGTCATGCGAAAGAATTACATCGATATCTCCAAGGACAAGGTCACATTTTGAGTTCAAAGGTCAAAAATGGCCATAAATTATCTTGTCTGGGCCATACTATGTCATTCATTGAGATTTTAAAATTACTCGATACATTTGTTCAAAATCTTTGGACGGTGTGTCATGCAAAAGAATTACGTCAATATCTCCAAGGTTAAGGTTGCCATGACTAAAAATATATTAAATTAGACAAAAGGGGGGTTACTTGAGGAACAATCAGTAAAAATGCACATTTTGGATTGTCTCCCTTTATCAGACTTTTTTTCAAATTGCAATCAAGGTCGCCACAACTAAAAATAGATTGAATTTAACACAAGGGGTGAAACTACAGTAACAATGCACATTTTGAATTGTCTCCCTTTATCAGACTTTTCAAATTGAAAACCTGGTTTTGTGACAATTTTGTCCCTTGTTATGTTAATATTGTGTTGACCCATACATTTTTGCACCATTGTAATGTAAGCAAACACTATTAATGCTTAATACAGAAATGCGCACAACACTTTGCCTGCAATCAATCTAAATAAGTGACAAACTGCTATAGAGTAGATGTAAGATGAATTGTCTATGATAGTAAATAGGCCATTAAATACTTATAAGCACATTAATAAATGGAAAATACCACTGTACAGCAGAAGCATCCTCAATCACATAAGATTTTTACTAAGAAACTGTCTTAACAACAGTAGCTACTTGAAATACTACATAAATACTAAACATCTCGTAGGAACTATTTTATCAGCAACAGTATATGCTGCTACTTGAAATACTACATAAATATGGAGCATCTCATTGGAACTTTTTATCAACAACAGCAGTCACTTGAAATACTACAGAAATATGGAACATCATGTAGGACCTATTTTCCCGATTTTTTTTCAATTGTACATCTTACATTGACAAAGAGTTCTTTCATTTGCATTTACTTGGGCTGTATCTTCTTTGGTTGAAAGATCCCTGGCAAGTTGTACTGCAATAAAAAATACAGACAAACTCGTTATAGAAGGTTATGGTGCTGTTGGTGTGACTTCTAAGGTTGCATTATATTTGGACCACAGTGTGCCCCAGCAATCCTAACTAATTAACTTATTAGACTGACAAAAGTAGGGACAAATATTTAATTATAGCTGCAATATCCCCCTATTTGTAGTTGAAATTGAAATATTTTCACTTGTGATGTGGTCTTGTGTTGTGGTTTGGGAGACCGAGTACCCGAAGGAAACACCACCTGTCTGGTATGGTGACCACCAACCAAATTCACATGCTTTTAGGAACCAGACTTGAACCTGGTTCGCCTAGATGAGAAATGCGAGAACCAACCATCGCGCTAACTGGACAGCACTTTAAAGAATTAACCAGCAGACAGACATTTATAGCCATGCCTATCCAATCTTTGTCCAAGAGTTTAGAGCAGAAAGAACGGATTATGCAGCCATGTGCTTACGTTGACCGCTTCAAATATAGACCCACGATTGATCAACTCAGTCATTGATTGACAAGATCGCTTTCTAATGGTCAAATTTTAATGTGATTGAAAACTTAAGATATTTCCTGAACAATATGTCAGCATTACAATACACAAGGGCACTATTGTTATAAAACATGCTGGAGACAAATTGGCTTTTGTGAACTGCACTTCCAATTATTGAGATCTATCTACCCATGAAATGTCTGGTTGATACTTTGCATAGTTTGCAAGATATGTCCCATTTACATGTGTAATTAATAATTTAACAAAGGTCATTGGCTCAACATATGGGAGAAATAGGTATGATTCATCTGCACAACTCATGACATCAATTTGATATTCCTAGGTATTGGGTTTCAAGGTGATACCTTTTACATAGTTTTCAAGATATTCTCCTTTGATATTCCTAGGTATTAGGTTTCAAGGTGATACCTTTTATATAGTTTTCAAGATATTCTCCTTTGATATTCCTAGGTATTAGGTTTCAAGGTGATACCTTTTACATAGTTTTCAAGATATGCTCCACACAAAATTTAAATTAAAAAAAATAAGCAAAGAACAAAAACTTTAAATATGGAAGCAAGAGTTACAGTTTTTGAGCACTGCATATCCCATAATGAGATCCAGCTTATATTAAGTTTTAAGTTGACCAAATTTAAGTAAAAAATTGTACAAACAGCAAATAAGAGTAATTATTACTCTTAAAATAGGGGAGCATTGATAATGGGCCGTGCTCTGTTAAAAAGGGGTTTAATGCATTTGCGTAAAGTGTCGTCCCAGATAAGCCTGTGCAGTCCACACAGGCTAATCAGGGACAAGACTTTCCGCTTTTATGATATTCTGTTTAAAGAAAGTCTCTTCTTACTAAAATTCAGTTAAAGCAGAAAGTGTTGTCCCTGTGTTGCGTATCATCGTATAGTGTTAATTAACTACGGAATTGTGCGTTAGGTTCAACCTTTTTAATAAACGTTAATATAAACTTGTATATATATAACATAAGAAGTGACGTCGATAGTATACGTGACGTCGCGTGCATGTTAGCAGATAAACGTCAACATTTTGAATTCCCTACATATTCCGGACCTCAATATGATATAAATTCTAACAACAGTAAAATATAACATGAAATAATGTGTAAATAATTTTATAACAAGTATCATTAAATTAACGTTAGTCTCTGCTTATCACAATATTCACATAAAACCTCAATTATCACATTATATTTACAGTCTCTAGATTTCGTTCTCACATTCTTCAATTGGATAAAGTTTCACAATTGGTCGATGAGTGAGTCCACCCTGATTAGCCTGTGAGGGCTGCACAAGCTAATGTGGGACGACACTTTACACACATGCATTAAACTCCTTTTTCACGGAGCATGGCTCTAATGATTCTGGTACACTAGCTGCACACACCCTAAAACAGCTCCATCTACCTTAGTGTCAAGCAGATATCTCTTAGTTTTACTGATGAAGTTTCAACTTGACACATGTAGTACCTTTTAAGATTTCCTTTTGTTGTTCTCAGAAATAATAAACTTTAGGCAAACCTTTTTTAAGTACTTTTCAATTCAGCAATTTGAAGTGACAAAAGCATTTAAATGTTGGGGCAAATTTTGCACAACACCAATCTTTCAAACAAAGAAGTGTTTCACAATCAAATAAATAATTGAAAAGCAGTGCACTGAAAGTGAAACTGATGGGTCGGTACCATTATCAGCAGTTTTAACAATATAATAATTTATGAACCTGTTATAACAGCTATGAAATCATACTGAGCCCAGTATCAGGAACATTTACATATTTAACCCTTTACCACTTAGATACATTTTTTGATGTGTTTGTAGACCCTTAAATTTAATTAAAGGTCTTTCTTACTAAATTCAAGTTTTAAAGGCTTCATTTCCAGCCCTAAATTATTGATGAGCAGCAAACAGTATACCCAGTAAAACCTGAACAGACTGCGAGTTAATTGCAGGCTGATCTGGTTTTATGCTGTTTGCACATAGTTATTTTCATTTAGTTATTATCATTTTGCCTCTGAGTGGGAAAGGGTTTTAACTCCACTCAGAAAATGAACGTGAGTTGAGTTTCACCTCAGCTGAAAATTGTGAATGTTTTTCCTAAACCCAGAGTTGAATAGGACTCAAAACTAAAATCACTTTATGTGATCTTCAAATAGTACATGATTGTAAATGTCAAAAATTGAGAAAAAAAACTTAAGTCAGAGTATGGACTTATGTTAGTGATACTTAGCCCTGGTATAAATATATAACAAGAACATCACAATAGTTGTACTGGCAACACACATTTGTTAACACAAATAACAAGACATTGCAACATTAGAGGTAGACAGAATAAAAAGTATTTTTATAACATAAGAATTAATATGACATGCCAGAAGAACATTATTACAGTATGCTTCCAACGTACTAAAATACAATACTCTGTATGTTTTGATCTTATCTAGTCTCGGTAAATCCACCTTATGGATGCCAAAAAAGCATTGAGCATAATAAATCAAATAAAAGATAACATCTATAAGTGAACAGTGTCATGCTAAATAGGGTCTTATGCTATATGTGGCAAGTGTAGCTTCGGACTAGCCTCTGCCTTCCGGCAGTATGGTCAGAAGCTACCGTATCTGCTTTAAAATCACGGAAGGTTTAGCGGTCTTATTAGTGGACAAGGTAGCTCATAACCAGTTCAAACAATGTTTAAAATTTTTGTTCAACATATGTCACCTGCAATTTTCAAATTTTCTTTTCTGTGCTACAAATGTCAATTTAAATATCTGATATATATCATTCATAATCTTACTAAAAAGGTAACTGTATAACTAATGTTTCTATGGGGAAAGGTTTAATTCTCATTGAAATAATTAGTAATAAGCAATGAGGAAATTATTTCTTACACGAGTCATTCACTCAAACTTTTGTTTATAAACATGAAAGCATTCATGACTGTTCACCAATATGAAGAAAACATGTTCAGAAAGTTTAGCACCTGAGGTAAGTGGAACATATGTATACTCTATAAGAACCAGATATATCTTTGGCATAAATATCAGCTTACATAATATATGCATATCTTAATTGTATTTATTTAATATACTCAAAATTAAAAACATAACCGATATACAAAATACAATTCAAAATATAATTTACAATACTAGCACTATTATATATTCTTTGGCAATCTAGCTGTATTTAAAATACAATTGTCAGCAAAGCTTACAACATTGATAAAAGAAATGTGTATATACAAATGTCAGAGCATTACTTCATCAGTAAAAATCATTGACAGAGGAAAACAAACACATTTGCAGCCATAAGCATTTTCAAAATGAAATGTGAACTTGTGAGAAATTGAGAAGCAACTGACAAATTGAAAGGTTATACCATTCTGACTAGATTGCATTACTTATAGTGTAGGGAATGTTCATATTTTACTTAAAAAGCTCAAGATTGTTGACATATGATTTCCATAGTCAAAATAGTTCCATAATATATATAAATTATATTTACAAGAAGGTACTATAGTACTATTTAAGTTATGATACAAGACACATACTAAAAAAACAAGCATGAGAATGACAAAATAATGAAATACCAAAGTTAATTACGATTTGTATAACAATTAAGTAATGGTAATAGATGACCATTCATTTCTTTAAAAAAGTGACTTTCAAATCAAATAAGTTCATTGCTTTTTTCACAAAGTGCTATATAGCAAAAATGAGTTTTAGATTGTTTCACATTAAATGTCTTCTTTGAAAAAATACAGGTTTCTGTTGAAGAAACAGTGGGTATTTCATTTTTTTTACATTTTCTTATACACATCTTCAAAATAAAGCTTTTTTTTTCAAGTGTCTTCCAAAAAAGCTTTCTATTAGTAATTTTATTAATCAACAGATGTGAAATCACAACAGTGACAGCAAGCAAACTGAAGACTGCTAAACACAGGTCTCAGTAGCAGCGTAGGCAAAAACACGCGTCTCAGGCGTAAAGCTTACACGTACATTTCTTACTCTACGAACGAGTGTCCCAATATCAGTCAGACAGGGCTGATGCTGGGGCGTCTTCGGTGAATTCGACCTTTCCCCTTCCGGATCTGCATCCTCCATCATGCGTCTTGGTGACGCAGATCGCGAGGTCAACTTTGGGAGCTTGATTGGACTTTCCAAGCGTCTGGGCGACATTGGAACAGGTGAGTTTGCGATTTGGATTTTCTCCGCTGAAATCAACTTTTTTGGTGACTTGGAAGGTGTGTCACTGGTTACTATGGTGATGGTTTCATTCTGGAGACTTGGACTGTCAAGGTATTCCATGATGTCGGACATCGGTGAATCAGACTTCTTCTCATTGTAGCGACTACCATCAGGTCGAGCAAGAGAAAACAAACTAAACATTAAAATTTATCTACTGAAATGATCTTTTTATCATATTTCATTTTCTAATTATGAATATTCAATTATCAAACATTCTAAATTAAAATCTACATTATAATGTACACTCAAATATAATAGGTAATATGCATATCTAAATAACACAACAATGTAGTGTTATTTACATATGCATATTACCTATTCATTTTTGTATTTTTCCTCATCCTAGTGAGTGTTTTTCAAGCAATAAATAACCCCTTACAGCACAGAACCAGTTTTAGAAGGATATCATCTAAATAAATGACAAAAATGTATATGGACAACAACATGAGATGAGTTTTTCAGAAACACAATGCCCCCTATTGCGCCGCTTTGAAGCCATAAATTTGACCTTGAAGGATGACCTTGACCTTTCACCACTCAAAATATGCAGCCTCCATGGGATACACATGCATGCCAAATATAAAGTTGCTAACTTCAATATTGCAAAAGTTATGACCAAGGTTAAAGTTTTGATGCCGCTTTGAAGCCATATATTTGACCTTTGACCTTAAAGGATGACCTTGACCTTTCACCACTCAAAATGTGCAGCTCTATGAGATACACATGCATGCCAAATATCAAGTTTCTATCTGTAATATTGCACAATTTTAACCAAGTTTTCCACAGAATGACAGACAGACAGACAGGCCAAAAATAATATACCCCAGATCATTCGATCCTGTGGCATAAAAATTAAAAAAAATTATATGCACATTTTCATTACGAGAAATAATCATAATAATCCATTCCATTTATGTGCAAAAATGTCTAGATAGCGGACTTAACAATTGGCTGCAAAGAACGAGTTTACAAATATGGTACATGTATCTGGACGTTGGTTCCTCTGCTTTTCACATAGGCAGAATGGTTTTTTTATTTATTTGACAACCCAGACAAGTGTTTCCATGTTATTTTGACACGTGGGACAATGGCTCCTAGGTTATTTTGACCACCTGTACATTGGTTCCCACATTTTATTGAAAGCCCGAATATTTTAGGAACCAATGTCCAGACTGTAAAAACTAGATACAACTTGTGAACAAGTTTGGTGAAGATCGGATGAAATTTCGGGACAGACAGACAGACAAGCCGACAAAGTGACTCCTATATAGCCCCCATTACCAATGGTAATGGGGGTATAATAATGAATAAACCATTGGTAGGGTTGTAAAAAGAATGTAGGAACAAACGTCTGCATGTTTCAACAATATCATGGGAACATCTGTAGGAACCAATTTTCCAGGTTCTCGAAAAAGTTTGTTTCCATATATGAGACCTTTGATGTGAAAACTGAGCTTACAAATAAACGTGTCTTCTCGGATAAGCCTGTGGAGAACCCAATGACTTCCCATTGACATGAAGACACCCATAGGCTTGTCCGAGACATGCTTTTTATAGCATTTTCCTGATTCATGGAAATTGTTTATAAGTAAAAACCCACCAATCCAGGACATTATTATTCTTTACACATTTTATTCGCATTTCCCATGGACAGACACTTTCCAATTTAATGGCTTGTGTGTTTCATTGATGTTAATCTAACATCAACATAATTATGTTGTTCTTAAAACTTCTGCAGTCATAAAGTAAATTGGGTGTAATCTAAAAATAACATGTTTATTATTGCAAACAAATAAAACACAATTTTGCAACAAAAGAAAAACAAAGCAACAACATCTAAAATGAATAATTTTATTCATAATATTCTAAAGTTAAATATAATAGACAAGATATAGTTTTTTACAGGTTCAACAGTATTTTTGAAGAGAAATTGCCTTGGACATGTTCTTTAAATTGTTGTATTTGAGATTCTGTGTCAAGCAAATATAACACATGCACATAAAATAATGTAAGCAAAGCATAATACTGTATTCTACAAGGCAGCTTAAAACTATAAATAAATGAGCCAGTCTTTGCGAAAACTGGGTTTAATGCATGAGTGTGATATATTGTCCTAGAATAGCTGGACAACACTTTTTTTTTTATGGAACAGTTTGTCTCTTCCAAACAAAAATCAAGTCTACTCTATATAAATAATAGTGTCATTCTCTGACTGCATAGGCTTATCTTGGATGATTCCTTACGAACATGCATCAAGCCAAGTTTTTTTCCCAGACACAGCCTCAATTAAGAATATAGGCTTTACTTGTATAAGACTTAAAAAAATATATATATAGGACTTTACAAGAAGACGGTCATTAACGGCCTTAATAAGACTGTCAAAAGCCTAAGACCCCAAAGAACCAAACAGGTAGAGTTCACAAGGTTTTAGAATAACTTGTATTAAGAGAACTGCTTTAACAGCAGCAACATTTTTGAAGAAACCAGAAATACTTTCCAACACAGCCTAGATATATATATTTCTTTTAATGTTTTGGGCACGTTTTTCGTGATGAGTACTAATGTGGCATCCACAGTGTGCAACTTGTTTTCTTATAGCCACCTCAAGAAATCTACCCCACGTCAAGGCGGCCATGTTTTTCAATAGACAAGAACCAATATCACTTGTCTAAGAAATCATTAGACCAAATGTTTAGAACTAGCTTTATGACAATTAGGCAAACAAATAATACTTCTTGAGTGTCCACGATCTTCTATAAAAATTGATATAGTGAACAAGTTTTGACCCCACATGACCCAGTTTCTAACTCGTCAAATTTATTATAAAATTGGAACTAAATGTGGCCTCTAGAGTGTTAGCAAGCTTTTTCATCAACTTCACATAGTGACCCAGTTTCAAACTCAGTAGAGATATTGTTGGGACAAAATGTTGCGACCAAGCTTCACAAGCATTTTCTTTCATTTGACCTAGTGATCTAGTTTGTGACCCCACATGACCTAGTCTTGAACTCCCTCAATATATTATCAAGAAAAGACACTCTCACAGACACACAGGAAGATTGGGCAATAAATGTGGCATCTTAAGTGTTCATTAGCCAAATGTTGATGAATAATGATTGAAAAAAGATCTCATGACCTCACAATCACAATAAGCATATTGTACTCCGGTGAACTTAACCCTTTGCATGCTGGGAAATTTGTCGTCTGCTAAAATGTTGTCTGCTAAATTTCTAAAATTAGCATTTTCTGCGATTTTTTTTCAAAGAATACTATCAGAATAGCAAACAGTTTGGATCCTGATGAGACGCCACGTTTTATGGCGTCTTATCTGGATCCAAACTGTTTGCAAAGGCCTTCAAATTCCGGTTCCAGTGCTCAAAGGGTTAAAAAACAGGTAACTTATGCTACCATTAATTTATTGTTTAGCATCTTGAGTAATTTTCTTAATAACAATTGTAGTCGCTGTAAGTGACAAATGCCCCATGAAATTTGTATTGGTGTATGCACTCTGCACTTCCTAACACAGGTATATTAATCATTATACAAAGTATCATTTGAATCCCTTCAAAGCATTGTATAATGCTATGCAGTTGTGTTCTACATATAAATGGTACAGCATCAGAATGAAAAATGGTTCATGCAATAATTAAAATATATATATATAATACCCCTAGGTAAAATAAATGGCAAACGATGAAACATGCAGAGAAAATCACAGAAGTGAAAAATAATAACTAACAAAAGTAATCTGTGAAAAATGTACAGTATATGATCGTTGATAAGTATATTTTGTTTCTAATATAATTCTTAAAGTAATACTAGGCATAAGTGACAAGATCTAAGTGCAGATTTTTGAAAGACTACAGCTTTGAAATGATATAACGAGGTAATGTAAAACAGGATTACATATAATAAGTGCTACAGTATAACAGGACATGAACACATGTGCATACAAAGGCTACAACATGTAATGCTAAGATTATGACATGGAAATGAAAACAGTATCAAAATGAAGTAACACTGTGAAAATGGAACAATATTTAAAAGTGGAAATGAAAACAGTATAAAAATGAAGTAACACTGTGAAAATGGAACAAAATTTATAAGTGGTACACTAAAATTTAAATTCTTTAATCAACTTGTGATTTCTAACGTACAATACCAATACCATTAAAAAGTTATCAAAATATATATTGAAAATCTGTTTAAACTATAACTAATTAGAATACAAAATTATTTACTAAAAAATAATGAAGATTTCTAATTCAACTTTTGTATCAAAATTTTGATTTGATTTTAATAAAACTATATCTTGGTCAAAAATGTGACTTATACCCAACACAGCTTTATTAAGGACGGACTGATCAACCTCTCTACCAACTGAAAGAGTGATTCCACTATACCCACTCTAAAACTTTGTTTTAAGCGGTGTAACAAACACCAAATAACAACTTTTACCCAATGTGAAGATGATTGAGCAAATATTCTTCTCAAAATAACACATTATGACACATATAATCATTAACTTTGGATGATATTATTCACTCACATTAAAAGATCCTTGCAACAGACAAATCAGCAATTCATTATACACGTTATTGTTGTCAGAGAAAGAACAGGTTCTCTGTAAGTTTTATTAACCTAGCTTAACGCTTTACCACATAGATTCCTATTTTGACGCATTTGTAGTCCGTTAGAAAGTTAAATTTTATTAAAGACCTTTAATTTGTATCACTTAATTCAAGTTTTAAAGGCTTCATTTCTAACCTTTAGATACTGATGAGCAGCAAACAGCATAAATCCTTAACAGACTGCGAGTTACTTGCAGGCGGTCCTGGTTTTATGCTGTTTGGGCCATGTTCAGCTTGCTGCTAAGTGGGAAAGGGTTAAGTACTTTTTAGTTAAGACAGAATCAAGATTTTAGTTTTCAATAATGTCTGTTATATCACAATTTTGGTCTGAAGAAAGACCTAAAATAATATGCACCAAATGGTCCTCTATCCATATACCACGTTTCATCAACCTTCTTTTTGACTTGTCACAGATTCCAGAATGTAGTTTTCACATTTTTCTGGAATCATAGCAACGATTGTTTTCTAAAAATAAAATAAAATCAAATGCATATTCCACAAATGGCTCTCTATCCACATACAGACTTAATAAATAGATACACTTCATCAAATTCATAACATGTTTCAAGATCTTTTTTATCAGATTTCATATAACAAACGTATATATTTACATTTTTATATACTCAAAGACATGCCATTAGTGAACAACTTTAGGACCATTCCTAATCTCTGTAAAAGAGTTCCATTCTTCTACTGTTACTTGTTTTCAGTTATTTTATGTGTCAAATGTTTAACCATTTCCATAAGGGATGGGAACTAATATTTGAACATTCAACAATTTGACAAATATTAAAATTCAAGAATTCAATCGGAATATTACATTTTCATGCAAAGGAGCTTCCAAAAAAAGTTTAAGTGCAAAGACGCATATTTGGTCAAGTGCAGACAACATTTGTGTATCAGTCATTGTTTTGATAATAAGATTTTATTTTATGCTTTCGGATGGATTATAGAGAAATATCAGTTAATTAAAACTGATAATTTCACTGTTTTAATCAGTGAAAATTATCAGTGAAAATTATCGATAATTTTCACTGTTTACTGTGAAATGACGTCATTTTTTGATGAAATGACGTCATTATCCCAACGAAATTCTTTAGTTAAACTCTTATAAAAATGTATATAAACTGTGAAAAAAGGCATAAAATATAAAGGAAATTTGTTGGATTTGGTTGAATATCGATTTTAATTCACTCATGATCATAGAAAAATATATTTTTTCTATGATCACTCTTGAATTAAAATCGATAATCCACCGAATCCAACAAATATCCTCTATAAAATTGGCATATGGGAGGATATCTGTGAAAAAAAGAAAACACATGTAAGGGAAGTTATCCAAATAATTTAGAATATTATTGAAATGAAGGAAGATAAAGGTTATATTTTTACCAGAAAAATCTTATACCTTATGAAAATAAAATGTTATAAGTGACAAATGCAGAAATAAACATGGGCTGTTAGTAAAACATGCATGCCCCCCTATATGGGCTATAAGTTGTAGTAGCAGCCATTGTGTGAATACGTTTTTGGTGGTGGTGGTGGTGGTGGTGGTGGTGGTAGAGTAGTAGAGTAGTAGTAGTAGTAGTAGTAGTAGTATAAGTAGTAGTAGTAGTAGTAGAAGTAGTAGTAGTAGAAGTAGTAGTAGTAGAAGTAGTAGTAGTAGTAGTAGTAGTAGTAGCAGCAGCAGCAGCAGCAGTAGTAGTAGTAGTAGTAGTATGCATTACAAAAATGCAGTTAGCCTTACATTTGGTAAAATTTAAATATATTACAGGGGAGGCAAATGCTGTAACAATAAATTTAAACTTATTGCATTTGTTTCCCGTGTATATAAGAAAGATATAATAGTGTATTACCTCCCCTGTCCTGCTTATAGTTTTATTAATCAACAAAATTAAACATTAACACAATATTTAATATACAAAATATACAATAAATCTCATATTCTGATAATATTTTTACTGATCCACTGTATTTTACTAAAAGGATGATGTTTCATTGGACTGATAATTATAGATTTAGGATTACAGACCAGTTGCTTCAGTAATATTGTTCAGAGTGTGCCCTGTTGGCCGCGTATGCATTCTTGAGTTATCATTCAAAAACCATTTTACTATTTCCAGTCACCGTGACCTTGACCTTTGACCTAGTGACCTCAAAATAAATAGGGGTCATCTACGAGTCATGATCAATGTACCTATGAAGTTTCATGATCCTAGGCCCAAGCGTTCTTGAGTTATCATCTGACAACCACCTGGTGGACGGACCGACCAACAGACAGACAGACAGACAGACCGACATGAGCAAAGCAATATACCCCCTCTTCTTCGAAGGGGGGCATAATAATCTTTTTCATAAAATGAGCCTTGTTCTGAGAAAACTGGGCTTAATGCATGTGCGTAAAGTGTCATGCCAGATTAGCCTGTGCAGTCCGCACAGGCTTATCAGGGACGACACTTTCCGCCGAAACTTGATTTTTGGTAAGGAGGGACTTCACTGAAACTAAAAATACCATAAAAACGGAAAGTGTCGTCCCTGATTAGCCTGTGCGGACTGCACAGGATAATCTGGGACGACACTTTATGCACATTCATTTAACCCCTTTTCACAGAACAACACTCAAATGATTACTCTATCCCCCTTTTCAAAGCTGTATATGAGACACGATTTGTCGTGTCATTTGAGGCAATCTGGAACAGTAGTTTGTTCCGGCCATTCGTAAGGTAAGACATTTCAATTTAAGGTTCAAAAATATAAAATACACCTACAGTTAAATAATGAACAAGAGATGTGTTTGTCAGAAACAAAATACCCCCTACTGCGACGTTTTGAAGCCATATATTTGACCTTGAAGGATGACCTTGACATTGACCTTTCACCACTCAAAATGTGCATCTCTACGAGATACACATGCATGCCAAATATCAAGTTGCTATCTTCAATATTGCAAAAGTTATGACCAAGATAAAAGTTTTGGGACAGAATGACAGACACATACAATGACAGACAGACAGGCCAAAAACAATATACCCCCGATCATTCAATTGGGGGGCATAAAAGCAAATATTCCAATATCATTTCAGCATTCATTTCCATCCCTAATGTCCACGTATTAAGACATTTTCTACACTTACATTTAGCAAATTAACAAAAACTTATAAAATAAAGTAGTACATATAAACAATTATCTATATAAAGACACAAGACCACACTATGATCACATGACAACATCACATGGCATGCATCAGTCAATGAGAAGACAGCTTACTTATCGCCGGTGCCATACAGTCCGTGCTCTTTTATGTATTCTATAACTGTATCTTGTACCAAGTATTTCACACTTTCATTTCTTCGAAGTGCTCTCCTGAAAATATTATTATTTTTGTAAATAATATGCAAATTGTTTTTTAACACGAGATTTTTGAAAAACATCTGTTTGACCTTGACTTTAGATCACTTTATTTGAGAATAATTAGGGGTCAACCTTCTTAAAGACTAACCAGCATGCTAATGTATATGATTCTAACAATTATCTAGACATTATGTGGAAACATATTTCATAACACATGCCCCTTTTACCTTGAACTTAGACCCAATGACCTCAATATTTTACTTTTTACCCAAGTCACCACTTCACCTATATGCATGATCATAGGTCACCGCATTCTCAAGTTATTGTCTTCAAACACATTCCTTGTTAGAAGCCCTTGCGCCCAGAACCTTTTATATGTTGACCTCTAAATCAATATGCATCATCATCTATTCCAAAGTAACCAGCACACCTATTTATATAATTGGAGGTAAAAGCATTCTCTAGATATCACAATTATATTGTGCGAATAGAAATCTTTATGGACCAACAGACAAACCTACAGGGGGACAAAAGCAAAGCAATTTACAAATGCTTCTTTCTATCTAGGGCATAACAGTGCTTGTTAATTTCGATGTTTTGGCCATTGTTTACACTATTTCATTTCATGTTCATCAGTTTAACATAGCACACTTTTTGGGGTAAGCTGGTCTACGAGTGCTTGGTGAACACACCAAAGTAACTGACAACTGATTCTTCGCCCTCTTTGTAAAAAGTGCAGGTGCAGAGAATAGTGTATCTTACATAAAACAACCTGACTCATTAATTTATATGTGAAGCAAAAGTAAATTTGAACACTATAAAAACAGTTGAAAAACATATATTTTATTATGAATCATATTAGCATATTTTTTACCAAAAAAACAAACAGTTTGCACTCAAAGTACTAATTATTCCTGATAAAATGAAGACATTTGTCAATCACAGATTTTTATAATTGTTTCCAAACCTACAACGAAGCTTAAATTTCACTACAGGAAATTTTAATCAAAGAAAAGATTTCACTTTGACTAGACTTAGCAAAACCCCCAAAATCCCTCAGTACAAACAACGCTGGCCCATTTAATCCACCAATAATAGCTTAATAAAAATAAGAACACTTGATAATTATGGAAAGTGATTTGTAAAGGATTGTGAATTGATAAGCTCTTTCTGTCCCAGAATATTTATTTGTTTTCCAAAAAGCTACCCGATCCCAAGAAACATCTATAGATTAAAGATGGTCAAAAGTGATAAAAAAAGCTGCGTTTGGAGAAAATTGGTATTAATGTGTGTTAAGTGTCCCAGATTAGCCTGTGCAGTCTACACAGGCTTATCAGTGCTGACACTTTCCATCTTTACTGGATTTTTGATTACAAGAGACTTCCTTTAAACCAAAAATACCATAAAAGTGAAAAGTGTCGTCCATAATTAGCCTGCATTGACTTTACAGGCTAATCCGCGACCACTTTTTATGCACATGCATTAAGCCCAGTTTTCGCAGAACAAGACTCAATCAATACCTGTTATAGGAAAAGCAGTGCTAGACTTACCTGATCTTGGTAGAGCTCACTTCGTTTGTTATCCACTCTGTCACTATGTGAATGTTATCCTGAAAAACAAGCAAACTCTATTTGGAATCAATTCTGAGAGTTTCAGATTCGGTATCTGTAACTTGACTTAGTTCAGAAAAAAATACAGCGCAAATAAACTGTCAACTGTTTTGTATATATAAACAAATCCCAATATTTTTTCCTCGAAGTTTCAAATAAACAAGAGCTGTCAGAGGACAGCGCGCTCGATTATTCGAGTGCTTGACAGTATAACGTAAGCTATCATGGGGAAATTGTTCATATTTAATAAATTATTAGACGATCTTTCAAAAAAAAAAAAGGAAAAAAAAAATTTAATTTTTTTTTTTTGGGGGGGGGGGGGATTGAGAGGGGGTATAATGTGAGGTGTGGTCATTTATAAGACAATCTTTCAAAAATAAAAAAAGGAAAAAAAATTGCGGGGGGGGGGGGGGGGCGGTTGCGGGGGGGGGGGGGGGGTGGGAGTAGGGGGGGTAAGAGGGGGGTATAATGTGGGGTGGGGTAATTTATTAGATGATGTTAAACAAAATTAATTTTTTAGGGGGGGGGGGGAGGTTGGGGGGGGGAAGGGATTCTGGGTAGGGGCGTGGGGTATTGTTTGGGTGGAATTCATTGTGGTATTAAGCAAAATGTTCAATTATCTAAGTGTAAAAGGGGCCATTATTATGTCAAAATGCTTGATACAGTGGTCTGCTCTTCTTTATAGGTTGGGGTTATGTTGGTAAACAAGTATGCAAAATATAAAAGCAATATGTCAAAGGATATAGGAAATATTTGGGGTAGTACGCAAAGTTTAACATAGATTTATCCATAATATGCATATTTTAAGTATAAAAGGGGAAATAATTCTGTCAAAATGATTGATACAGTTGTATGCTCTTGTTTATAGGTTGGGGTCATGATGGTAAACAAGTATGCAAAATATGAAAGCAACATGTCAAGGGACATTGAAAATATTTGGGGTAGTACGCAAACTTTAACATTTGCTGCATATTCTAAGTGGAAAAGGGGCCATAATTATGACAAAATGCTTGATAGAGTTGTCTGCTCTTGTTTATAGGTTGGGATAATGTTGGTAAACAAGTACTGTGAAACCATTTATTTTCGTCGGCACAAAATTTCGCCCTTTTCATAAAAATGACTATTTCGTCCGCTCTTAAATTCGTCCATTTCTGGTTTTGAAAAAAAAACAACGTCCGATTTGTTTGTAATACATGTAATACGCGATTGCAAAAAAATCATGCTGGGGAAAGAGAGGTGACACTTGGTAGTCACTTGCAGGAGGTGGGCCTTGTTAGGCATATGCCAATTAACAAGTCTGTTATTTTAGGTGATAGTAACTGTCCCTTATTAATTTATGTCATTGACACGTTCTTTGTTATGATTAGCGGATAAGTGGGACTGAATAATCGTTAACGAGTGTTTTAAACAACAAAGCCAATTGCCAATTACGCTGCATTTATTGATAAACAACAGTATTAAATCTATAAAAAAAATGTTTTTGTTATAAAAAAAACAAAGGTGCGGGTTTTTATGTATATGTACAAAAATTGTAGATGCAGTTAAAACCAAACACAAATCAAAATGTTCTTTATTAATTTGTAACAAAGCGCAGAATATATTTCAGTCAGGCGTTGATCACACATCGTCATATTTTAATTGCGTTTAATAGTATTGTCTTTAATCCGGATTCGCCGCGTGAAGGCTGTATAATCTGCAACACCCCTGAAAAACACAATACACACAATGGGTAATAAAGATGTTAACAATTAGCGCTAATCAACACTATTATACCTAAACGAAGTCGACGCATTCGATACAGCCTTATTGCATTCGCGTTTTACAGGAAATGTCAGTTGTCAGTACACTGTATAATGAACACCCCTTTGTGTCAAAACCGGATTTAACTTGAGTGTGAATAGTCGACTGTTTCATGTTCTTTGTATCAATACCATCTGTGTATCTGTATTATAAGTATACCAGTCAACAAACAAGGTGCGCGCTTCCGCATATGGGTATTCGGACGTTCAAAAAATTGACCTACGGTTTAGCGTACACGCCGTCGAACGCATTAAGCAATTTAACTCGTTTTTTTTTCACTATTTCTTTATTTGCAAAAAATACTAGTGGCTTATAACTTACCTTGCAATATTTTTTTCTCGCATTTTGCGAGTGTGCGAGTGTTAATTTCGAGCCCTGTGTATATGCGTGGATTACGCTGGATTTAAATGCCTCATGCCTACGGTAATTCAGTCTTATTTGTTTCAAATATGGGACATGATTGTTCGTTAGGATCTTGAATTCGTCCATCGGTCGAAGGACGAAAAAGGCGAAAATTAATGTCGGACGAATAATAATGGTTTCACAGTTTGCAAAATAAGAAAGCAATATGTCAAGGGACAATGAAAATAATTGGGGTAGTACGAAAACTTTAACATTTGCATGCTAACGGAAACGGCACGGAAACGGAAACGCCGACGCCGGGGTGAGTAGGATAGCTCCACTATATATATTTCATATATAATAGTCGAGCTAAAAATGTCTCTTTGTGTTGACATTTGTAGTAAGATATTTTCAACTCCAGTCCAGGTTTGGCTGGTTTGTCAAAGAAAATGAAACCATTTAATATACTCCAAGTATTGCACAGTTGAATCAATTCAATCAATCAGGCCTGCATAAAGCATGTAACTCCAAGGCATAAACTATTTTATGAGCCTGTCACTGGCAAAACTAGGCTAAGTGCCTGTGCCTCAAGAATTGTCCCAGATAAGAACCAGCAGTCTGCACAGATTAATCACGGATGACACATTCCGCTTACATGGATTTAAAAAAAAAAGGAAGTCCTTTCTAACCAAAAATCTAGTCTATGCGGAAGGTTTCGTCCCTGATTAGCCTGTGCATACAACTTTACGCAAATGCATTAAGCATGACAGCCCTGTACCTGGTGTCTTGTGAGAATGTCAGACTCGTAGATGAACTTGCGTGGGTCCGAGCCATTCCGCGTGATGCACACCAGTCCGTACTTCCCCACTATTTCTTCAATCTGGAAACAGGCATTCACAATGATTGTTGATTAGCTAAAATGTAAGATGCAAGTACATTTAGGACTTCCGATGCAATACAATTTATGAAACTTTTCTGAACAAAAACAAGATGGAAACTTTCGCAAGGGCATACCTAGCTGTTATGATTTCATGTTGAACTAGAGTTTGTCTCTGGTTTCAGACAAGTTATTTTGCAAAAAAAAAGTACAAAACAAGAGCTGTCACCATAGGATGACTTATGCCCCCTATAAACGCTTGATAGAAGTTATGAGCTTTTTTCGAAACCTAAACGCTCACCCTAAGTTCAAGGTCAAGGTCACAGGGGTAAAAATTTGAGGGCGTATGGAAAGACCTCGTCCATATACACATGCATGCCAAATATGAAATTGCTATCTGAAGCGACATAGAAGTTATGAGCATTTTTCGAAACCTAAACGCAAAGTGTGACGGACAGACGGATGGACAGACAGTCCGATCATTATATGCCCTCCTTCGGGGGCATAAAAAGGTGCATTACTTTCGAAAATGTGTACGTATGGTGATACAAACCACACATGAACAAGTTTATAGTTCCGGAAACAATGTCTACATGTTATGAATGTAATTAATTAAAAAGTGCAGGAGAATTCATTTGGACAAGTTTTGGTCAACTGACAGACAAAGCGACAGACACCCATGTTAGTTTAAACATATTTTATTTCACGAACAAATATGGAATACATTTGCATAGCATATACAATGACAACTAAGTCACGATGTTCGAAAAAAAGATTAGAATGAAAGATCAAAGTCTTATATGGTTCTTCTCCATATGCAGTAATTGCAAGCAAGTGGGTAACATTTCTTTAGGTAGCAGGCAATTTAACAGTTCAATATATAAAAATAGTTCAACAATAGGTGTTTTTGTGTATTATCTAGAAAGAAAGAGTAGGTTCATCAAGGTTGATGAAATAGATTTGAAGACACATCAAACTGAAGAAAAGACAAGATTAGGAAGTTGTTTGGCATGACAAACAGCTGATATCAGAAACTTAACTACATTTAATGTACAAATGAAGTGCATCAAAGATATGCGTGTTTTTCTCCAAGTCAAGACTTTCATCACCAAATAATATAGTTTGTATGGTTTGAGAGGTATAAGGAGCAATTCTGCTGAAGAGAACTTCTCTTTGGTGTGTAAAAGCGTTGACATTCTAAGAAATAATTAGAAACTAATTTAATTGCACCACAAGTAAACAAGGGTGAAAGTGCAATATTGCACATAAATGGATGTTGATTCAGTGAACTACACTTAGACGACCATGTTGTTTTCAGCTTATCCCCCTACCGGTATATTATGTATCTGGGTACATAACTTTATTCGGTTATTGTTCTTCATTGAATTCCACCATATAAATATCAGGAGTATCATATGACTACCATAAACTATTAACTCTTTGCATGCTGGGAAATTTGTCGTCTGCTAAAATGTCGTCTGTTGAATTTCTAAAATTCGCATTTTCTTCGATTTTTTTCAAAGAATACTATCAGAATAGCAAACAGTTTGGATCCTGATGAGACGCCACGTTCTGTGGCGTCTCATCTGGATCCAAACTGTTTGCAAAGGCCTTAAAAATTCGGTTCCCGCATTGTAAGGGTTAACAAAAGTTTTTGATAGAATATACCAAAATGTTACAATCATTTTAACAAGCCATAATTTATTATTTTATATCAGAATATTTTAGCATGCAAATGTAAACAAATTGGTTATAAGACAGATATGAGCTGTGGGAAAACCGGGCTAAATGCATATGAGTCAAGTATTGTCCCAGATTAGCCTGTGCAGTCTGCACAGGCTTATCAGGGGCAACACTTTCTGCCTTAACAGGATTTTTGTGTAGAAGAGACTTCAAAATAAAAATTAAAAATCCGTTAAAGTGAAAAGTGTTGTAACAGAATAGCCTATGCTGACTTCACATGCTAATATGGGACCATACTTTAAACACATGCATTAAGCCCAATTTTCCCACTGAGCAGATCCTATGTTTATGAATATTTATTGAAACCTTTTTTTAAGAAAATGTGATAGTGTTTTCTTACACAAGGCCATCTGCTAAGAATGTAGTATTCTAAATATATTGAAATATAAAGAGAAACATGTTTTTAAAAAGCCATTTTATGACATTTATCATGTTTTCTTTGCTGCCATTAGCCCTTAACCGACCTTTTGTTAACTCAAGATGAAACTTGTCCATCTATAAAAATGTGTTAATAGAATGCTATTTCACCTTTCATGATAAATACATTTTCATGTTAAAGTGGGTATGCACCATTTTGTCAAATATTTATGAGTTTATATAAAATGTGTAAAAAACTTATTATACATATTTTTCTATATATATTCAAATAAAAGTTCAGAAGAACATGTGTCGAAAA
The DNA here is from genome assembly GCF_020536995.1 of Dreissena polymorpha. Taxonomy (NCBI): domain Eukaryota; kingdom Metazoa; phylum Mollusca; class Bivalvia; order Myida; family Dreissenidae; genus Dreissena; species Dreissena polymorpha. The sequence goes on along the minus strand of NC_068362.1, from coordinate 82,528,665 downwards.
ATGTAAAATAAGCCAGATATTTAATTCTGAAATGGAAAATGTTTGTACAGTCCAATTCGCCAGCATCTATATCATGCATGCACGATGTGAATCTAAATTTAGTTTTTACGGATCATTTTAATTTCCTGCAACGATATCTATTCATACTACACACGATCCTAATAAAATGACAAATGCTTCGGTTATTGTAGGAAAATATGTACGAAATATCTTTGTCATAATCAGCTCGGGGCGCTAATTTGTATTTGCTGCATTTTATGAAATTGGTCTTCAATGTATAATTTTTCTTGCCTATTTTGTGTTATTGTAACATATTTTTATCAATATATTACATTTTAACACATATAAAAAATTGTGCATACCCGCTTTAAGGTATAAAATAGCTGTAATTTCAAGGTTCACTTGTAAAACTTTATGAACCTATATTATATACTGTGCGTTAATATAAGACTTCAGAATGTTAATCTCAACTTGACAGAATCTTGAGAACAATTTAAGCGATAAATGGCAACAAATTATGGGCATATAATGAAAGAGCTGTCCACTCATTACTGGATGTTAGCCACAAATGCTGGGAGATTGCAGACGATACATGCCACTAATGGATAGTAACAAATGAAATCTATTCACAAATAAGCGTATACTGCCTGCATTTTAGCTTATTTTACTCGTCATATGCCAAATATAACACCTCTAGCTCTTATGGTTGTAGAAAAGATATTTAATGTTATATTGCTATAGTCTGTTAGTCTACATAAATCATGTGACCGTTTGAGTGTGACAATTTTTTACCCTTAGTGCATGATTAGGCCAAATTTAGTGTTTGCCCACTACACAATGATACAAATCAAATATCAAACCCATGACACTTGTGGTTTCAAAGATTTTTAAAGATTTCATTTTTCAAGTCTATTTTAAGCTCTGTTGACCTATATATGCAACTTAATGGAGCGATTTGAATTTGACTAACTTTGGAAGAGGGTCACTCAATGATCATGCCTGTAAACATTCAATAGAGTCATCTACATGTAAGAAGTCCAGAAAAGGAGGCCTTATAAAAAAATGTTGAATGAAACAGGAACAGATTGATGGGCTAGAGGTAATAACTATAACTATGAATTTTACCCCCACTTTGCTTTGTACGCTTTGTTCAAGGGCAAATAATTCACGGATGTGCATACCAGTGGAGATGAAATAGAGAATGAGAGTCTTGCACATGTTTACACTTCATGGTTGGGGTCCATTATATAAAATATTATGAAACCAAGACCTGGACCTGTATTCACCAACCTATTCTTAACAATGACTTAAGTATAAAAATAAAGAATATTTGTTAAACTGCTATTAGATGAGAGTAAAGTCTAGCAAGGCAGTGAACACCAATAATTATAAAATTCTTTGTAAAGAACTATGTTAAAACAATATAAACCCCATTTGTAGCTTGCATATATGATAACTCTGAGTGCAGTATGTTGTATTAAGTCTACAGCTATGCTTTTTTCTTAAGTCCAAGACAGGTTTGGTGAACACGAGCCCTGAATTCTACTGAGTCGTGTTCTGAGAAAACTGGGCACAATGCATGTGCGTTAAGTGTCGTCCCAGAGTCTGCACAGGCTAATCAGGGACGACACTTTCCGCCTAAATTGGTTTTATGCTAAGAAGAGACTTCATTTTAACGAAAAATGTCATAAAAGCGGAAAGTGTCGTCCCTGATAAGCCTGTGCAGACTGCACAGGCTAATTTGGGACGACACTTTACGCACATGCATTATGCCCAGTTTTCTCAAAACACGACACTACTGTACTCACATCTTCATCTGCCCACAGACCGGGTACAGCAAAGGACTCCAGCAGGTCTCCCCCACAGAGCAGCTTGAGTTGTACCGGGGCCTGCTCCGGCTCACATGCCTCCTTGTTATCACAGTTGGTTATCACTTCTGCAATATTAGGCAGATGGAGACAATTCTTTTGCTCAAGTTTGGGGCCATTATTTGGCCCCAATCCCAATGTCACTAAGTATACATTTTTCCTAAATGGTTTCCTAAACTTTCCAATTGAAATCACCTCCCCCCCTAAAAAAATATTTAAAAAATATTCAAACATTTAGTTAATTTCCCTATGCAACTTCATGGACTGAATCAAAAACAATATATTAAATGAAGATAACTGCAATTAACACACACAAACACATGTCATATACTAATTGCAGACATTAACAATATATGAAACACAGACACATATCATGTACATGTATGAAAAACAGACATATGTTGTATATGAAATATCAACACTTGCATTCTCCTTCGTTAACACAGATCTTTCTGTGTTCTGAATAATTATTAAGGTTGCATTTAGAAGATGAACGAGGAAAATAAATGTTAGTAACGCCATAAATGGGAACAACAAAACAAGAACAAAATGGGCGACACAAGTGTCGTCAAAAAGGTCACTTTCTCACTTATAAACATAATTACATGTATAAACCTGCTAGATATATAATGCTTCACCTAGTACATTACTTTTATCCTTTTTAGAAAATGGCCCTTTTAACACAATATTAAATAGTTCGCAACTAAATTCTCACAATTTCTAGAAGTTCACAACTCAAATTTTCACAATATAAACAAGTTCTAGACTAAAACTTCCACAATTTAAAATGTAAGCGAGTCATTTTCCTCACAGCTAGTTAAAGATAGTGAATTATGTTTTCATAAATTAAGAGGCCAAAGTCTGCTTCACAAAGATGAGAAAAAAAAGGCACAATAGAACATGACCCCATTTTACTTGTTCTGACCTTCGTTCTGTTTGTCCTTCCTCCTCTTTTTTGATGGTGCCTCCTTGACGAGGGCTGCCATGTTGGACTGGTTGTCAAGCATCTGCTGGTGGTGGTCTAGTACAAGCCTCGTTCGCATCCACGACGTCTGCTCTGTCTCCCATGTATCCAGTCTGATCAAGAACAAAATGGTAAAGGTGGATAAGGTTTGACAAACAAAGTTATAGAGGTTCAATAAAGTTTGACAAACTAAGTCATACAGGTTCAATAAAGTTTGACAAACTTAGTTATAGAGGTTCAATAAGGGTTTGACAAACAAAGTTGTAGAGGTTCGATGAGGTTTTACCAACAAAGTTGTAGAGGTTCGATAAGGTTTGACAAACAAAGTTGTAGAGGTACAATAAGGTTTGACAAACAAAGTTATAGAGGTTAAATAAGGTTTGACAAACAAAGTTGTAGAGGTTCGATAAGGTTTGACAAACAAAGTTGTAGAGGTTCAATAAGGTTTGACAAACCAAATTATAGAGGTTCAATAAGGTTTGACAAAATAAGTTAAAGAGGTTCAATCAGGTTTGGCAAACCAAGTTATAGAGGTTCAATATGGTTTGACAAACAAAGTCATAGAGGTTCAATATGGTTTGACAAACCAAGTTATAGAGGTTCAATAAGGTTTGAAAAACAAATCTGTAGAGGTTCAATATGGTTTGACAAACAGACACAACAAGATCAACATTGTCACCTAGCATCATTGTCAACTAATAAACTGCCACCTATCACTAAGCTGCTAATATTTCTGTCCCGTCAACTACTTGCATTGACAATCTACTGTCAGTTTTTACCTGAATATCTTGATGTCCCACTTGCATGTATCCAACACCTAACCCTTGCTGCTACTATGGCCCCCTGTAAATTTCCTCCTAAATGACCCATTGTTCCACTTGCATAAGTCCAACACATATTCAAGCTGCTCCTCTGGTCCTCTGTCAGTTTCCCCACCACCACATATCCTGTTTAACACCCTAGCTGCATCTTGTGTTTCATCAGTTTCTTCCTAGTTTGACTCTATTTATTTAGTTTAAACCTATTTATTTTAGCTCGATTGCATCGAAAGCCACATGCTTATTGAAATGCTCTCGCATCCATTTCCTGGGGCAAATAACCAGTGCTAGGTGTCTTAGGGGGAGATTGAAAGGACACTCCTAAAGTGGAGATCGAACCTTTGAACGCCCGCGTGCTAGGCGGACACCATATCCACTACGCCACAGCAACTTTCTTCCTAAAAGCACCTATTTCCCACCTATCCAAAACCTTAACCTAGATGTACCTATGATCCCATGTCATGTTCAACCTACATATCGCCTATGCCATACCACCATCATGTACACACCTGACCCATTTTGCAGACTTGAGGGCTAGAGAAACCATGGCACATCTGTGTTTGGAGGATTCCAGTTCCTACAAATAGACAACATGAGCCACATTCTGGGAAAATACTGGCTTAACCCTTTGCATGCTGGGAAATTTGTTGTCTGCTAAAATGTCGTCTGCTGAATTTCTAAAATTAGCATTTTCTTCGATTTTTTTCCAAAGAATACTATCAGAATAGCAAACAGTTTGGATCCTGATGAGACACCATGTTCTGTGGCGTCTAATCTGGATCCAAACTGTTTGCAAAGGCCTTCAAAATTCGGTTCCAGCACTGAAAGAGTTAATAAAGGTGCCTCAAAGAATGTCCTCCTAGGTTAACTGGCATAATAAAGGTGCCTCAAAGAATGTCCTCCTAGGTTAACTGACACAATAAAAGTGCCTCAAAGAATGTCCTCCTAGGTTAACTGGCATAATAAAGGTGCCTCAAAGAATGTCCTCCTAGGTTAACTGGCATAATAAAGGTGCCTCAAAGAATGTCCTCCTAGGTTAACTGGCATAATAAAGGTGCCTCAAAGAATGTCCTCCTAGGTTAACTGGCATAATAAAGGTGCCTCAAAGAATGTCCTCCTAGGTTAACTGACACAATACAGGTGCCTCAAAGAATGTCCTCCTAGGTTAACTGGCATAATAAAGGTGCCTCAAAGAATGTCCTCCTAGGTTAACTGGCATAATAAAGGTGCCTCAAAGAATGTCCTCCTAGGTTAACTGGCATAATAAAGGTGCCTCAAAGAATGTCCTCCTAGGTTAACTGGCATAATAAACATGCCTCAAAGAATGTCCTCCTAGATTAACTGGCATAATAAAGGTGCCTCAAAGAATGTCCTCCTAGGTTAACTGGCATAATAAAGGTGCCTCAAAGAATGTCCTCCTAGGTTAACTGACACAATAAAAGTGCCTCAAAGAATGTCCTCCTAGGTTAACTGGCATAATAAAGGTGCCTCAAAGAATGTCCTCCTAGGTTAACTGGCATAATAAAGGTGCCTCAAAGAATGTCCTCCTAGGTTAACTGGCATAATAAAGGTGCCTCAAAGAATGTCCTCCTAGGTTAACTGGCATAATAAAGGTGCCTCAAAGAATGTCCTCCTAGGTTAACTGACACAATAAAGGTGCCTCAAAGAATGTCCTCCTAGGTTAACTGGCATAATAAAGGTGCCTCAAAGAATGTCCTCCTAGGTTAACTGGCATAATAAAGGTGCCTCAAAGAATGTCCTCCTAGGTAAACCTGTGCAGTCTGCAGACGCTAATCAGGGAAGACACTCCTCGCTTGTGTTGTATTTTTTTTGGTTCGAGGGGTTTATTAGTTCTTCATATGGCGTATTGTAAGCACCATTAAGTTTTGGAAGGGATTTGTTCAAGCAAAAGATATCTGGGACAACACATCAAGCAAATGCATTAGGCCCCATTTTCCCAGAGTGTATCTCCATGAATTTCACAAAATACATCAAAATCTAATTTATTTTGTTATGACCAAATAAAACTCTTATTAACGACCACATCAAAATCGAATGAATTTCTCTTCCACAACAGTGGTCAATCAATTATTGCCAATTTATATTTCTGTATCAACAATTATTGACCCGGAAGATATGTGCCCTGTTGTGGAAAGACACATCCAATTAATACAGAGTCACGATATTTGTATTCCCGTCAGCTTTGTTTGAATGTTTTTCTTCGAATTCATTACTGCTGGCATAATACAGTTGCCACCATCAGAAAAGTTGTATTTAGTGCTATTTTCTGGCCATCAACAATAGAATCTGCATTTCAGACAATATAACATAATATTATGGCAATGACATTGCAGAGGCCTGTCAGTCTGATGGTTTATAGAACATTACAGAAAACTGTGGTTGATTCACAGATTTAAACAAGACATGCGTTTGTGAAACACAAAGCCCCGTACTATGCTTTGAAGCTGCACATCAGCTATTTTAGGGAATTTTTTTTAGGACCAACTTTGCCAAAATTCAATGGACCAGAACAAGACTCACACTTCATCTGTAAGTCATGTAGGTAGACTCAAATACAAAAAATCAGCTCAATATCTGAAAGCGTTGAGTAAAAAACCTCCGAAAAACGGAGTGCCGGACGGATGGACAGACTGACTGACTGACAGACAGTGCGAGTGCTATATACCACCTTAGCCGGTGCATAAAAATACACACTCCAATACTAAAATGTAGCGTTGAGTCGTATTGATCAGTTTAACCCTTTATTATCACTAAAATTAACCAGCCATCAACAAACAATAAACTGTTGTTAGGTCACCCAACAACAGCAAACTTGCATTTTAGATTAATTGCCCCTCGACAGATTAATGGCCACATAAATCTGCTTCCAGGAAAGCAATTAACAAGCATGGCTAAAAATAACAGGCATTGACATAGTGGACTATTCAATCTAAATTGGGCAGATTAGTATTCACTGTTTTCGTCTTCGTCTTCGGCTTCATTATATGATTCATGAAAAGTGAAAGGATATAACATATCCACACCAAATCCAATATTCCATCTTTTTTTGTTAATTCAGTGTATGACCAAGATCACATTTGACCTTTAGATTTATAGAGAGCATTAATTTATGCTGAGCAGGAATTCAATGCACAATAGATTTCCAAAATTTTTATAGTTTAAAGGAATGCAAACTCACAACAATTGTTTAATGTCCATCAATAACTTTGCGTAGGAATGGCGAATAAACTTTACATAATTATTCACGAAAGTATTTAAAAACAAAGATATGAATACAATTTAGAAAAACCAATAGATATGAAGATAATGATGAACAGTATATCTTACAGTGTGACATAAACAGAATGTTGTATTCATTTATATAATGAAAAACTATTTTACTCAGACTATGTGAGCACTCTATCATTAACAATAACTGATCTCCAATTAACTTGGCCAATGCCCATCAAAACAAAGAAATGAAAATAGAGCTCATGGCTTCCTTTTGTATTGTGTTCAATAAATGGCGATATTTTATTTCTAAATTGAAATGATGTGACGTTTTACTACAAAAACATATGTACTTGCTTATAAGGCTATTTGATTATATGACCAAGTCAAAACTTTTGCATCAATTTAGTTGGTTTTTACCTTGGCTTGATTATAAGATGGGGAAAAATCTCACCATTAAAGGATTTAAAAAAACAAGAGATGTGTTTGTCAGAAACACAATGTCCCCTACTGCGCGGCTTTGAAGCCATATATTTGACCTTGAAGGATGACGTTGACCTTGACCTTTCACCACTCAAAATGTGCAACTCCATGAGATACACATGCATGCCAAATATTAAGTAGCTATCTTCAATATTGCAAAGGTTATGGCAAATGTTAAAGTTTGTACAAACAAACAAAGCAGCAACAAACCAACAGACAGGGCAAAACAATGTGTCCCCCACTATAGTGGTGGGGGACATAAACATTTACACTGACAATTCACATGCAAATAACGTGATAAAAACATTTCAATTCATTGCTTGATTGACCGGTTTCTTTTCTCAAACCACACTTAAACTACACCAAACTGGTTGCATCTTGCATTTTAGTTGATTTACTGGGATTTTATAAGGACCTGTTATCTCCAAACGCAGAAAACAGCTGAAACCACATACACACATGAGTGCCTGTATTGACACATGTCATAATTATAGACTGTAATAAAGTACACTGAACATTTACTACATTTCCATCCGTTAGTTTGTTATGTCCAATATATTGAAATGTGGCTGTGCACCAGACAATACAAAATGAACTGTTTTTTTATAAAGAATATTCAAAACCTTTAGCCAATTGACAAGAATGTAATGGTACAAACTATCAACAATTAGTTTGTACCTTATTGAAATACTTACTCATCTACCAGGACAAAAGTCGCTATTTCAATGGTTGATTATTAAAATACAGCTACCTTTTGTGGAATTACATTTTTATTTTTGATAGATACAATAAAATAATCATATATAATACATTAGCCAACATATAATGTATTGAAATCATGTTTGCATAATATGTAATTTTTGTGGCATACATTTTACAATGTCAAACATATTTTTTAAATCAGTTTTCTGCCAGCTTGTAACCTCCAAAATATATGTGACATTAAAGCTCCCATCTCATGGGTAGGGCTGGGGGGGGGGGGGACTAATGACTAAATGTACACATTTGCTGAAAATAATCATAAAGTGTCTGATAAAAGATCAATCCAATTTGATTGAATGCCAAATCCTTGACTTGCCAACTGTAAACCATTCCATCCTAACAATTAAGGCACAGCTTCAAAAATAAATCCAATCTCCAATATAAATAATTCAAGCTCTTTGCTTGAATTATTTATATCACATATTTCTTTTACGATTTAATGTCCCATGAAATTATTCCTCTTGTTGGAATATGAAACCTGTAATATCCATTTATAGAAAGCAAGCAGCAAACAAATTTAACTTTGAGATCTCATGACAGTTTATATTGATATTTTGTACTGTTTTGTCTTCTTTTAACTAAACATAATCCTATTTTAACTAAACATAATCCTATTTCATCAGTGAATAACTTGCAATATGAAATGGTTTATTATATACAATGTAGGAGTTCAAAAAAAGAAAACCATCAGAAATACTGTCTCTGCAACAAATGTACTTCGAATGTTGATTGTACATGTATTGACATGATGTCTAAGCCAGCTCTCTGGCATTTACTATCCATAGAAAAATCCATTAATTGCATGTGGTATTGCAGAAAACAACACAATTTTTGTTGCAGCAAGGAATGTAATAGACTGCTATTTCACAATGACAGAAGAAACAAGAGCTGTGTTCATGAAACACATTGACCCCTATATCCAAATTGAAAACATCACTGCAAAATTATGGTCAATTGATATTTGACAAGTAACAGGCCTTGGAAAGAACAAAACTCAAGACTTGATCCCAATGTCATGCAGGGAGACTCACACACCTAAAATAAAGAATTATCTGAAATAATTATGTAAAAAAAAAGTTATTTATAAGAAAATTCTAAGGCCCATAAGCCTTCAAAAATTAATTAACCAAAGCAAACTTGATCTGCAAGGCATCCAACTTGACTCACACACCAACAATCAGTCAAATATCTAAAAGCATTTAGAAAACCATCTAAGGTAAAGGAAACAGTTCACTGAACATACTGATTGACAGAAGTCACCAACAGTCCGACTGCTATGTGCCACCCTACCAGGGCCATGCAAATATTTAGACATGGGCATTTTACATTGAATGTTAAGATACAAAAAGGCTAATAGGACTACTAATTAGGAAGTTGGTCTATCTGATATGGCCACTGTCAACTTGGAAGAAGGCCTATCTGGCTTGACAACTGTCAACTAGGAAGAAGGCTTATCTAAACACGGTCAACTAAGAAGTAGGCCAATCAGGCTTGACCACTGTCAACTAGGAAGTAGACCTATCTAACTTCAAAACTGTCAACTAGGAAGTAGGCCTATCTGGCTTGACCACTGTCAACTAGGAAGTAGGTCTATCGGGCTTGACCACTCTCAAATAGAAAGTATGCCTATCTGGTTTGACCACTGTCAACTAGGTAATAGTCATATCAAGCTTGACCATTGTCAACTAGGCAGTGGGCTTATCTGGTTTGACCACTGTCAACTAAGAAGTAGGCCTATCAAGCTTGACCTTTTGTCAACTAGGAAGTGGGCTTATCTGATTTGACCACAGCCAACTAGGAAGTAGGCCTATCTAGTTTGACCACTATCAACTAGGAAGAAGGCTTATCAGGCTTGACCGCTGTCAACTGGGAAGTAGGCCTATCTGGTTTGACCACAATCAACTAGGAAGTAGGCCTATCAAGCTTGACCATTGTCAACCAGGAAGCATGCCTATCCATCTTGGCTACTGTCAACTATGAAGTAGGCCATTCTGGCTTGACCACTGTCAACTAGGAAGTAGGCCTATCTGGTTCGACGACTGTTAACTGGGAAGTAGGCCTATTACGCTGGACCACTTGACTCTGTCAACTAGGAAGTAGGCCTATCTGACTTGATCACTGTCAACTAGTAAGTAGGCCTATCTGACTTGACCACTGTCAACTTGGAAACAGGCATATCTGACTTTACCACTGTCAACTAGGAAGAAGGCCTTTCTGGTTTGACCTCTGTCAACTAAGAAGTAGGTCTATTTGGTTTGACCTCTGTCAACTAAGAAGTAGGCCTATCTGGTTTGACCTCTGTCAACTAGGAAGTAGGCCTATCTGACTTGACCACTGTCAACTAGAAAGTAGGCCTATCTGACTTGACCACTGTCAACTAGGAAACAGGCATATCTGACTTTACCACTGTCAACTAGGAAGTTGGCCTATCTGGTTTGGCCTCTGTCAACTAAGAAGTAGGCCTATTTGGTTTGACCACTGTCAACTAGGATGTAGCTCTATCAGGCTTGACCATTGTCAACCGAGAAGTAGGCCTATCAGGCTTGACCACTGTAAACTATGAAGTACGCCTATCTGACTTAACCACTGTCAACTAGGAAGTAGGCATATCTGGCTTGACCACTGTCAACTAGGAAGTAGGCCTATCTGCCTTGACCACTGTCAATTAGGAAGTAGGCCTATCAGGCTTGACCACTGTCAACTAGAAAGTATGCCTATCTGGTTTGACCACTATCAACTAGGTAATAGGCATATCAGGCTTGAACATTGTCAACTAGGCAGTAGGCTTATCTGGTTTGACCACTGTCAACTAGGAAGTAGGCCTATCAAGCTTGACCATTGTCAACTAGGAAGTGGGCTTATCTGATTTGACCACAGCCAACTAGGAAGTAGGCCTATCTGGTTTGACCACTGTCAACTAGGAAGAAGGCCTATCAGGCTTGACCACTGTCAACTGGGAAGTAGGCCTATCAGGTTTGACCACAGTCAACTAGGAAGTAGGCCTATCAAGCTTGACCATTGTCAACCAGGAAGCATGCCTATCCAGCTTGGCTACTGTCAACTATGAAGTAGGCCAATCTGGCTTGACCACTGTCAACTAGAAAGTAGGCCTATCTGGTTGAACGACTGTTAACTGGGAAGTAGGCCTATTACGCTGGACCACTTGACAATAGTCAACTAGGAAGAAGGCCTTTCTGGCTTGACCACTGTGAACTAGGATGAAGGCCTATCTGGTTTGACCACTAACAACTAGGAAGTAGGCCATTCTGGTTTGACAACTGTCAACAAAAGAGTAGGCCTATCTTGCTTGGCTTATCTGGCTTTACCACTGTCAACTAGGAAGAAGGCTTATCTTATTTGACCACTAAAAACTGGGCAATAGGCCTATCTGGCTTGACCACTGTCAACTGGGAAGTTGGGCTATCTTGCTTGGCCACTAAACAGTTTCAATTTTCCATTGGTAAATTGCACTTATTTTTTTCTCTTTTGACCACAGAAAAATCATGTATCTTAACATGGAATAATTACCCTACACAACCCATACATAGCCAACACAAAATCTGTTCTGAAACAATAGCTTGTTAATAGTTTGAACTCTTCCAAAGCAAGGCTAGCCTATTCTTTGACAACAATCTCTAACAGTTGAAATAGGTAAACTTTGCCTTTATTGACATTGGGGTCACTAGGTAAAAGGTCAAGGTCACAGTTACACACTAAGTGTGAAATCGTTTCCGATCAATAACTCATCAACTGATTCACAGATTGGCTTGATACTTCTCATGTGCATTGGCCATGGACAGTAAATGACCCCTATCGATATTGCGGTCATTAGGTCAAAGGTCAAGGTCACTGTCACAATAAGTGTGAAAATTGTTTCTGATCAATAACTCGTCAACGAATTTACCGATTGGCTCGATACTTCACATGTGCATTGGCCTTGGACAGTAGATGACCCCTATTGTTTTCTTTCTCATGCAAACAGACATAGAAGATCACTAGTACAACCAGTAACTTTTTTAAATAAATTATTGACATTTTCTAGAAAGCTAATATTTCTGATAAAATATGGTTTGTCATGAATATTAATGATTTGTTGTCAAGGAAATCTGCCTTATCACAGGATATAAATTGCCAGATGATGATGGATCAGCCAACAATTTCACCTTGGCACGTTTGAATTTCAACAGCGCCTATCCTCTCACACCTAAGAGGAAGTGGGGATCAATACAATGTCATGTGGGCTATTCATTACTGGATGATAAGCAACAATCAGCGCCCGACAGTTGATTACAGGACACACGCTGTGTTTAGGCTATGATCACAAATCACCGGAATATTGAGGATAATGCAATAATTTAAAACTCCACTGCTGGACATGGATTAATCAAGATGATAACATTTCCAGCGGAATCAACTATTTCTAAGAAAAAATATTGATCAAAAGACTTTCACAAACTACCAGTACAAACAAAATCTAGAAATCTAGATTGAGGCCGTAAAATGTTTGAGAATGGATTTAATTATTATTAGCTGGATCAGGACTTTCATTAAACACAAATGTATTTTGTACACCAACAATAAAATAAAAAGGAAAACAATCATGCCATACGTTGTGTCAATTTTTTCATAACTGGTATTATTCTAAACATGAATAGGAAATGATTAAAACTGAGGAAACAGTAATTTTCATTAGGAATGTCATTAAAGATCACCTTTCAATTACATATAACTACATTTGTATATGGACTACTCGTTAACAGGAGCAACCTTTCCTCAATTATGGGGAAGGCAAAATAGATATCATTAACCTGAGACTGTGAGTAAAATTTGAACTTCAACAAACGAAAACGTTCTGCATGAACGTACAAAGTTTTGTAATAATTACAAAGAAAGTATGTTAAAGAAATAAGCTGCTTTCGTTTCCTATTCTCTGATTTAAGTCACTTAGAAGACAACAGCAGAGTCTGTGCTTTACTTTCATCACAAATGTCTAGACAAAAAACACATTCATTAAGAATTCTTTAAAATTCTAATGTTCTAGTGTCAACGTTTTGTCATCAGCACAGGAGGGTTTGATAGATATTGGTCTGTGCATGGTATCATAATGAATGAGAGCTTTCACTGTAAAAACCAGCAAATCACCTCAATCTCAACACTTATTTTATTCCCACAGCATTAAACAACAAGAGGGCCATGTGTCCTAATGCGCTCACCTGAGCCCTAAGGTTCTAAATTATTCAGACAAGCTTGAGACAAAAATAGTAAAAGGACTTTATGAAACATAAATATTTCATTTCAAATCACTTTTTTATCTTTAAAACCAATGTTCTGACAAAGCTTCATGATGATTAGAATAAATATTTGCCTTTTAGAGAGTAAACAAGGTGTTACAATAACCATATAAGGAGAACTGCCCAGCCCCTTGGCAGCCATGGTTTTCAATTTACCAGAACCATTTTTTAACTCTGCCCATATATCATTAGAGCAAATCTTCTGACACTGTTTCATGAAGATTGGACCATAAATTTTAATTATAGAGTGGTAACATCACTATACATGTAGCCTATAAGGAAAACTGCCCCACCCCTGGCAGCCATGTTTAAAAAACAAGAGGGCCTGAAAGGCCCAAAGTCGCTCACCTGAGATAACAAGATATTATTGGGACAAATCTTCTGACCAAGTTTCATGAAGACCGCCCCTTGGAAGCCATGTTTTTCAAGCAAACATAATTATTTTCAAACTCATCCAAGATATCATTGAGAACAAATTTCATGAAGTTTGGAAATAAATGTGGCTTCTAGAGTGTTAACAAGGTTTAACTATAGCCATACAAGGAAAAATGCCCCGCACCCTGGCAGCCATGTTTTTTAACCAACCGGCATCATTTTCAAACTCGTCCAAGATATTATTAGGATGAATCTTCTGACCAAATTTAATGAAGATCAGACAATAAATGTGGCCTCTAGAGTGTTAACAAGATTTTACTGTAGCCATATATAGCCATATAAGGAAAAATGACCCGCCCCTTGGCAGCCATGTTTTGCAAGCAAACGTAACCATTTTGGAACTCAACCGTCATATCCAGAAAAGACATGATCTGACCAAATTTCATGAAGATTGGACCAAAAATGTGACTTCTAGAGTGTTCACATGTTTTCACTATATACATATAGAGAAAACTGCCCCGCCTCTTGGTGGCAATGTTTTTTCACTGATCTGGACCATTTTTGAACTCGTCCGAGATATCAATGAAACCAATGTTTCCACCAAGTTTCATGATGATTGGGCAAAAATTGTGACTTCTAGAGTGTTCACAAGGTTTCTCTAAAGCCATATAAGGAATACTGCCCCGCCCCCTGCTGGCCATGTTTTTCAACGGACCAGAACCATTTTTAAACTCAACCAGGGGTTTTTTTTACTAAGAAAGTGACGCCGATATTCGGCGTCTTCCCCTACCAGAATTTTTCCCCTAAAACTACCATTTCCCCTCCAAAAATATAATTTTTTACCAAAATATAATATTTTACCCTCAAAGAAATGTTTTTTTTCTTTTGGGAATGCGACACTTATCCAATTTGTACCATGTACAACGATCTCCCTCTCTCTCTCCCGATGAACACTCAAATATGGGAATCCCAGTGATTCTATATATAGCTCTTAAATTACGTCATGGTAACCGGGCAACTTATCGTATTAATCATGTGACTATTTAACTGGATTCCGGTCTTGCGCGAGAAGAGTGTTTCGTCAATTAATTACCAGAAACCAGTCGAATTTTCATCCGGGTTATGTGAAAGCCAAGATATAAACGTTAAAACAGAAAAAAGTCTCAATATTGGCATTCATACATGAACAAAATAAAATGTTCGGACTCGGAAAATATTAATTGCGTGGACGCATTTTTTAAGAATGAATCATCAAAAACCGTTGAAACCCAGCAGGATTCGGAGGTACATGTAATCAACATCGAATAATACTGTCGGATTATTGTGAAAGTGAAAGTAGACAATCGGCAGCTGCCGCACCTTTCCCTTCCAATACTGTAGCAGATCTAGATCGTCAACCCATTCATCATGAAATTGAAATCACAATATTGACATCGTTCCCCAGCCCCAGTTGAAAACATTTCCCATTATTAGATCTACCCCTGCGACTTTATTTAGGACTTTGACTTTAATATCATACTTGTTCATGTGTTTAAGAACAAAAAGGTCAGAGACATGAAAAAAAACCTGAAGTCTGTAGGTGAGTTATAGACATTGAAATGAACAGTCTTTATTTTTTCCCCAAATATGTCTCTTTCGCGCTCGATTTTCCCCTTTTACCCAGCGTCCAGCGTCTTCCCCTTTTTCTAAAAAAAACCCCTGTCAACCAACATATCATTTAGACAAACATTTTGACAAAGTTACATGAAGATTTGGCATCAAATGTGACTTCTACAGTGTTCACAAGGTTTTTCTTTTTTTTGATCTAGTGACCTAGTTTTTGACCCAGCATTATCCAGTTTCGAACACAGTCGAGATATCAATGGGACAAATGTTCTGACCAAGTTTCATAAAGATCGGACAATAAATGTGGCCTCTAGAGTGTTCACAAGGCAAAATGTTGACGACTGACAACACACAACGGACAAAAGGCGATCACAAAAGCTCACCATGAGCATGTTGTGCTCAGGTGAGCTAAAAACTGGAACCATTTTCGAACTAGGCCAAAATATCATAAGGAAAAATGTTCGACCAGGTTTGAAATTTGAAAATAAATGAGACTTCTATACTGTAATCAAAGTTTTACTATATCCTTATCAGGAAAACTGCCCCACCCCCTGGCGGCGATGTTTTTTAAAAGACCAAACCCATGTTCAACCTCAGCTGCGATATCATTGAGACAAAATGTACCGACCAAGTTTCATGTAGATTGGACAATAAATGTGGCCTCTTGAAAGTTAACAAGGTAAATGCTGACTACGCACAACAAACAAATGGCAATCACAAAATCTCAACATGAGCACATTGTCCTAAGGTTAGCTAAAAAAAATAAAGGTGGAACATAACAAGTTGGGTTGGATTCCAAGTGATTGTCACAATATTAGTGAAAACTGCCAAATAACAGTAGATGAACCATGGGCTTTTTAAAGGCCATAACAAGTTTCTTTAGTGCAGACACTTTTAAAATAGTTTTGTTTTATTAATTCTTGGTTCCCTGTTTGTTGTTCCAAATAATCCTATTTCAGATTTAAACAACAGCACCGCATAACAGGTGCCACGCTCGGCTACGGGTGCAGTTTTGAATAAATGAAAGCTTGTCAGATTGATTTTTTTTCAGAGGTCACAGTGACCTTGACCTTTGACATAGTGATCCCAAAAAGGGTGTGGCATGTAGAACTCATCAAGGTGCATCTACATTTGAAGTTTCAAAGTTGTAGGTGGAAGCACTTTGATTTTTGAGCCAATGTAAGGGTTTTAGCACGACGCGGATGGCGGACGTTGGACGACACTACAAGCTGGCTATGACAATACCTCGGGTTTTCTCCAAAAAGGCTGAGCTAATAAAATCAACCTACAAATATTTATAGCAAAACTATTAAGAGTAATACATGTTTAAAAAGACTGAACCATATTGATTGCACGATAATGTATATATCCCTAAAAGGCATACCTTTCTAACTTCTAGCACAACACATTGCCATTCCATCAACCAGGAAATTGATGTTACAATTAAGTAGAGGATTATTTATTCTGTATGGTAAAATGCCAGCTTCCAAATACCTTGTCTAGTATATACATGGCCTTAGGTTTAAAACAATGTCAGTGAGAAAATATAACCCAAACTTTTCCATTATAACAGTGGTTTTTTTCATTCATAATCAAGTCCGGTAACCGGACCCATTCCCAATGGAAAAAAGTATATATTTTTCCCAAATGGGAGCTTAAAATTTCCAATAGAAGGTTTAAAAAAAAAAAAAAAAAAAAAAATTTATTTTTTTATTTTTAGATCTCAATATTTTGTTCATCTATCATCCATATAAGATAAACCTTTGTAAATATAATACTGGACACACTTGTATCCTCAATTTTGAAGCATTTGTTAGCAAAACAACAACAACACTAATTTCCCAATTTTAGTAAAAACGCCGCAAATTTTCCCAATCCACAGGGACCAAGCCCCAAAATGGTGAAAAAAAACAGTGAACCATTTTATTCTAAACCGGACAGGACATAACTGAAAGAAAAAAAAACAAGGCTATTGTCAAGCAATATGGTCCCCTACCGCTCCACCATTGTCAGAAATTCCACCATTTTCAGAATATTTTTTTTGGTTGCCATAGCAACCACAATTTTTGAAGTAGGAACAAAATGAAATGACGTGCATAATGTACATATTATAATTACCATCTATCCATGTTGCAAGTTTTATGAACAAATATCTAGAACTTTTAAAGTTATTGCAGGATCCAGAAAAGTGTGACGGACAAACAGACTGCCAGACAGACTGACAGACAGGGCGCAAACCATAAGTTCCCTCCGGTGAAACCAGTAGGGGACAATAATCACGCACTTTTCATCACCAATGAAATCGAGTTGAATTTTATGTCATTATTGCGCTACAGTTTAACTTCTCTAATGACGCTCAGCTATGATAATAACAATAAATAGAGCTTCAAATCTTGAACTTTTGTCATTTATATTTAGGATTTGATAATTTTAAAACTACATCATTACAAGCTACTAGACTTACCTTTTTACCATAGCTATCCATGACAGGTGACATGATGCCCGCAATAACGTTGTACTTGCCGGTCCGATGTAAATGATCCTTGGCAAGCTCTATAAAAATACAATTTATGTTACTCAAGTGAAAGTTTGGTAAATATTGCCCATAAATTCCCATCATTTACAAATAAGTTTTTGTCATCACGATTATGTCTTGGTAGTGAATTAATGGGGCCTTTTCAAGTTTTGATAAATTGACAACATTTTAAACAAGAGCACCGCCTTGCGGGTGCAGACCGCTCATCTTTTTTCTTTTTAAAGGTGACAAGACTCTCATTTTCAATCACAAAGGAGGGAGGGGTGGAGTGAAGAGGGGTGAATAGTGTGGGGGTGTGGACATTTATTACATTATTTTCCAAAAATGGGGAAAAAAAATTCGTGGGGGGGGGGGGGGGGGATTCTTGGGTGCGATGGTTGGACGGTATTTCAAACATATAATAATAAAAATAAATATTTGTGTTTTTTAACCGTTTCAAAAAAAGAAAATTGGGGGTGGGGTGGGGTGGGGGGGTATAGTGTGAGGGTGTGGTGGTCATTTGTGAGATGATCTTAAAAAAAAAAAAAATAGGGGGGGGGGTCGGGTGGGGGGAGGGGGGGTGGGGGGGGGGGAGATTCTTGGGTGCGATGGTTGCACGGTATTTCAAACATAAAATAATTTAAAAAAATATTTGTTTTTTAACCGTTAAAAATTTGGGGGTGGGGGGGGGTATAGTGTGAGGGTGTGGTGGTCATTAGTGAGATGAGCAAAAAAAAAATAAAAAAAAATTTAGGGGTGGGGGGGATTCGGGGGGGGGGGGGGGGAATTGAGGGCACGGGGGATGGTTTGGGTGGAGTCTATTGTGGTATGTCAGGTAAGAGTAGTTTTGTCAAAGTATCAATCAAATCTAATCATAAATAAAGAAGTTATGGCAATTTTAGCAAAACTTAATAATTTGACCTTGAGAGTCAAGGTCATTCAAAGGTCAAGGTAAAATTCAACTTGCCTGGTACAGTAACCTCATGATAGCATGAAAGTATTTGAAGTTTGAAAGCAATAGCCTTGATACTTAAGAAGTAAAGTGGATCGAAATACAAAATTTAACCATATATTCAAAGTTACTAAGTCAAAAAAGGGCCATAATTCCGTAAAAAATGACAACCAGAGTTATGCAACTTGTCCTTTTACTGTACCCTTATGATAGTTTGCGAGTGTTCCAAGTATGAAAGCAATATCTATGATACTTTAGGGGTAAAGTGGACCAAAACACAAAACTTGACAAAATTTTCAATTTTCTAAGTATAAAGGGCCCATAATTCCGTCCAAATGCCAGTCAGAGTTACATAACTTTGCCTGCACAGTCCCCTTATGATAGTTAATAAGTGTTGCAAGTATGAAAGCAATAGCTTTGATACTTTAGGAATAAAGTGGAGCTAAACACAAAACTTAAACAAATTTTTAATTTTCTAAGTATAAAAGGGCACATAATTCTGTCAAAATGCCAGTCAGAGTTACATTACTTTGCCTTCCTTATGATATTTAGTAAGTGTTGCAAGTATGAAAGCAATAGCTTTGATACTTACTAGTGCTGCAACAATACGCCAAAAACTGTATTGCAATATATTGTCAGTTCAAAAACCCGTATTGCAATATATCGCAATATATTGCTAACTTGTACCAAAATTATAACTTGCCAATTACCCGATAATCCCATAAATTCCATTTTTAAAGCAGATTCTGGTAAATATTTACTATAAATGTGCTCAAGAATAATAAGAAAAACAAACATTCGCAAATTTTCTTAAGTATCAAATACATTTTTGCAATTGTTACTATTTAAAGATGTGATGAAATAACGTCCAACCGGGGCGTTTTTCCCACGGAACACGCGTAATTCAGCTGACGTGATGTTCCCGTTTTTATACAAAATATACAACACAAAATACACCCATACTTTCCATGCGACGTTCTACATGTCTGTATAATTTTCGCGCGCTTTTTATTGAGACAAAGGATAAAGCACTTTTTATTTGACGCTATAATTTTTTATTGTCGCGTTAGCATTCAAATTTGGAAGCGTGTTTCAGAAATTCGGATTACAAATAATGCTCAAATCAGAATCGAACGAAACATTTACAGCTGTGCGCAATTAATTCAACGGTAATCTGTTCAAAAGCATCGAATGAATGCTCCCATGTAACAACGCTACTCTGTATAATACACTTTTTAGAATGCTATTTTTACGTAAAAAATAATTTACACTGCTTTGTTTTGTTGACCTTTTTATCATTATTTCGGATGGCTTTTCTGGACGAAATGTGAATGAATTTTTGTAAAATTTTCGTACCGGTATGATGAAAATCATATCGCAATACAATATGCCGATTGCGTATTGCGATATATACCGATATACCGGTATATTGTTGCAGCCCTAATACTTACGGAATAAAATGAACCTAAACGCAAAACTTAACCAAAATTATTTTCAATTTTCTAAGTATAAAAAGAGCACATAATTCTGTCAAAATGCACGCCAGAGTTATCTAACTTTGCCTGCCCAGTCCTCTCATGATAGTAAGTAAGTGTACCAAGTTTGAATGCAATAGCATTGATAGTTTCTGAGAAAAGTGGACCTAAACGCAAAACTTAACCGGACGCCAACGCCGACGCCGACGCCAAGATGATGACAATAGCCAGGGGTTTTTTTTAGAGAAAGGGGAAGACGCTGGACGCTGGGTGAAAGGGGAAAAAAAGAGTGCGAAAGAGACATATTAGGGGAAAAAATAAAAACTGTTCATTTCAATGTCTATAACTCATCAAAAGAGGCTTGTCTCCGTCCTTTTTGTTCTAAAACACATTTAACACGTATTAAAGTCAAAGTCCTTAATTAAGTTGCAGGTGTAGATCTAATTATGGGAAATGTTTTCAACTATATTTCTGTACTTGGGCCGGGGGACGATGTCAATTTTGTGATTTCAATTTCATGATGAATGGGTTGACGATCTTGATCTGCTACAGTATTGGAAGGGAAAGGAGCAGCAGCTGCCGATTATCTACTTTCACTTTCACAATGTTCGATGTTGATTACCTCAGAATCCTGATTGATGGGTTATAACGGTTTTCGATGATTCTTTCTTAAAAAATGCCTCGATGCGTTCAGTATCTTCCGAGTCCGAATGTTTTATTTTGTTTGTGTAAGAACGCCAATTGTGAGACATTTTTTTCTGTTTTCACGTTTATATCTTACTCCTATAAATATGAGGTCGATTTACATCGTAAGCGGGGTAGCTTACGTCTAATTATTTGGACTAGTTTATATCTTGGCTTGCACATAGCCCGGATGAAAATTCGACTGGTTTCTGGTAATTTATTGACGAAACACCCTTCTCGCGCAAGACCGGTATCCAGTTAAATAGTCACATGATTATTACGATTAGTTGCCCAGTTTACATAACGTTATTTAAGAGCTATATTTAGAATAACTGGGATTCCCAGATTTTTTGTGTTCGTCTGGAGAGAGAGAGAAAGATCGTTGTACATGGTGCAAATTGGATAATTGTCGAATGCCCAAAGGAAAAATAAACATTTCTTTGAGAGAAAATATTATATTTTGGTGAAAAATGATATTTTTGGTGGGGAAATTGTATTTTGAGGGGAAAAATTCTGGTAGGGGAAGACGCCGAATATCGGTGTCACTTTCTTAGTAAAAAAAAACCCTGATAGCTCATAATTTTTTTTCAAAAAATAGATGAGCTAAAAATGTCTCAGAGTCACTAATTTTCGTTGTAGTTATGATATTTGTGAAGAAAAAGTAATACTGAACATTTACCATGCTCTTAAATATCCATTATACATGTATGCATCTTTTGACTATTTAAAAACCTGAACATTTTTAAGCGTTGCAACGCCAAACGATTGAATAATTTTGAGAGTTCTGTTGTTGTTGTTATATTTTATGATACTACGAGGATTTCTTATATAAAATACATCACTCATTGTATGAGCACGGATGGCCGAGTGGTCTAAGCAATAGAATTTTACTCCAGGGGTCAGTGGTTTGAGCCCAGTTGAGGTTTACTTTTTTTTTCTTTAATTGTATTCTTGTTTTTTACTGGAGCTTTTTAGATCAATATAAAGCATTTAATTACAAACTACATGCCAAAATCTGTTGTTGAGTATTAGTCAAAGTTAAACTTAGTCAAAAGTGTACTTGCCCTACAGGGCTTTTTATCATCATTTTGGGAATATGCCCAGAATACCTGTGAAATAGGAAATTTAAACGTCAATTGATTTATAACTTTTGAAAAATTATTGATAAAACTTACATAAAACAGAAAATAATAAACATAAAGATATCAAGTAAATGGACATTATTTTTTCAAACTCTTTCATTTCTATTCATGTACTAAACAGCTCTATTAGCAACATGATGTGTTTGTGAAACACTATGTCCCCCATATATTTGACCTTTGACCTTGAAGGATGACTGTGACCTTTCATCATTCAAAATCTGCAGCTCCTTGAGATACACATGCATGGCAAATATCAAGTTGCTCACTTCAATATTGCAAAAGTGTACATTAAACAAGGGCTGTTTGTAAAACATGCATGCCCCCCATATGGGCTGTCAGTTGAAGTGGCAGCCTTTGTGTGAATACGTTTTTTGTCACTGTGACCTTGACCCTTGACCTAATGACCTGAAAATTTATAGGGGTTCATCTGCCAGTCATGATCAATGTTCCTATGAAGTTTCATGATTATAGGCCTAATAATTCTTGAGTAATCATCAGGAAACCATTTTACTGTTTCGAGTCACTGTGACCTTGACCTTTGACCTAGTGACCTGAAAATTAATAGGGGTCATCTGCCAGTCATGATCAATGTACCAATGAAGTTTCATGATCCTAGGCGTAAGCATTCTTGAGTTATCATCCTGAAACCATTTTACTGTTTTAAGTCATTGTGACCTTGACCTTTGACCTAGTGACCTGAACATCAATAGGGGTCATCTGCGAGTCATGATCAATGTTCCTATGAGGTTTCATGATCATAGGCGTAAGCATTCTTGAGTTATCATCCGGAAACCATTTTACTGTTTCCAGTAACTGTGACCTTGACCTTTGACCTAGTGACCTGA
This sequence comes from Dreissena polymorpha, assembly GCF_020536995.1. NCBI lineage: Eukaryota > Metazoa > Mollusca > Bivalvia > Myida > Dreissenidae > Dreissena > Dreissena polymorpha. The sequence continues at coordinate 82,505,655 of NC_068362.1, read as the reverse complement.
AAATCAATAGGGGTCACCTGCCAGTCATGATCAATGTTCCTATGAAGTTTCATGATCCTAGGCGTAAGCATTCTTGTGTTATCATCCTAAAACCATTTTACTGTTTCGAGTCACTGTGACCTTAACCTTTGACCAAGTGACCTGAAAATCAATAGGGGTCATTTGCCAGTCATGATCAATGTACCTATCAAGTTTCATGATCCTGGGCCTAAGCATTCTTGAGTTATCATCCGGAAACCATTTTACTATTTCGAGTCACTGTGATTTTGACCTTTGACCTAGTGACCTGAAAAACAATAGGGGTCATCTGACAGTCATGATCAATGTACATATGAAGTTTCATGATCCTAGGCCTAAGCGTTCTTGAGTTATCATCCGGAAACCATCTGGTGGACGGACTGACATGTGCAAAACAATATACCCCCTCTTCTTGGAAGGGGGGCATAATGAGCGATTTTGACCCATATGTTTGACCTTGACCTTGAAGGATGACCATGACCTTCACCTTTCACCACTCAAAATGTGCAGCTTTATGAGATACACATGCATGCCAAAACAGTTATGGCAAATGTTAAAGTGTGACGCAAACAAACAAAGCAACAAACCAACAGACAGGGCAAAAACAATATGTCCCCTACTATAGTGGTGGGGGACATACAAATCTGAAAGTCAAACCATCAAGTGACGATTGTGTGACTGGATTTGGGAAAAAAGATACTTAAAGGGATCTTTTCACGCTTTGGTAAATATACAAAATTGAAAAAAGTTGTTTCAGATTCGTAAGTTTTCGTTTTAGTTACGATATTTGTGAGGAAACAGTAATACTGAACATTAACCATGCTCTAATATAGCCATTATATGCATCTTTTGACGATTTTAAAACCTAAAAATTATAAAGCGTTGCAACGCGAACGATTTAAAATAATTTGGAGAGTTCTGTTTTTGTCGTTAAATTTTGTGAAACTACGAAGATTGCTTATATTAGGTATAAAATACGTCAAGAATGTGTACTCGGCGGAATAGCTCAGTAGGCTAAAGCGTTTTTACTTCAGGACTCTGGCAGGACTCCAGGGGTCACTGGTTCGAAACCTGCCCCGGGCAATTTTCTTTTCCTTTTTTTAATTTTTTTCTTGATTTTTTACTGGAGCTTTTATGATCCAATGTTTACATTTATCAATATAAAGCATTTAATGAATAAGTTAAAAAAAATGCCAAAATCTGTGAAAAGGCCCCTTTAAAGCCATTGGGAATACAGCCCCCCCTCCTCCCCCCAAAGCTTTGCCCTTATAATGAGATGTCCTGGCCACACATTGTGCTAGTGTTGTGGCACCTGAACAATTTAAATAGTTGCACAGGTGTTACATCTTGATGGAACTCTCTCATCTTGTCTTTACGCCACTTCATTGGTCAACTCGTACCTTGGTCAACAATTAGTTACCTATTTTGGTCAATTTATAAGTTTTATTTGGTCAATTTGTACTTATTGCAGTAAACTCATATCCCAAACAAGAGGGCCTGAAAGGCCCAAAATTGCTCACCTGAGATAACAAGATATTATTGGGACAAATCTTCTGACCAAGTTTCACAAAAATCGGAAAATAAATGTGGCCTCTAGAGTGTTAACAAGGTTTAACTATAGCCATATAAGGAAAATGCCCCCCCCCCCCCCTTGCAGCCATGTTTTTCGCACAACCGGCATCATTTTTGAACTCGCCCAAGATATTATCGGGATGGATCTTCTGACCAAGTTTCATGAAGATCAGACAGTAATTGTAGCCTCTAGAGTGTTAACAAGATCTTACTATAGCCATATAAGGAAAAATGCCTCCCCCCCCTTGGGGGCCATTTTTTTAAAGCAAACATAATTATTTTCCAACTCATCCAAGATATCTTTAAGACCAATCTTCTGACCAAATTTCATGAAGATTGGACAATAAATGTGGCCTCTAGAGTGTTAACAAGGTTTTACTAAAGCCCTATAAAGCCATATAAGGAAAAATGCCCCGCCCCTGGTGGCCATGTTTTTAAAGCAACCAAAATTATTTTTAAACTCATCCAAGATATCATTGGGACAAATCTTCTGACCAAGTTTCATGATGATCAGAAAATAAATGTGACCTCTAGAGTGTTAACAAGGTTTTACTATAGCCATATAAGGAAAATAGCCCCGCCCCCGTGGTGGCCATGTTTTTCAACCAACCGGCATCATTTTTGAACTCGTCCAAGATATTATTGGTATGAATCTTCTGACCAAGTTTCATGAAGATAGGACAATAGATGTTGCCACTGAGTGTTAAGAAGATTTTACTATAGCCTTATATATAGCAATATAAGAAAAAATGCCCTGCCCCTTGGCAACCATGTTTTTCAAGGAAAGGTTACCATTTTATGAACTCATCCAAAATCAGTGGCACAAATCTTCTGAGCAAGTTTCATGAAGATTGGAAAATAAATGTGGCCTCTATAGTGTTAACAAGGTATTAGTATAGCCATACATGTATTAGGAAAAATGCCCCGCCCCCTGGCGGCCATGTTTTTCAACCAACCGGCATCATTTTCGAACTCGTCCAAGATAATATTGGGATGAATCTTCTGACCAAGTTTTATGAAGAACAGACAATAAATCTGGCCTCTAGAGTGTTAACAAGATTTTACTATAGCCATATATAGCCAAGTTTTTCAAGCAAACGTAACCATTTTCGAACTCATCCAAGATATCATTGAAACCAATCTGCTGACCAAATTTCATGAAGATTGGACAATAAATGTGACCTCTAGTAGAAAGTTAACAAGGCAAATGTTGACGCCGCAAAACGGACAACGCACGACGGACAAAAAACAATCACAAAAGCTCACCATGAGCACGCTGTGCTCAGGTGAGCTAAAAACAAACAGAAAAAGATGTCAGATATAATAAGGCATACATAAGATTATCAGTTCATATACCGGGTATATAAATCATAGAGCTGATGTCTTTTTCTCTAAATGTTTCAACTAAAATTATCTAAACATACTGTTGCCACAATTAAGGTCTCTTTCAAACTTGTTACAGGTTGGTGTATTTCATGGGTAATTACATGTTTAAAGGGTAGGAAAGGTGTGAAATGGGTTAGATACAACGTATGTAATTGTTAACTAATTAATTTAATTTCCTAGCTTTAGTTAATAAAAGTGACCTGTAATTGGTATTTTAATTAATCAGTTTTATTTAAATGTTTGTCACAACATGGAGAATGGTGTGAAAGGTGTTGATGCAGATTAGTAAATTAACTTATAAGATTCAAGTGAAGTTAATTGGTCTTATAATTAATCTTTGTATTTTAATAATCATGTTTAAGATGGAAAATCATCATTGATGTGTAATTAACTCAATGTTTTCATAAATTTAAACAGATTTAAAATTAGGTGTTGTTTGTTGCACGAGTTTTTTTATAATAGATCAAAGTTACTTAGTTATTTATATTAATTGATTGAATAAAAAATAGGTTAACCATCATATAACCACATATCTGTACAAGTAGATACATGTGTAAAAGTGAATAAACATGTGTAATATTTGCTGTGATAGATTTAATATCCGTGTATTGTTATTTAAAAGTAACTTAAATACTCAAAATCAACAAATATTTCACTAAATAATCAGTTAAATAAAGTTAACCCATTACAAATAAGTGTTCCATATAGAAATAGCCAAAATTTCAACACAAGATGTTATATGGATACATAGCTTAAACGAGATACAAAAATGTTAGTTTTTATTTTTTGTGCAACAATATATTACATGTTAATTTTCCCCCACGATATTCTAACATTTAAAAGCGAACACAAGACTGGCTTCGGGCAGTGTCTGAAGAACGTTTTATTCAGAACTACTGACGAGAACTACGTCAGGCTTCCGAAGCTGTCGGAAGCCAATCTCACGTTCTCTCATCAATTCACATGGAATATATTGTGAAACAAAAAATAAAAAATACAAGCATTAAGTATCGCATTAAATCTTATCAGACCACATCTACATGTAGCGTTGAAATTTTTGCTTTTTTGTTATTTTGATAAACTATTTAAATAAATAAAAATTGGTAAACTCAACTCTAAATGTGTTTCTTATTTGTGTGTGCATAAATTACTCTTCTTGTCCTCATTTACAAATCTATAGATTCAGTAAGGTATGAGTTAACTATGGTACAACTGATTACCGTGCAAGTGGATCAAAATACATATAAGTTGACCAAGGTTAGAGTTGATCTAAGTACTAGTCAGGGGTTTTTCTGCCTATTTTGGGAAAAGGAGTCTGACCAAATTGGGAATTTTTTATCGACAAAATTGGTCATTTTGGGAATTTTTGCTTCGATGAAACGGCTCATTTGGGAAAAAATTGTGAATTAATCATGCTTAAAAATTCAGTGGTTTAACAAATAAATTTGTTTTTATTTGGTTATTTTGTCTTCTTTATGTAAACAGATGCAATATTGGGCATGTTCAATGTTAATTCATTATATATATAGTACTGCAGTTTTGTTTTTCAGTTACAGTTACACTCTGTGATAAGAACTGAACAGTCAAAACCTTATAGCAAATATTTTTGACCAAAACAAACACTGGTTAGTCACACAAGTTATAAGACATTTCATAAAAAATTTTTTTTTTTTTTTTTTTGGAAATTGGGATTTTTTTTAATAATTTCGGTTTGGGATCGGGTCCGTTTGCTTTGGGAGTGCCTCCGTTGTCCGGAGGCGCAGACAGTGCTGAAAAACCCCTGCTAGTTGACCGTTAACCATTTAATCTCTTTGTTTCATTCAAAGATCTAAAGTACAGTCTCTTTTCCTGCAGATTCGACAGCCTAAGAGTTGAATTTACTTCTTTATACTGAATGAACATATTTTCAAAACAAGTGAGATATTTAATTCAAAATTGTATTTCTTGACTATACAGTACAGCCAAAGCGGAACAAACGTATTTCGCGATTCCGCGGCGGCAGGGCGAAACGAGTCAATGCCGCGTCAGTTGTTGAAGCCGCGTCAGTATGCGGCGGCAAGTCACATTTCGCAGCGAAACTTCGCATCTGTCCGCCGAGGCATTCCGCGATCCGCGACATGATGCCGAGTCAATGCGCATCATAAAATAAAAAATCTTTTTAAAATTATTAGTTACATGTAGTTAGCAATTTTTGAAAGAACAATTATAATAATAATTAAAATCATAATAAATTTACTGTGCTCGTATTGTATTAGCATATACATGTAAGCATAGTTAATGTATCTGGCCAATTAAGTTTGTTAACCGCCCTTAGTGTATGTATTTCACACATAAACAAGGTCACATAATTATGTTTTTGCACATACAAGTGGTCAAGGCTCCAGCATATGGTGGATTTATAAATTAATTGCATGTTGATTTTGCTATTATATTTAAGCTCGAAAATTAGCAGTTTGAAGCCACATCAATAATCAAGACGGTGACGACGTATTTATTGTTTTGTTAATTATCAGCTTATTATAACTATTGTTTGAATATGCGTATATAAACACGTTTTATTTTGTTCATATTATACAGTTAATATCGCTACTAATTACCTGATAATCCCGTATATTCCAGTTTTAAAGCAAATGCTGGTAAATATTTACGATACACAAACATTCTCGATATTTCCTTAAGTATCAAATACATTTTTGCATTTGTTACTATTTATAGAGACAGCGATTTTCCTCCTTCTTTATAAAGTACCGGTAAACGGTACTTTCCCAATCGAGCGAAAATTCCCAAATTCCCAATCGGCATCTGAAAAAATCCCAATCGGCGTCCGATTTTTTTTTCAAAACGATCGAAAGTTTCGTAACAAATCCCAACTTTCGGCAGGCGAACAAAGAAAATCGTATAGTTGTGTGTAACCACGCGCTCGATTAATATCGGGTTTTATTATTCAGCGCGTTCAATGAATAGAGTCGTTACTGTTTGCGGTTCTTTTGTCAGGCAGCCAGCGTACTGTTTGACGTCAGTTTGAAACCTTATCGTAGTTTGAAATGCCCTTCAGCACTGCCTCTGTGGAAAGGTTGTTCAGTCTAATGAACAATCTTTGCACGACCATTCGGAACCGTCTATCACAGGACACATTGACAGCTCTAATGATGCTGTGCAGAGAGGGATGCCAGCAACTGAGTGATGATCAAACATCAAAGATTGATGTAAAAAAAAAATGAAACAGAGAGACATTGCTTTATAAGAGATTAAAACAACTAGTAATTGATTTTGTGTCTTCTATATAATATTTTGTTATTTATATCAACTTTATTACTTTTAGTAATGGACATTAAGGCATGCCTGCAAATGATTATTTTAATGGGTATGTTCAATTAAGTTTGAACTGTATGATGTATTCAATAAGACCCAAACTTCACGACGCGATTTTCCCAATTTAAGGATTTCACGACTTGATTTTTCCCAATTTTGAGGTTTTCACGACTCAATTTTTCCCAATTGGGCCGGTACGGGTACTTTTCCCAATTGGTCAAGGAAAATCGCTGAGAGATGATGAAATAACACGCGATTTACGCCTCACGTGATGTTCATGTATTTATACAACACAAAATACACCCAAACTTTCCAAACGACGTTCTACATGTCTGCATAATTTTCGCACGCTTTTTATGAAACAAAGGATATTTAAGCACTGTTTATTTGACGCTAGAATTTGCCAAGATCGCGTTAGCATTAAAATTTGAAAGTGTGTTTCGGATTACAAATTTAATAATGATAATTGAACGAAACATTAACAGTTGCGCGTAATAAATTCTACGCTACACATACATGTATGTACATGTAGGTGGATATCTTTTCATTCGATCCGCCGCGTACATTTGCGGCGGATTTACTACGCGAAAATTCGCGAGGTTAATACAGACTCGATGTTGTTGCTCGGATCGATGCCAAGTGCCACGGTGATACGCCGCGCGAACACACGATTTGGCCGCCGCATACTAATAATCTGGCCGTGGCGTAGCCGCGGATTATGTAAGTGCCGCGTTGGCTGTACTGTATATATAAACCCAAAATAATATACCCCTCAGACATTTCCATAGTAACCATCCAGTTCTACTAAAGCCTCGACTTGTTATTGTCGGATCATGTACTACTTAAATGTACCCCGGATACTCATGTACTACTTAAATGAACCCCGGATACTCATGTACTTCTTAAAAATGTACCTCTGGTACTCTTATGTTTACTTACATGTACCCCGGGTACAGAAAATATACTAAAATGTTCCTGGCCAAATTCTAATTTTCCTGCATTTTATTCAGGCTCAAAATCAGAGTACATGTAATTGTTGTAAAATTCTCTACGGAAAACGAAAAACAAAATTCTGTTTGAACTGCCTTTCATACATGCCAAAATTATGTCCCGATCTCGGCGGGACAGTCCCGCTTTTGAGCCCTTTGTCCCGCCGTCCCGATATCAGACGATTTGTCCCGACATTCGTAAAAAACGATGTAAGGTCTATAGGTTCCCAATAAAATTCGCTATTAAAGCTCTGTTTCACTAACACTTACCCCCGATAATCCCTTTATTGCCCCCAATTAACAATCCGATTCTACTTATCGTGTGTACCAGTGTTGTTTATGACACCTTATCAACGATTTATCGGCTAATTATTGATTTCATCAGGCATTCACACCATGGTGGTCTTCAAGATAGTGGTCGCTTATTGCTATCGATAGTTGTATTATAATGAAATAAATGTTGAAAATGTGTTTATTTTTGTATTTGTTTGAAACGGTTTACAAAACAATTGTTTTGTAAAATTAACTCTACGTCATTAATGAGTCTTTTACATTCAATGTTTAGTTCATAAATAGCGGGATAATCCGAATGTGCAATATACCAAAATCGCAAAAAACAGTCCAATAAGTGATACCCATCATGTCTAGTGTAATTGGGTGTAATTGTTATAAAAAAAACGAGGTGCTATGCATGACAGTTTGACCCTACTCCAATTAAGCTAAAAACAACGAGGTGCTATGCATAACAGTTTGACCCTACTCCAATTAAGCCGCGACAATTGACAAGTAACAAACTGCGCATGGATACATGCTTAAAAAACATCGCAACAAACAGTAAAAGTGGTACCCATCTTGTCTTGTGTTATTGTAATAAAAACAACGTGTTGGTATTCATGACAGTTTGACACTACCCCAATACAGCGCCTGACAATTCACAATTCAGTTTAATCTGTGTATATAAGAAGAAAACAAAATATGATTATTAACATTAGAGAAAAATAATTCGTGTAAAGCATCAATAGACCTCTTTTTTTATGAAAAAGAAAAAAATCCATAGACTTCTTTTGTCCTTTTGTTTTTGTTGGTGTAAAAACGGTTGAACCGTTGTTGAGAGTTAAAATGAACACAAAGACGGTTTGCTTCCACCAAAAACCTACCTCGGAAATGTGTACGGCCGCGCATTCCGTGTGTAACTGGTGTAACTGTTCGGTAGATAGTTTACTGTAACCCGTACTTTCAGTGTACTGGATAGCCTCCCCTGCGTTATTGTTTGCCATTGAAATTAATATAATGAGTATTATTGTCGTAATGTTCTAGATTTTGTACTCTAAAAAGATGAATATTATCCTCGTTGTTTGCTATTGTATTATTTTATAAAACTGCTATTGTTATGTTTTAGATTCCATGCTTTATATCAGATGTTTTATGTCTTGAATAAAAGTATCAAGAGTATTTGTTAGTACTATACTGACTTCAGTAAAGGTGAAATGATAGATCGTTTTAGGTGTCCCGCTTTTTGGTCAAATGTCCCGACAATTTTTTATGTAATGTCCCGCTTTGGACCTAAAAAATTATGGCATGTATGCTGCCTTTACCTTTTTTTGAATATGAGTTTGGATAATATAGAGGCCATTTTACAAAATATTGACATAAATATGAACATAATTATTTTGGAAAAAACCCCACCTATGACCAATTTGGCGTTAGAATTCCCACAATGTTTTAGTATATATATGTACCCGAGATACATTTAAGAAGTACCTAAGCCAACAATGGCAAATGGAGCTCTACTTAAAGTTAAAGGCACCATTGCAAATATTATTTGTTATAATATCTTTTCTATCAATCTATTAAGTCATCATTTTCTTACAAAAACACTAACTTTTGTAATAATTTTATATATGTCATTAAATAAATCTTGTTATATACTAATAAACAACATAATATTGTTCAAAAGTCAACATTAAAAAATTATTGGTGTCACAACATTGTGTGATATTGTAACTATTATAGCTTTATGCATAACATATTTTTTTCCAAATACAATGTTAATATCACATGTTTTATCCAAAAAGAATACATATGTCATTTTCTTAATACACATAAATAACTCAAGTTTTTTTCAGAAAAAATGACCTAAATTTCAAAATATTGGACTGATTCTCTAGCTAATCCTGGAATCTCTGGAACAAACTATCACAGAAAAAAATAAGTCCACTCACCAAACATCCGCAGATGCATGTTCGTCGGTGGATTAAAAGATCCACACGCTAAAAGCACCACTTTTTGAGTTGTTGTCATAGCGAACGGATTATTTCATACAGTAATATTTTAAAATTAAGGAAACGAAAGTCAACTTGTTCCAATGTTTTAATGCAATCACTTAACGCGATTATTACAATGTGTATAAATACCAATTTCACCAAACATGGCAGCGCCCATAAAAATTGGTCGGTCATAGAATATCTCGAGACATAGAAAGGCACATAAACACAAACATGTCAGCGCAACAGAAGAAAGGTTTAGAAAATAAAATAAACGAGCCAGGATTAAATCATGTCAAAACTACGAATGCTTTCAGGATAATAAACTTCGAATTGTTTGCAAAACCGGTGCGTTGAATAGGCCACAGCGCCACTAGTCGTTACGACCCGATACGTTTTCCCCACTAGACCTTTCGCACCATTGAACTTCCATTTTTAATTCACACTAACATCACCACTACCGTTTTAAAATATTGTTTGAATTTGTTTTAATCTTGTCAAATCTAGGAAATTTGTATCAAAACATAAGTGTGAAACCATAATTTCGAAAAACTAAATAAATGTCTGTTTTTGGTGACATGTCTGAAATATATTGTATGGTGACTTAATTGGGTAGATAATTATTTTTCCAGTGATTGTTTTTTTATATTAAGAACAAGACTCTTGTGTATTTTGTTTCACAAACCTTATTACGATTGAAAATAAATTGAAGAATAACACAACATGAGGAAAACATGTTTTTGCTGCCAGGCTTTTTACGCCCTATGCCACGGGTCCGACATTCGGCCCCATTCCCAATGCAAATCTGGTTGTTTTTTTCCCCAATTGAAAAAAAAATTCCCAATTTCTAAAAAAACAACTTTTTTTTAACCTTTAAATTTATAAGTAAACCTGATCCAGTGTAGAAAATAGAAAAATATTTCATAATTTAATTATCCGTTGCCTAAAATTTGTTTGAAAAAACAGTAAAATATGTTAAATTGATTATTTAAGACTTTCCTCATTTTACCCAAAATCGAGCGTTTCGCGCGATTTTTTTCTCCTCAAAAAAGGCCAGGCCCTTTCCCCAAAATAAGAAAAAAAAAACCTGCACTTATCACACATGTTCATAATATTTTGTAAATTTTTTATAATATGTTATCAAAATAGTTGTTATTTACCAGTTAACGGCTTCTTTGAAATATAAGAAACACTATTTACATGCGTTTATTTTTCCCAATAAAGCCAGTTGTGCGATTTTTTTTCCCAAAATAGGTTTTTTTACGATGTGAAATTCCCAAAATTCCAGTGTGGCGTTTTCCCAAAATGGAGCGGAAACGGCCTGGCTGCATTTCAAAATCTTACTTCAACTAAATTTATCCATAGTCCATACAATTTAACATTCTATTGGTCCCCTTCAAGAAATTTCAACATAAATTGCATTGTTAAGCAGACAACTGCACTAGTGTAAACACAACACGTTAATTGCCTATTTTAATGGAACACTCTTTTGTTGGGTTGCCTCAAAATACGGACATGCAAATTTACAACTTTTTATATTACTAATAAAAGAAGTTGTAAATTTGCATGTCCATGTTTTTGAGTAAAACAAAAGGACTCAACCAACTGAGTTGCAGCAAGAACATAACAAACAGAGATGTGAAAGACAGAAAGCAAAAGAAGTACTGTAATTTTTCGGACTGTAATTTTTCGGACACTTAAATATTATTTTTTCCTATCCAAAAATTTTGATACAAAAAAAGCAAACTAGAGACAAACAATACAGGTGTTTGAAAGTAAAGAGACACATACTCTATCAATATTGTACTGTCATTCGCATGCAGGTTTGCAATGTTTATAGCGTAAGCTTTTCAACGAATAACAGCATGTGCTTTTAAATACCACACTGTTAAGTATAAATTACTTTTTGATCTGTTTCTATTTAAGCTGTTGGGTGAAACCTTTGTCTATTATTGCTATACATCGTTAATTACCCAATAATGCACATGTAATGGTCCATTGCCTTAAGGCATTTGTCTCCCAGGTTTTACGACCTTAATCCCTTTGTAAAAACGCATGATTAGAGTCACCTGCAGATAAGCGCAACAGGGCAGAATTCTGTTAAAATAGCATCGTAAAATAAACTTTCAGAAAATTTTGAGTCGTTCATTTTGCACAAAAAACAGTATGTCTTAAAATTTAGTGTAACAAAAAATAATTATTTTGGCTAAAAACCAGGGCCCTCGTTTATCGTTTTGGGGGCCGAAATTTGGCCCCATTCCCCCTTAAAATAGTATACTTTTTCCCCTTATTTCAGCTAAAAATTCCCCGCTCCAAAAAAACAAACTTTTTTACTTTTTTGCATATGTTGCCAGCTGGTATTGTGCTATTAACCTTTGATTAAATCTATATTTATGTAAATTACATTAAAATAATATAGCAATTTTAAGTGTTGAATGGTTGGTGAAAGGATCTTCTAAAATTCTCCTTTTCACCCAAAACGACGCGAAATTCCCACCTCTAAGGGCCCTGACCCCAATCCCACAAAGTGTAGCAAGGGCCCTGGAAACAGAGCTGTCCACTAATTTAATTGTTGTAAATATTGACATTTTTGGTTCCCCAAACCAACTCAATTACATTAAGTAGTAAATTGTCAATAATTATTATTTTGAATTTGTTAAACTTCTTAGCAACATGTTTTACCTGGACAATGAATGAGGATTCCAGTTAATTTAAGCGGATTCAGGTGAATTCCAGCATGTTGGTAGATTTTAGTAAGTCTTGTTGCCCCTAGAAAACCTGTGAACCCTTTCCCACCCAGAAGCAAAAGGAAAATGACTATGTGAAAACAGCATAAAACCAGAACAGCCTGCGAGTAACTCGCAGTCTGTTCAGGTTTTATGCTGTTTGCTGCTCATCAGTTGAATTTAGTAAGAAAGGTCTTTACTTAAATGTTACTTTCTAAGGGACTACAAATGTGTCAAAATATGTATCGTAGCGGTAAAGGGTTAACAGAAGTTTCTTTAACTGCCCTTTTTCATGGCTACCTGTGCCAATTGTTCATGTCCTACTGGTAAAATCACACCTGTTTTCAATTATGATCAATTCATCTAGCTCAGTTGTGCTTGACTACAAATTCAATAGTGTCTTATTCTGTGAAAGCTGGTCATAATGCATGTGCGTAAAGTGTCGTCCCAGTCCCCACAGGCTAATCAGGGACGACACTTTCCGCCTAAACTTGATTTTCGGTAAGGAGGGACTTCCTTGAAACTAAAAATACCATTAAAGCGGAAAGTGTCGTCCCTGATTAGCCAGTGTGGACTGCACAGGCTAATCTGGGACGACACTTTAAGCACATGAATTAAGCCTAGTTTTCTCAGAACAAGACACAATTAAAGTTGGTTTGATTCAAGGCTTTACGACTCAACTTGTTTGTTGGTAACGTAATTATTCCAATTGCTATTCTTCCATAACCTCTAATTCAAAGGGCACATGTAGGTTACCGCCATAAGTATATGCACTTAGTACTGGTAAACCTGTTTTCCCAGGAAAAGTTGGACAAGTTAACTGACCTTTGTGATACAATTTGAAAACTGTTAAAATGAGCAAATTAAATTTTCCATTTCAGAACAAACGTGTGATGGGACTAGGCACGGCAGTGTTTCTGTTTGCTTGCGGTTACATTGTGTACTCAAGAATGACGGATGAATATCGGGACGTACCAACTTACACAACCATCAACGATGATGGATCATTGACCAGGAGGGTGAAAACATCGAAGTGGGATTGAATCAATCTCTGATAGCGTTTTGTTAAACAACGTTTGAAGGTCATTTCATTTGTGTTCATTTTCATGTCAGCATTTTCACTGATTGTTGATGGTTAAAGGCAAATACCGGTAGAAATAATATTTTGTTACATTTATCAGAGAGCTGTGATACATTAGTTGGAATACATTAGTATATTAACTAATTTGTGTCAAGGAAATGTTCAATTGTTGTGCTAGTTGCAAACTGTGCCACATTTACTGCCAACCCTGGTTTTAATTTGTAAACAAATTAGTTATTAATTGAAATTACTTATTATCCTATACTAAATTGTTGGATTGTAATATGTTTACAATATGTCGCCCCATTCGTGCAAAATGGTACCATGTGCCTTCTAATTTCCATGTCACATGGTACCTTTTTGCACTAATGGGACGATGTTTGCATATGCATGAATAAACATAAAATACACATAAAACATGTGTTTTATTACAATTTTATTGTTCAATAAAATTAATCTCAGTAACTCTTTTAAATTACTGTATAATTCACTTCAAAACATTACAGAAACATATATAGCAATATGACGTAACCCCGTATTGTACATTACATGCTACAATATTAGTAACAATACAATTAAAAACATGATAACTAAGGTCAGATCCTCATTTAACTACATCTATGTAAATGTTTAATGAGACAAAACATACCTTCTGAAAAACTAACAGAGACCTGGGGTCACATTATTCATTGTAATAACACTTTTAAGGTATTACCGGTATACAGTAAGCAGTTCAATTTCTTGACACTTGAATACAAAATTAACAAAAAAAAAGCAAAACTGACAAACATGCAAGTTTAATAACAGCGTAAAAAATATATGTTACAGTTTAAGTAAGCACAATTCAACAACAAAGAAGGTTACAAATGCTGAAACTTCAACATCCATCTTGTGCTATGACCTTTATACCTGTATGAAAGCAAATACAGTAGTCGCGTTCTGGGAAAACCCGCCTTGTACGTAAAGTTTCTTACCATACTTGGCTCTGCAGTCTGCATAGACTTATCTGGAATGACACTTACCAATAAGACTAAATTTTCGTTTTGAAGAGAATTGCTTTTAACAAAATTTTATAAAAGCGGAAAGTATCATCCCTGATTGGCCTCTGCAAACTGCACAGGCTAATCTGGAATGATGCTTTACCAACATGTATTAAGTCACATTTTCCTACACACCAACTCAATTTTGTCATTATACAATAAGTGTCATTATTTGTACAGCACCCTCCATAACTGTGTGGACATTCAGGCACAGTGGCTCTTATTTTTTACAGCTGACCCTATTTCTGTGAAAATTTGTAAGTCTTTCATGTTCTTCAATTATAAACCAAATAGGACTCAGTGCTCAAATTTAACATGCATTCTCAATAGTCAAGTGTTTTTATTTACATGAATCACTGTCCTGGATGGACATTAAAACAAGCATGAATCTGAGGGTTAAATGCATTATTTTGTCCACAAAAGTTTACGCAAACCTTATATTTCTATACATGTATAAACAGTACTTAGGCAAATTTAAAATATTATGAGTAATTCTCGATGTACAATGCCGATTTGCATGGCTATATCATAAATCATATATATATTTGTTATTTCTTGACTTACCAAATTGTACCTATTATGTTCTAATTTATATATCTATCCATAACATAAAAAGGTCAATCACTTTAAGCAAGACAAGGTCTAAGACAGAGCTTTTTATAGTCATGGGACAAAATCAAAAAAGTGTAAAATGATTTAAAATCCTAAACGTTGTTGTTTTTGACTTCAATTTTCATGAATGCTGTGCCTCATGTTCCAGGCATTTGAAGATGGTGTTCAGCTGTATATTGGAAGTGCCCTCATAAATGGCCCCTGAAAAATACACACAATGCTTGTATATGAGCCTTGCTCTGGGAAAACAGGGCTTAATGCATGAGCATAAAGTGTGTCCCCAGATTAGCCCCTGCAGTCCACACAGGCTTATCAGGTGCAATGCATTCAACAGTATCCATTTACATGGAGAATAATCATGCACTGACACAATTTTCTGAAACTTCATTGACAGAAAAGATATACAGTATTTACAAAAAGACAATACAAGCCTCATCATGGGAAAATGGGTCTTTCGCCATATGTACACTCTGGTCAGGTGCCTCTCTGTCTGCTAAAGAGACTACGAAATCTTGGCTGATATGTAACAGTAGATAAGTTAGCTTCTGACCAGACTGTGTTGATGTGCAAGCTTGTATGGATTTTTGCCACCCATATATGGTATAAGACCCATTTTCGCATGAAATGGCTCAGTATTCAAATTTAAGGGATACAATCAGTTTAAAGTCAAACTATCTGAGAATATTATATGTTCCTTAACTCATTTGTATATTAACTTCAGATGATTGAGAAATGGAAATGGGACTAGTGTTGATATTATTACTAGTGTTGATATTATTATGAGTGCAGACAAGATAAACAATTTATTGCAAGATTACGTGCGGACAATCAGTATCATGCCTAACTGTGTACTTGACCTCCAGTGTTACCTTGACCTTTAGCCTATGGAGACAGGTCATACAAGCGACAGGTCATCTCCAAATGATGAACATTTGCAAAAAAAAATGATTTCAAAGTTGAATGATGAAGTGTATAGAAAAGCCAGTGAAGACTAAGGCATGCATACAAATAAACTCAACAATTTGTACAGATACACAGTGGTTTAGTTGGTATGGTGTTCACCTAGTGACAGGGAAGTCACAGGTTTAATCCACACTGAGGGATTGTTCTTAAGATCTCTCCCAAAGATACCAAGTACAGGTTCTACCCCAGAAACAGACTCCAGAGCGTTTCGATAAGCCTGAGGCAAGCAAGCTTGGCAAACAGTTATGATCTCACAGTTATTGGGTTTCACCTAATTGAGACAGCTATATCAATTGAGACAGCTATATCGAGCCGGACAAAATAAAAGGGCTGGCTCTGTGAAAAGGGGTTAAATGCATGTGCGTAAAGTGTTGTCCCTGATTAGCCTGTGCAGATGACACTTTCCGCTTTTATTATATTTTCTATTTAATGAAAGTCTATTCTTAGCAAAAATCCATTTAAGGCGGAAAGTGTCGTCCCTGATTAGCCTGTGCAGACTACACAGGCTGATCTGGGACAACACTTTACGCACATGTATTAAACCCCCTTTTCACGGAGCACGGCTCAAATATAAGATCATAAGGCAGACAATACCAACCTATCTTGCAATCTCTGTAGAACTTCTCCACTGGATAGTCCTTAGTGAAGCCCACCCCGCCCATCCACTCAATACACTTGGACGTGGTCAGGGCAGCAACCTGTAACCAGGGCAAATGTACGTTTACCCTTTCCCACTCAGAAGCAAATAAAATGACTTTATGCAACAAGCGTAAAACCAGAATAGCCTGCGAGCAACTTGAATTCGGTTCAGGTTTTATTCTGTTTGCTGCAACAAGGTTGGAAATGATGCCTTTAAAACTTGAAACTAGTAAGGTCTTCAATTTAATTTGATTATTAATGAACTGCAAAAAGGTTAAATGAGCGGAAACTTTTAAGATTAACACATGTCCATCTTAAAATCTCTGACTATGCTTCTATAATTTTTTGTTAAGGTTTTGTAAAGATTTGGGTAAATGTTGGTATGCTGTTCAACTGGTATTGCAGCATATATGAGTAACTGAAATATTTCTTCCACTATTACAAATTTGTTACCCAATATTTGATCAATGGGGTTATAACAAAAGTCACTGAAATAAAATACACACTAACCATGAAGAAATCTTTGTTTGATTCAAACAGCAAACGTGATCTTTTAAGAACACCACTATCAATTATTGCTAGCAGTTGCATGGTTATACATTCTGTTGATTTCATTACGATTTGACTTCTTCAACATTTACTGGGAAAATGACCTGAAGTCTACTTTTTTGGTAAAAAACAACAACAATACTTTGCCAATTTTGTGCAACCTATGTGCCTAGCAATGATGAAGTAAGGATTTATACAAATAAAATCTAATTTTTGGAAACTATTATTCAGTTAAAGTTCTCCATACCCTCTTTAAGTATAGTCAGTATTCAAACTTGTGAAATTTAAAAATCTGCAATGAAAATTGTGAAAAATGTCACCTCAGAAGCGTATAATTTTGCCATGGATCCTTCCTTGATAACTGAGAGCCCTGCCTCCCTCCTGCGAGCGGCGTTGTACACAAGCAGCCTCGCAGCCTCAATCTGGGTAGCAACGTGCGCTATCTGATGCTGCATCCCCTGTAAAACAAGGGCTGTTTGTAAAACATGCATGCCCGTATTTGGGCTGTCAGTTGTAGTGGCAGCCATCGTGTGAATACGTTTTTTGTCACTGTGAACTTGACCTTTGACCTAGTGACTTGAAAATCAATAGGGGTCATCTGCCAATCATGATCAATGTGAAGTTTCATGATCATAGGCCTCAGTATTCTTGCGTTATCATCAGGAAACCATTTTACTGTTTTGAGTCACTGTGACCTTGACCTAGTGACCTGAAAATCAATAGGGGTCATCTGCGAGTCATGATCAATGTACCTATGAAGTTTCATGATCCTAGACGTAAGCGTTCTTGAGTTATCATCCAAAAACTATTTTTCTGTTTCGAGTCACTGTGACCTTGACCTTTATCCTAGTGACCTGAACATGAATAAGGGTCATTTGCCAGTCATGATCAATGTACCTATGAAGTTTCATGATCCTAGGCGTAAGCGTTCTTGAGTTATCATCGGGAAACCTTTTTTCTGTTTCGAGTCACTTTGACCTAGTGACCTGAAAATCAATAGGGGTCATCTGCGAGTCATGATCAATGTACCTATGAAGTTTCATGATCCTAGGCGTAAGCATTCTTGAGTTATCATCCGAAAACTATTTTTCTGTTTCGAGTCACTGTGACCTTTGACCTAGTGACTGAAAATCAATAGGGGTCATCTGCAAGTCATGATCAATGTACCTATGAAGTTTCATGATCCTAGGCGTAAGCATTTTTTAGTTATCATCCGAAAACCATTTTTCTGTTTCGAATCACTGTGACCTTGACCTTTGACTTAGTGACCTGAAAATCAATAGGGGTCATCTGCGAGTCATGATCAATGCACCTATGAAGTTTCATGATCCTAGGCGTAAGCGTTCTTGAGTTATCCTCCGGAAACTGTTTTACTATTTCGAGTCACTGTGACTTTGACCTAGTGACCTCAAAATCAATAGGGGTCATCTGCCATTAATGAGCAAACTACCTATGAAGTTTCATGGTCCTAGGCCTAAGCGTTCTTGAGTTATCATCTGGAAACCATGTGGTGGACGGACCAACCGACCTACCGACATGTGCAAAACAATATACCCCCTCTTCTTCAAAGGGGGGCATAATAAGCAGTAAACACTTTCCCGCTCATAGGCAAAGTCATAATGGCCATGTGCAACCAGCATAAAACCAGAACGGCCTGCAAGTAACTAACAGTCTGTTCAGGTTTTATGCTGTTTGCTGCTCATCAGTATCTTAAGACTGGAATGAAGCCTTTGAAACTTCATTCTATTAAAGGGGCCTTTTCAAGTTTGGATAATTTGACAAAATTGAAAAAAGTAGTTTCAGATTCGCAAATTTTTGTTTTAGTTCTGATATTTCTGAGGAAACAGTAATACTGAACATTTACCATGCTCCAAAATAGCCATTATATGCATCTTTTGACTATTTAAAAACCTGAAAATTATAAAGCGTTGCAACGCGAAACGAATTAATAATTTGGAAAGTTCTGTTGTTGTCGTTATATTTTGTTTATATAGTATAAAATACATCAGGCATTGTATACGGAAGGATGGCCGTTTAATACTGAACATTTACCATGCTCCAAAATAGCCATTATATGCATCTTTTGACTTTTTAAAAACCTGAAAATTATAAAGCGTTGCAACGCGAAACGAATTTAATAATTTGGAAAGTTCTGTTGTTGTCGTTATATTTTGTGCTTATATAAAGTATAAAATACATCAGGCATTGTATACGGAAGGATAGCCGTGTGGTCTAAGTGGTAGACTTTGTACTCAAGGGGTCAGTGGTTCGAGCCCTGCTGAGGGTTACCTTTGTTTTTCTTTTTTTAATTTTATTCTTTATTTTTTACTGAAGCACTTTATATCCAATGTTTGCATTTATCAATATAAAGCAATTAATGACAAACTTCAATACATGCCAAAATCTGTGAAAAGGCCCCTTTAAGAAAAGAATATAATTTAAATTGATTTTTAAGATACTAAAACAGGTCAAATGTATATCTAATTGGTAAAGGGTTAAGATAGCATACTTAAACCAGTTCAGGAGTCTCTAGTCGCCCAATTGAGAAACAAACTCCAGATACAAGTATAAAGAATAAAATAAAAGTAACTGGAATATACAAGAACTGTCTTTTTTGATAGGCAGTTGAGGTAATCAACGTAATTTGTTGTTATGTTTGCCAGAAGGATTTTTTACTTTTTCTGCTTGAAAAACTTAGCACAAACTTGTATATCCCTTTTCCCCACAAAAAGCAAAGTGAAAATGGCTATGTGCAAACAGCGTAAAACCAGAACAGGTTGTATGTTGTTTGTTGTTTGCTGCTCATCAGTATCTAAGGTTTGGCAATAAAGCCTTTAAAACTTGAATACAGTAAGAAAGGTCTTAAATTAAATATAACTTTCTAAGAGACTACAAATGCTTGAAAATCCATATCTAAGTGGTAAAGGTTTACATACGTATCTAATTGGTAAAGAGTTAAATATGTATCTAAGTGGTAAAGAGTTAAATATGTATCTAAGTGGTAAAGGGTTAAATACGTATCTAATTGGTAAAGGTTCATGAAAGTGTCTTTCCAGCAAAATACCACTTATCACAATCTATTTTTATTTATGCATAAAGCTGTTAAATAAAACATTGGTATGGCAGTTTCTGACATATGGTAACTATGCACATTAGAAGCAATTCCATTTTAGACTATATTTAAGCATCAAAAGAAAGTACAATGAAATACCTGAAAATCACAGATTCGCTTTCCAAATTGCTTCCTTTCTCTTGTGTAAGGTACAGTGGCATTGAAACAGCCTTCAGCCAAGCCCAGCATCTGCAAAAAGTTTCTGAAGTCAAAGCTACAGTGTTTATTTGAAGCCATCAAAATGTTTGGTGCATTTCTGATTTGTATTGCAAAGATAGTAACAAGAAGCCATTTACATTACTTTTTGTTGCTTATAATGCAAATAAAGCACTGATCTCATTATTTCTCAAATATTAGAAACAACGATTTTTTTGGTTTTCTGAGAAAACCCGAGTCATTGTCATATCCAGCTCGTCTGCGTCATGCTAAAACCTTAACATTGGCTCTAAAATCAAAGTGCCTCCAACTACAACTTTGAAACTTCATATGTAGCTGCACCTTGATGAGCATAAAATACACAAAATGCAGAGTTAAAAATATCCCTAAATTGATTTGAACCCCACTTTAATGGACATGATGCCTGAACATTAACATATGACATACATGTACCAGTTCTAAAGACCCCTAAGATTAACCATTGCAGTAAGAATCACTACCCACCTGAGCCCCAATTCCAATACGGCCCTCATTCAGCACCTCAATGCAATACTTGTACCCAAGACCGAACTTTCCAAGGATGTTGCTCGCGGGGACCATCACGTTGTCAAGGTGAAGTGCGCAGGTGCTTGATGCCCGGATACCCAGCTTGTCTTCCTTCTTGCCTACACTGAGACCTTCTGTGTCTCTATCCACAAGGAAACAGGTGATACCTTTGTAGCCCTGTGAATGTAATTTATTTACAATCTTATATATTTGAAATGTCATTAATGTATAGCCATATGCATGAAAGGTTGGGAATATGCAATACATTCATAAATCCAATGTGAAAAATTTTGATTGTTTTGATGTCATTACATGTGATACCTTTTTAACCCGGAGAATGGGATATAATGTAATAATTTAACAGTCTAACATATTTTAAATGTCGTGCATAGCCCTATGAATGAAATATGTATTGACATGTTCAAAATCCTAAGTAATAAAAATGCAATAGCTTTGATGGCATAACATGTGATACCTTTGTAGCCCTGATAATGGGAAACATAGACAATTGGTGATACCTTTGTAGCCCTGATAATGGGAACCATAGACAATGGGTGATACCTTTGTAGCCCTGATAATGGGAACCATAGAAAATGGGTGATACCTTTGTAGCCCTGATAATGGGAACCATAGACAATGGGTAATACCTTTGTAGCCCTGATAATGGGAACCATAGACAATGGGTGATACCTTTGTAGCTCTGATATGGGAACCATAGGCAATGGGTGATACCTTTGTAGCCCTGATAATGGGAACCATAGACAATTGGTGATACCTTTGTAGCCATGATAATGGGAACCATTGACAATGGGTGATATCTTTGTAGCCCTGATAATGGGAACCATAGACAATTGGTGATACCTTTGTAGCCGTGATAATGGGAACCATAGAAACTGGGTGATACCTTTGTAGCCCTGATAATGAGAACCATAGACAATGCGTCATACCTATGTAGCCCTGATAATGGGAACCATAGACAATGGGTGATACCTTTGTAGCCTTGGTAATGGGAACCACAGAGAATTGGTGATACCTTTGTAACCCTGATAATGGGAACCATAGGCAATGGGTGATATCTTTGTAGCCCTGATATTGGGAACCATAGACAATTGGTGATACCTTTGAAGCCATGATAATGGGAACCATAGACAATGGGTGATACCTTTGTAACCCTGATAATGGGAACCATAGGCAATGGGTGATACCTTTGTAGCCCTGATATTGGGAACCATAGACAATTGGTGATACCTTTGTAGCCATGATAATGGGAACCATTGACAATGGGTGATACTTTTGTAGCCCTGATAATGGGAACCATCGACAATGGGTGATACCTTTGTAACCCTGATAATGGGAACCATAGGCAATGGGTGATACCTTTGTAGCCCTGACATTGGGAACCATAGACAATTGGTGATACCTTTGTAGCCATGATAATGGGAACCATAGAAACTGGGTGATACCTTTGTAGCCCTGATAATGGGAACCATAGACAATGCGCCATACCTATGTAGCCCTGATAATGGGAACCATAGACAATGGGTGATACCTTTGTAGCCTTGGTAATGGGAACCACAGACAATTGGTGATACCTTTGTAGCCCTGATAATGGGAACCATAGACAATGTGTGATACCTTTGTAGCCCTGATAATGGGAACCATAGACAATGTGTGATACCTTTGTAGCTGTGATAATGGGAACCATAGACAATGTGTGATAATTTTGTAGCCCTGATAATGGGAAACCTTGACAATGGGTGATACCTTTGTAGCCCTTTGAATGGGAAATACGTGATACCTGTGTAGCCCTGAGAATGGGAACCATGGAAACAGGCCATGCCTAAGTGGCTCTGAGAATTAGACACATAATTAGTTGTTTCTACCTTTGTAGGCAAAAGATGTGATACCTTTGTAGCCTTTACAATGCTAAAAGATAATATATTTGAAGCATAGTGAATGAAAACAAATGTGATACCTGTGTTGCCCTGATAATGGGAAACATAAGATACCTTTTAGCCCTGTGAAATGAACATACTCATGTGATTCCTTTATAGATCTGTAAATGGAAACATGTGAATCTTAATAGTCCTTAAATTGCGAAACACATAACACTTAACAATCTATGAAAATATGCAGCAGGGATAATGTGACTGCAAGCACTGAAGATAAACAGGTACTCACTGCAGTGGGTTGGGCATTGGCAAACACAAAGAATGCGCCTGCTTGCTCTGCATTAGTGATCCAGAGTTTGGTGCCATTCAGTATGTAGTAGTCTCCCTTCTTCACTGCCGAGGTCTTCATAGCAAAGGCGTCTGTACCTGAGTCTGCTTCAGAGAGACAGAAACTGGTCAGCTGAAATTGAGCGAAATACCATACAAATATTACTGGTCAGCTGCAAACAGGAGAAATATCATCAGAGCTCCAGATAATTTTTTCAGACGAGGGGTATTTCACTCATGAAATTTTTAATTGATGAGTAAAAATCAAAATCCGATAATTTTAAGGAGTATTTATGTTCAAAGGATCAGAGTTAATAATAAAGTGTACATGAAGTGTTAACTGGCTATAACAAGCAGTCTTGTACACAATAAAGCAATCCATTTTGTTTAATTTAACAGTTTTTCTGTTTCATTTGCCCTTGACTTATAAGCAGCCATTAATCTCTTTTTCCGATTTGATTTGGCAAGCCACTGTTTAGCACACACTGTACAGCCACGATCAAAATCTTCTAAGCTTGGACCACAAAATTTGTTCATTATATGTGTATTTTGGCTGCCATTTATAAAGAGCCTCAATGAAAAAGGTTTTTCCATAGTGCCACACAAGAGATGAACTGATAGCAAAAATTATATGCTTGAAGTTGGGCGATTCGGGTTTTATCGAATATGATGTCAAATGTTTTCACCATAAGCGTATATCGATTCTCAACAATGCAGCAGGGAGTCCGTTGTGTCAACATCGGCCTTTATCGTGGGCCAAAATGAAATGACACCGTTCTGACTGAGGAGTAAATTAGGTCGGCAACCACATTCTATACATAGATGGTGATGTCACTATGTTTTTACCGGAATGGACACAATGACAGAAACCAGTCATGTTTACATGAATTTATATACATAAATAAACAGCTAATACGCATTGACATTGCACACGATGCGTAATCTGAATTTAGCCAGGTGTTTTTTCACTCAACAAAATTTTAAGTCATGCATATTTTCTTTTTTTCATGCGTTTTTTATGCAAATACGCATCTTATCTGGCCCTCTGAATACCATACAGATCTTTCCATAAGCAAATGGTGCCCAGGTGAGTTAACAATTAGAAAGGGGAGCATATTTTCCAAGGTTAACTTGAACATAGGAGAATGATTGATATAAAATTTAAAAGTTGAGGAAAGGAGGCTGTACAAGGCCCATGCTAAAGAAGGACAATTCCCTGTTTACCAGGTTGAAATAATGCATAAAGACATATTTAAAATTGTATAACTTCAGCCATGTTTTTCAAAGGACCAAAACCATTTTCGAATTAATCATATTACACACCATGTCTTTCGCCATTCTCGGCAGGTACTTCTGTTTCTGTTCCGGGGTGCCAAGGCGCCTCATCAACGTGACCAGCAGAGTGTTGTGCACGTCCACCATGACACTCACGGACGGGTCCACCTTAGCCAGCTCCTCTATCACCAGATTGGCGACGAAGAACGAGCTGTTTGTGCCGCCATACTCTGCTTCGATCTCGATTCCCATCAACTATGAGTATGCAATGTAGAACATTTTTGCTATATATTTTATGGTCTTTTGGATTGGAAAAAAAGTGCAACGGAATTACAATAAGAAACTCATTAAACTATTCCTTGAGTTTATTAAAAAAAGTTTGGATTCTTATTGAAAAATGTTGGTGAGATTTTTGGGGAAAAAAGTTACTTTTTGTTGAATCAGAGTGTGACCAGCCCTTGAAAATATTTCCTGACCAATCAACACACATTATATGCGGTTGGGTCGGGGAATAAGCCCCTAAATCAATTTTTTATTTGGTCTAGTAATGCACAAGTAGCCTTCAAGTAGCCAGTGACACAATGTCAACAAATAAGCCATGCTCTGGGAAAATTGAGCTTAATGCAAGCGCAAACATAGTCCTCCCTGATTTGCCTGTGGAGTCTACACAGCTACTCTGGAGCACATTTTCAGCCTAGACTGAGTGCACTGTACAGGCTCATCTGGAACACATTGTTTTACAAAGACTGGATTTTTGTTCAGAAGAGACTTTCTTTAAACAAAAAAAATCCATAAAAGCGTAGTGTTGTCCGCACAAGCTAATCTTAGACAAAACATGTAGTTTTCACAGAAGCATTTAGCCAGGTTTTCCTAGAGACTGGCTCATAATTAAACTTTATATTTACCCCATTTTCAAAAAGAGCATCAATGACAGACTGGTCCATCTGACTCTCAGCATCCATCTTGCGAACCAAGGGTTGTATCTTTTCCAACGAAAGACGTGCCACTGTTGTATTAGCATAAACATTAACATTTTTCACAGTCTACATACACCTACAGCATGTACAAATCCCGAGAAATAAATACTATTTCAAGCAGTACAGACCCCTTTTCAATTGAAAAGAGCTATTTATTTAATTCTTAGATACCACTTAGATACGTATTTTGACGCATTTGTAGTCACTCAGTAAGTTAAATTTAATGAAAGACTATTCTTACTAGATTATAAATTTTAAAGGCATTATTTCCAAAAATAAGATAATGATAAGCAGCGAACAGCATAAAAACTGGCAAACAGCATAAAAACTGAACAGAATGCCAGTGACTCGCATGCTGTTCTGGTTTAATGATGTTTTCAAAAGCCATTCTCACTTTGCTTCTTATAAGGAAAAGGTTAATAATGTGTCCTATCTTCATATTGCCAATTATCTGTAAATTAGCGATGTCTCATAAAGAAATAAAAGTTCCATATAGCACAGCAATATTTTTGTATTTAATTTTTAACATTTACTAGACAATCGACCTCTGGTAAAAAAGGTTATACAGTATACCATCATATTGCTATTAACATTACAACTTTCATGATTTTACAACTTTCATGATTTTAAAAGGCGAATTCAGCCAAATGTGTGACCAAGTTGCATGATCATATCGAATGTGTAGTTAATTAGTACTGAAAATATTGTGTTATATTTTTAGTAACAGAGAATGTTCGCAGTCAAAATTCATAATTCTATCCAAACTTTTTGCAGCCTTTCCTTTCTTTACAATCATTTATTCATTACGATTATTCAGCTGTGAACGTTTGAGCAAGATTCACACAGTAGATCAAGAGGACTGAAAAGCACAAACTTTACAGCATGTTAAACAGTCAAAGGTCCATAATTCTGTCAAACCTTGTGGAAGCCTGAATTCCTTCCTTCACGATCGTCAACACATTAAACTTATTTGACTGTTAAAGTTTGTGTGTGGTCCAACCAGTAGAAAAAGAAGAGTTTACAACACAGAAGTTTCAGGACATAAGGAGGTCTGAATGGACAGACGGCAGTGTTTGTTTTCGTTCAAATTCCCAATGGAACAATAGTTATATAAAATGGGTCCTAAAAAATACAAAATTTAAGGTTTCGAAAAAAAAAAATAGATTTCAACATTCAGTTTATCTCCCATTCAGCTCTGTAAAATGTACCTCAGTAAATATATTATTAAAAACTTTTACTCTCAATTTTGAAGCATTTGTTAGCAAAACAATAACAACACTAATTTCAAATTTAGGTCAAAACGCTGTGATTTCTCCCAATCTAAAGGGACCCAGCCCCATTCTCAAAATATTGAAGAAACACAAACAATAATTGATAAAAGGACAAATGCAATTCTTAATTTTTTTTATTTTTTTTTATTAATTTTCAACAAACATCTCTATTACAACATGAATACACATATGAAGCAACACAACATTTTGGTCTCTTACATATACTAAAGTATCATATGCATTGACTATGTCTGCACTTATACGTGTTATATGTATATACTAAGAGAAAAAAACACACACTTTATTTGTTTAGGTATGAACATGGTATTGCTTAACATTGTTACCAGAAAAATATTGTTGAGACGATGCTATGTTATTTTCTAAAGAGTGAAAAGGAGAGGGGAAAAGCTAGATTTGATAATAAGAGAGTTTTAACATTGATTAATAATTTTAATATAAAAAAAAATAATAAAGTGAAAAATAATTAAATATATATCAAACAAGAATCAAAAGGCCCGCAATATTTGACATATTTCACAAAATTTGACACAAATAAAGAGACATTTAGCGGTTTAAAAAGAAAGATTAAACAGAAAAATCCTAAAGTGTCGGGGACGTAGGCAAGATTCTTAATGAGTAATTTCAAAGTTGTGCCATTTTTTATTATGTTGATCAATTTTGCCTTTTTCGAAGGCAATTTGCTTTTCTAATATAATTTTCATTCTTAGAGCATTGTTGAAGGTCTCAATATTTGGCTTTTCGGCTTTTGATTTGGTATTGAATATGTAAGATTTCATAAGGATAATTATTAATGCAATTCTTAATGCCTACTACTCTGTAGGGGCATACACATATCAAATAATGCTATCCATATTTTTAAGACTTAAACCTTTCTTGCTCAGAAGCACAGTGCAACCAGCATGCAACTCGCAGTCTGTTAAAGTTTCGTGCTGTTCACACCTCATCAGAATCTTAGAGTTGCAAATAAAAGGGGCATGTTCACGTTTTGGTAAATTGACAAAATAAAAAAAAATTGTTTCAGATTGGCAAATTTTCGTTGCAGTTATGTTATTTGTGAGGACACAGTAATACTGCACATTTACCATGCTCTTAAATATCTTTTATATGCATTTTTTGACAATTTGAAAACCTGAAAATTACAAAGCCTTGCAACAGAAAACAAAAGAATAATTTGGAGAGTTCTGTTGTTGTTATTATATTTTGTGACACAAAGGGGATTGGTTATATAAAGTATAAAATTCATCACTAATTGTATGAGCACGGATGTGCGAGTGGTGTAAGTGATATACTTTTACTCCAGGGGTCATTGGTTCGAGCCCAGTTGAGGGTTTCTTTTTTTTTTCTTTCTTTAACTTCTAGTTTTTTACTGGAGCTGTTTAGATCCTTTCTTTGCATTTATCAAAATAAAGCCATTAAATGACAAACTTCAATATCTGCCAAAATCTGTGAAAAGGACCCTTTAAGGGCCATAAAACTTGAACGAAGTAAGAAATGTCTTAATTAATATTCTAAGAGACGGCAAACACCTCAAATTGAGTATCTATGTGGTAAAGGTTTAATACATACCAACATCTTTCATCATCTGCTCGTCCTCTGATAGCAGGTCACACGGCGGTGACACCAGTGAGGGGTGACCCACATGTAGCTGTGTAGCAGGGTTGGACAGCTGGCGACCGGCCACATGACATCTCCACTGTCTGACTGACTGCTGTAACAACCCTCTCTGGTGCCACAGAGACTGAAGGAAGATAAATAAATAAGTAAAATACATTTTTTATTGGGAGTTTATGCTTTTTGAACAATATTTCAATCATATCATGATTGTTAGTGAACCTTTTCACACATATCTTGGGTTTGATGGTCAACCAATACTAAGTGCACATTCTTATGCCAGTAGCTGCCCTTCTGAAATCTGAGGTAGGGAAATGACAGCCTAAGAAATGATTTCACTATCAATCCCCATGCAAGTTATGTTGCCAGGCCAGGAAATGCACCTGCAATCATCAGATTTGTATTCCTGCACCCTGCCAATTGAGATACCTGGCTGGCTGGCCTGACTGAAGGTTGTAATCAGCAAAAAAACACTATTTGTTTTTTTTTGACATTACAATGCCCGTATTTGTCAGACTCAATTTTTTCTGCCCACGTCATATATTTTGACAATGCAAATGATGGGCCACTAAGCTACATAGACACTCCCGATAAGTGCTCTATCACCCGTATATGCATACATCAAAATACGCCAGGAAAGTCATTGTTTTGAAGCGCATTGTTCTCTATCTTCTTGCATTATAGGTTTTTCACCGCCAAAATACGACTTTTTGCTCTCATTTGATTTGCTTCCTGTTTTCTGTTTACTTGCCTTAAGGGAATAAGCCATAGTCAAATTTAGTCCCAGACTGGTTTACAACAAATCATGATAACTTTTTCCAAACACAATTTTGGTAAATATAACCCTCTTAAATGTATAGCATGAATACAGATTTATACTGAATTTATTTGCTTCAATATATTCGAGATCTTATTTTTATTATTATCCTCATATTTCATTCAAATATAGGTCCGACAGAAGGACCCATTCCCAATGGAAAACAGTATATATTTTTTCGCAAATGGGACCATACAATTCCCAATTGAAGGTTTGCAATATGAAAATATATATGTATGTATTTTTAAAATACTAGCAGGGAGCACAAATTCCACTCATCTGCTCCTATTGGCAGGTAAAATCTTAAAAGAAAGAGTGGATTCCAAAATGCTGTCGTCCCACAGGGCAAGTGAAAAACACCTTATGTTAAAGCAAGAATTTTCTGACCAGTCTTTTGTTAAATTTAATTCTCTTCTTAAATAATATCTATTCAGAAATAGAACTTAAATTATTTGTATAATCCAAAATGCATAAATAAATCAAGTTAAGTCCAGATGTTTTTGCAGTCATGGCACATTTCATTCATGCTTGTGTAGTGCGACAAACAAACAACAAGAGCACCGCATAACGGGTGCCAACAGCTGCGGGTGCATTTTTTAATAAATGAAAGCTTGTCATAATTTTTTTTTTCTAGAGGTCACAGTGACCTTGACCTTTGACCTAGTGACCCAAATATGGGTGTGGCGTATAGAACTCATCAAGTTGCAGCTACATATGAAGTTTCAAAGTAGTAGGAGGAAGCACTTTGATTTTATAGCCAATGTTCAAAACCTTGACAAAATGTTAAGGTTCAAGCACACACACAAAAACGCGGACGACACAACACGACGAGCTGGCTATGACAATACCTCGGGTTTTCTCCGAAAACAGCCAAGCTAAAAACCAATAGCCCAACATCAAAGACATTATGCCAGCTGACTATCACTTTTTCTTGGTAATCATAATCAGCCAATCAGTGCTCAGGCTGCCAAATACATGCCGTCCCCAAATGAAGGTGTATACAAAAACGGTACATGTCACAAATCAATACTGACATATCAGCCCCTTGCAATCTTTATTTCACAAATATTTTAAAGATGGGCAGTGTGTAATTTTGAATTTTTTTAGATCCCTGACAACAAAAAAACTAATTACCCAATTGTAATCAGAATGTGGAGATTTTTCCAAATCCATTCCCAAAATGGTTATAAAAAAACAGAGATCAGGGTGTGGGATATTAATTACTGGAAAGTCATGAGCCCTGACTCATAGGATTTTGTGCTATGAATCTAGATACACATGTATTTGAAATTCTTATTCACTCTACACGAAGTATGGAATAAACATGTGTAAGCAACAGTGAGGAAAATGTTTGTTTATAACCCTGACACTTGTATGATTTGATTGTTGTAAGACGAATGATTTAGAACAAGGGCTGTTTGTAAAACATGCATGCCCCCCATATGGGCTCTCCGTTGTAGTGAGAGCCATTGTGTGAATATGTTTTTTGTCACTGTGACCTTGACCTTTGACCTAGTGACCTGAAAATCAATAGGGGTCATCTGCCAGTCATGATCAATTTACCTATGAAGTTTCATGATCCTAGCCATAAGCGTTCTTGAGTTATCATCCGGACACCATTTTACTATTTCGGGTCACCGTGACCTTGACCTTTGACCTAGTGACCTGAAAATCAATAGGGGTCATCTGCGAGTCATGATCAATCTACCTATCAAGTTTCATGATCCTAGGAATAAGCGTTCTTCAGTTATCATCCGGAAACCATTTTACAATTTCGGGTCATTATGACCTTGACCTTTGACCTACACATGTAGTGACCTGAAAATCAATAGGGGTCATCTGCGAGTCATGATCAATCTACCTATCAAGTTTCATGATCCTAGGCCTAAGCGTTCTTGAGTTATCATCCGGAAACCATTTTACTATTTTGGTCACTGTGACCTTGACCTTTGACCTAGTGATCTGAAAATCAATAGGGGTCATCTGCGAGTCATGATCAATCTACCTATCAAGTTTCATGATCCTAGGAATAAGCGTTCTTCAGTTATCATCCGGAAACCATTTTACAATTTCGGGTCATCATGACCTTGACCTTTGACCTAGTGACCTGAAAATCAATAGGGGTCATCTGCGAGTCATGATCAATCTACCTATGAAGTTTCATGATCCCAGGCATAAGCGTTCTTGAACTATCATCCGAAACCATTTTACTATTTTGGTCACTGTGACCTTGACCTTTGACCTAGTGATCTGAAAATCAATAGGGGTCATCTGCGAGTCATGATCAATCTACCTATCAAGTTTCATGATCCTAGGAATAAGCGTTCTTCAGTTATCATCCGGAAACCATTTTACAATTTCGGGTCATCATGACCTTGACCTTTGACCTAGTGACCTGAAAATCAATAGGGGTCATCTGCGAGTCATGATCAATCTACCTATGAAGTTTCATGATCCTAGGCATAAGCATTCTTGAGTTATCATCCGGAAATCATTTTACTATTTTGGTCACTGTGACCTTGACCTTTGACCTAGTGACCTGAAAATTAATAGGGGTCATCTGCGAGTCATGATCAATCTACCTATTAAGTTTCATGATCCTAGGCCTAAGCGTTCTTGAGTTTTCATCCGGAAACCATTTTACTATTTCGGGTCACTGTGACCTTGACCTTTGACCTAGTGACCTGAAAATCAATAGGGGTCATCTGCGAGTTATGATCAATCTACCTATCAAGTTTCATGATCCTAGGCCTTAGCGTGCTTGAGTTATCATCCGGAAACCATTTTACTATTTCGGGTCACCGTGACCTTGACCTTTGACCTAGTGACCTCAAAATCAATAGGGGTCATCTGCGAGTCATGATCAATGTACCTTTGAAGTTTCATGATCCTAGGCCAAAGCGTTCTTGAGTTATCGTCTGACAACCACCTGGTGGACGGACCGACATGAGCAAAGCAATATACCCCCTCTTCTTCGAGGGGGGGCATAAAAATGTAACAGTTAGAGGATGTATACCCGTAAATATTATTGATGCTCACAAACATACAAACATATCACAGGGTGTCAATTGTCAGAAATTTATAATCCAGAAAATAAGGCAGGGGATCAGGGGAAGCTGGTCCCCGAGGGAGATAAAGGGCGGTGCCCCACCCCCACCCCACTCGAGCCCTCACTAATTTCTAGCTGCAATTTCTGGAAAAAACTATGCGTAATATTATATATCAGACCGTCCGTACCACCACATGTATATTTGTCATTCTATATTTGTTTATTAAGGACTACAAACATATATTTAATTGGTGAAAAATGCAGTATCTGAAATAAAATCAGAAAAAAACATGTATGTGTTTTGCACATGAAATAAAATGTGCATATCGTTTGAATGCACAAAAATGAAAACCATTTACCTAGCAAATAAGTCATCAATATTGAATTTGGTTAACATATTGCTTTACAATACGCTACTGAACTGCTTTACTTTGCTTATCGATCACTTAGAATATTTCATGACGGCAGACATGTGCAACATTTTGTTGACTTGTAAGATTTTCAGAAAGAAGCGACGATAATTCTTCAGTTACGGTACATGTTTGTGCCATTTGCTAGCTAATAAGAAATATAAAAAATAAAAACAATCGAGCTAAATCGGTACTGAGCGCAAATTTTCGGAAAGATAATGTAGCTTTAAAAAATATATTAATTTTGTTCTCAATTAATTGCGCTTTTCAAAAGAATTTCCCCACCCTTCCTCCCTGGCAAAAAATATCGAATAGGATTTACATTGATCTCAATGATTTCTGGGTTAATCCGGATAATTGACACCCCTGCTATCATATTCTGAACTAAACAACTAACAAGGGACAAAATTGTCACAAAACCAGGTTTTCATTGTGAAAAAAAAATCTGATAAAGGGAGAAAACTCAAACTGAACTTTTGAAATGACCAAAAAAAATTAACCCCATTTGTAAGTTTTTTTTTTTTTTAATCTATTTTTAGTCGTGGCGACCTTGACATTGGAGATATTGACGTGATTCTTTCGTGGGACACACCGTCCCATGATGGTGAACAAATGTGCCAAATGATTTTAAAGTCTCACAATGAATGACATAGTTATGGCCAGGACAAGCTCATTTATGGCCATTTTTGACCTTTGAACTCAAAGTGTGACCTTGACCTTGGAGATATCGACGTAATTATTTCGCGCGACACACCGTCCAATGATGGTGAACAAATGTGCCAAATGATTTTAAAATCTGACGATGAACGACATAGTTATGGCTCGGACAAGCTCATTTATGGCCATTTTTGACCTTTGAACTCAAAGTGTGACCTTGACCTTGGAGATATCGACGTAATTATTTCGCGCGACACACTGTCCAATGATGGTGAACAAATGTGCCAAATGATTTTAAAATCTGACAATGAACGACATAGTTATGGCCCGGACAAGCTTATTCCGCCAGCCCGCCAGCCAGCCAGCCCGCCCGCATTCGCCAATCTAATAACCAGTTTTTTCCTTCGGAAAACCTGGTTAAAAAACCTGGTTAAAAACTAGTGACTTGAAAATCAATAGGAGTCATCTGCGAGTCATGATCCATGTACCTATGAAGTTTCATGATCCTAGGCGTAAGCTTTTTTTGAGTTATCATCCGGAAACCATTTTACTGTGTCAAGTCACCATGACCTTGACCTTTGACCTAGTGACCTGAGAGTCAATAGGGGTCATCTGCGAGTCATGATCAATGTACCTATGAAGTTTCATGATCCTAGGCGTAAGCGTTCTTGAGTTATCATCCAGAAACCATTTTTCTAAGTTTAGTCACCGTGACCTTGACCTTTGACCTAGTGACCTGAAAATCAATAGGGGTCATCTGCGAGTCATGATCAATCTATCTATGAAGTTTCATGATCCTAGGCGTAAGTGTTCATGAGTTATCATCCAGAAACCATTTTACTATTTCGAGTCACCGTGACCTTGGCCTTTGACCTAGTGACCTGAAAATCAATAGGGGTCATCTGCGAGTCATGATCAATGTACCTATGAAGTTTCATGATCCTAGGCATAAGCGTTTTTGAGTTATCATTCGGAAACCATTTTACTATTTTGGGTCACCATGACCTTGACCTTTGACCTAGTGACCTGAAAATCAATAGGGGTCATCTGCGAGTCATGATCAATGTACCTATGAAGTTTCACAGTGTCCG
This sequence comes from Dreissena polymorpha, assembly GCF_020536995.1. Lineage (NCBI taxonomy): Eukaryota > Metazoa > Mollusca > Bivalvia > Myida > Dreissenidae > Dreissena > Dreissena polymorpha. Next base: position 82,471,292 of record NC_068362.1, on the reverse strand, counting down.
ACAAATCCATTGCCCGGAGCCCGGGGGCTACCGAAATTTTTCATCGGGCTACTGAAAATTTCCAGCTGACGCCTGCCGGGCTACTGTAAATCTATAAGCGGTAGCCCGGTTAATTGACAGACATACGTAGAATAAACACGCTGACTATGTGTTTGTACACTGTGTATTGCTCATAATCCGATAACAAAGTGCAATCAATTATCTATTCAGTCACCGATCACTTGCAGTAATGTCGTAAACAGTAACAATGTATTATAATCATCCAATCAGAATCAACATTTGTCATCTGCTAATAATATCATGAGAGCCGGTTAGATAGTTGGCGCACATGATGCCACATCATTTCGCAGTTTGGAATTCTTTGTTAACCGCAACAATGAGTAATAGCGACAACATTTTGATGTCGTTAAATATCCAAGGCTGCCAAACATTATTAAAATAAATAAAAACAATAGCAGATTCTTCAAAACTGTACGAAACCGAAAATGAATATTAATAACAACGGTGTGAACGTGGTTAACGCCTGCTTATAAGTTTGCATAGTCAATTAATAATTGGATTAATCGACTGTTAATCATTATTCCCATATATGCCCGATTTATATTTTTTAAACCAAACTATGGGTGGGTAATATAGACGATAAGAGTCATAAACACAAACGTTTGAAATTTTCTAAAGTGTCAAATGAATTTCGGCATATGGTTCTATTTGAAGATATGATGAATTAAGCTCCTAATCAGGACCGTTGTATTGCAACATGCGTAAATAACCTGCCACGGTTTGCACGCGTTGTGTACAGCTTTTTTAGGTTACAAAATTCTACATTTAAGAAATGAATTTCTTTGTCCTGATAAAAAGAGCGAAAATTGGCGTGGGTGTATTTATTTGTAAATAAAAATTTCGTAGCGGGTACAACATTGAGATCATTTAATTTCCATTAAAAGTTTCATTGTGAATTTCAACTAAAGTACCGAGGTATCTCGCAAATTATTTGGCATTGACATTTTCTCTTAATAAAATATCATGTAAACACGCTGTATCGTTACCGTTACGCTGTATCAGTTCCTTCATTATTGAAACAATTATTGTATTGTATACTGACTGCACACAAGTGTCGTAACATACGGATGCAATACGTAAATTCGGACAGTACTTAAAGTCGGACACAAGTAAATAAATGATTTAATACTCTTGATTTCTTGAAACTCGGTATTTGTTGTGAAAAAGGGCAATTGCATTGATTAACACCATACGAGTCAATTGTATTGATCATCTAAACGCTTTATTTACCTTTACGACTTAACTTGCTGTCCGAATTTAAGTACACATACATGTGCACATACATGTAATATCTACATGTAGTATATGATTTTCTTTGGTACATTTACATTTAAGTACACGGTGCCTGTACTGTAACATTAATTTACGATATTGACTGTGTACATCAGACTACTTGCTGTTTTATGTATATGTATGTATACATATTATGTTTATGTAAATGAAGAAATAAAATAAAGATGAAAACCTGCCTCTTATCATTTTGTAGGAAAATTTAATGGGCTACCAAATATTTTTATTGGTAGCCCAGTGGGCTACCTGAAAAATAAGAAATTTGTCGGACACTGACATACCTGTACGCTGAAGCCAACCCCGATCGAAAGTTAACCAGAGTCGTAACATATTTATGTCACGCTATAAATCAAAGAATACTCATTTTCTTGGATACATTTCTACATATATTGGTGAATGAATATAAATTACTGCATCGAGGAATATTTTAAGGTTCAAATGTTTCAAATGCACCTTACAAAAGATGAACATAACTCTCATCAGTCTGAAATTCACAATTTTGACGCCATTGTCGCTTTGTCACGTGACGAGTTTTCATTTGGATGCTTTCGGATCGACGTTGACATTTTTTGCTGAAATTGTACAGGCTTTTTCCGCTCCATTTTGGGGAAAACGCCACACTGGAATTTTGGGAATTTCGCATCGTGAAAACCCCCATTTTGGGAAAAAAATAAATCGCAAAATTTGCTCAATTGGGAAAAATTATCGCATGTAAAAAGTGTTTTTTATATTTCAAAGAAGCCGTTAACTGGTAAATACCAACTATTTTGATAACTTATTATTAAAATTTTACAAAATATTATGAACATGTGTAATAAGTGCAGGTTTTTTAATCTGAATTTTGGAAAAGGGCTGACCTTTTTTGAGGTGAAAAAAATTGTGCAAAGCGCCGGATTTTGAGGAAAATAAGGAAAGTCTTAAAAATAATCATTAACATATTTTACAGTTTTTAAAACAAATTCAAGGCAACAAATAATTTAATTATGCAATACTTTCTATTTTCTACACTGGATCAGGTTAACTCATATATTTAAAGGTTAAAAAAAAAAAAAAAAAAAAAAAATGGGGGGGGGGGGGAATTGGGAATTTTTTTTTCAATTGGAAAAAAAAAAAAACAGATTTGCATTGGGAATGGGGCCGAATTTCGGACCCGTGGCATAGGGCGGAAAAAGCCTGTTGTAAACATTACTTTCGTTTTCTGAAATCTATTATTTGTGATAAACAACAAACGTCTGGTGAATTATAAAACTGATTACAGTGTGCAGGGTTTTTTTTTACTAAGAAAGTGACGCCGATATTCGGCGTCTTCCCCTACCAGAATTTTTCCCCTAAAAATACAATTTTCCCTCCAAAAATACAACTTTTCACCAAAATATAATATTTTACCCTCAAAGAAATGTTTTTTTTTCTTTTGGGAAGTTGACACTTATCCAATTTGTACTATGAACAACGATCTCGCTCTCTCTCTCCCGACGAACACTCAAATCTGGGGATACCAGTGAATCTAAATATAGCTCTTAAATTACGTCATGGAAACCGGGCTACTAATCGTATTAATCATGTGACTATTTTACTGGATTCCGTTCTTGCGAGAGAAGGGTGTTTCGTCTATTAATTACCGGAAACCAGTCGAATTTTCATCCGGGTTATGTGAAAGCCAAGATATAAACGTTATATTAAAAACAGAAAAAAGTCTCACAATTGGCGTTCATACACAAACAAAATAAAACGATCGGACTCGGAAAATATTAATTGCGTTGACGCATTTTTTAAGAATGAATCATCAAAAACCGTTGAAACCCAGCAGGATTCGGAGGTACATGTAATCAACATCGAACATTGTGAAAGTGAAAGTACACAATAGGCAGCTGCCGCACCTTTCCCTTCCAATACTGTAGCAGATCTAAATCATCTACCCATTCATCATGAAATTGAAATCACAATATTGACATCGTCCCCCGGCCCCAGTTGAAAACATTTCCCATTATTAGATCTACCCCTGCAACTTTATTTAGGACTTTGACTTTAATATCATACTTGTTCATGTGTTTAAGAACAAAAAGGTCAGAGACATGCCTCTTTTTCAAAAAAAAAAACCTGAAGTCTGTAGGTGAGTTATAGACATTGAAATGAACAGTTTTTATTTTTTCCCCAAAAATGTCTCTTTCGCGCTCTATTTTCCCCTTTTACCCAGTGTCTTTCCCTTTTTCTAAAAAAAAAACCCTGGTGTGAATCAGGTATAGTTTTAAATAATATTTACTTTGAGTTTGTATTTACACTACAATTTGTTAACAAAACAAGCCAGAATAATCTAAAATACCGGGAAAGGTCATTCTGAATTTGAAGACACTTGAGCACATGGTATGTTACTAAAAATAGAAATAACATCATATGACCGTGAAATCTCGGGAGATTCGCATTTCAAGAAAGTCTGTCACATCGCTGTTTTTCTCGATATGTAAGAGCAGAATAGATCAATTTTAAATGTTTAAGATAGTATTTTATGAAAGAATATATCAGTTAAATATGAAAAATTTCAATCTTTCCGATCAAGTGACTGGCGCGACTGGTTGATTTGGACCAATAACTGCATTTAAAAGCTGTTTAAACAGTTTTGGACCGGTCTTTGATAACTGTCAACTTTTCGGGATTTTCTGGTTGACTTTCCTTATTGGGTTGGTCCATAACTATAAAGTCGCGCCAGTCAAAAATCATTAAAAGCGTCATTTAAAGTTATGGTAGCCAGAACTAGGCAAGAGATAAAAGCATTGTTTATTTAATAACAAATACACTTCTGTAAGTAAGTCTAAAATTAATGAGTTACATATCCTTTTCGAAATTGCAAGAACACTATCGAATGACATGAAAATCCTGGTCTGTTCTTAAATTCGTTATTAAACAGAATACCTTCAAAATTTTGGATGACATTTGTTGTCTGTCAGTGTTATGAAATTGATCATTTACGGTTACGCACAAACATTATCACTCATTTAAACACTCAAAAATTGACTGGTTCCGCGCATAGACAAGTTGACGAGTGAGAACACGCGTACGTGCAACGTTTACACTCTGGTACTGGTTGGGAAGAGTTTGGGGTAATAATAAAAGCCAATGTAGACATTCTTGATGAAATCATAGTTTATATTTCCAAATTTCAATTATTACTTAAACTACTCATATGTTACACTAATATTTTAAAACGCATGTGTATGTAAATTCAGACCGTAATTTACCACCTGGGGCATGATTGTGTTCCTATAGACCAATTCATTGTTATTGTTTTGATTCCGAATTTTCGCGCATGCCGTTGTATTTCTTGCAGAAGGACTTCAAAAATTACAAAAAACAATAAAGCATCCCATTATATAATTATAATTATCAATTGTATGAGTATCAATGTGCGGGAACAAAAACTGTCACATGACCACAAATGCGAACGACCACGGCTATTTTTCGGATAAAACGTCAATCGAAGGTATGTTTTCTTACGTTTTCTCCGTTTTAGCAGAACACATGTTACAATGCCTTGGTGCACCGTACTCAGTGCGAATTCTACTTTTCATTGATGTATTGCTCATATTTTTAGGTATAATACTTTTTGAGAACATTCAATGACAAATATCGAACTTGACGATGTAGACGACCACACATTTTTACTAATACCTGTGTTTGTTGTTAAAGCGATTACAAATGAAGGTTTTATTACTGTCATTATGCGTATTTATTTCAAATACGACCAAATATAAGTCTCAATATTAATATTTTATTATTTAGAACGACCGACGACATTTGTTTTGAAATTGGCGAACGACCACACCCGAGTTATAGGCGAACGACCACACACTGTATTCTTGACACATGTATGCATGCAATAAAATGTATATTTCAGATGGATCGCTCAGACCCACATATATGCCGCTATTGTGGCAACGTACTTAAAAGCAAGTCGTCTCTGCGCCAGCATGAGATTAGTCACACAGGGACTGGGAAGGGATATACATGCTGCGATAAAGTGTTCTTCAGCAAGGCGAATCTGAACAGGCACAGGTACAATAATTGTGTTAATCATATATTGAATTATGTTTGTCAGAAAGTGTAATTAATACAAAAATATGCTGTTAATTTCTTCTTTTTAATTTCTATTTAACCCTGATGAAATTTTACAAATAAGAGGTACAAAATCGACACAGCAAAGATGGGTGCTTAACCTATCAAAACTATTGTATTTCATAACTAGTGTATCATGTCACATGCAAAAAGTCTTACTTGCTTATGTTTGTAATGGGATCAACATGGGCTTAATAAACAGCTTGAAGTACTGATAGTTTAAGGCCCAGTCTCACTAACACATTTTGCGATGCCGGTAGAGCCCCGATGCGTGATCCGGGGTCTACCGGTATGAACCGGGGCTCCACCAGGAATGTCCGGGATGAACCGGGTACAACCGGGGCTCCACCGGCAAACTATAAAAATGTTTAATACCTCCGGGATGAACCGGGAGTCACCGGGCCGTACCGGAAACAACCGGCGCGGCACCGGGAACAACCGGGGCAGCACCGTAGCTCCACCGGCACGAACCGGGGTTTATCTGAGATACTTTTGACCCCGGCAGAACTACGGCAACGTCCCGGTCTGACGCCGGTATAGCCCCGATGAATGCCGGCAGAGTCCCGGTGTAGCTACGTTTCACCAATTAATGCCGGTAGAGCTACGGTTCGTGCCGGTGGAGCCCCGGTTGTAGCCGGTTAATCACGGCAGAGTTACGGTTATTGCCTCCAGCATGAACCGGGAGTCACCGGGACGTACCGGGAACAACCGGCGCGGCACCGGGAACAACCGGGGCAGCACCGTATCTCCACCGGCATCTGCATATTTATGCATGAATCTGCATGTGTATATGCATGTGTATGTATGTATCTGCATATTAAGGCATGTATCTGCATGTTTATGTATGTATCTGCGTGTGTATGTATATGCACGTGTATGTAAGTATCTGCATGTGTATGCGTGTATCTGCATGTGTATGTATGTATCTGCATATTTATGCATGAATCTGCATGTGTATGTATGTATCTGTAAGTGTATGTATGTATCTGCATGTGTATGTATGTATCTGCATGTGTATGTATGTATCTGCATATTTATTGCTGTATCTGCATGTGTATGTATGTATCTGCATGTGTATGCATGTATCTGCATGTATATGTATGTATCTGCATGTGTATGTATGTATCTGCATGTGTATGTATGTATCTGCATGTGTATGTATGTATCTGCATGTGTTTGCATGTATCTGCATGTGTATGTATGTATCTGCATGTGTATGTATGTATCTGCATGTGTATGTATGTATCTGCATGTGCATGTATGTATCTACATCTGTATGTATGTTTCTGCATATTTATGCATGAATCTGCATGTGTATATGAATGTGTATGTATGTATCTGCATGTGTATGTATGTATATTTGTGTGTGTGTGTGTGCGTGCGTGCGCGTGTGTGCGCGTGTGTGCGCGCGCGCTTGCGTGCATTCGTACGAGTGTTTAATAATTAAGTGTGGTCGTTCGCATAAATTTATATACAAAGTGTGGTCGTTCGCAAATGGTTTTCAAGTGTGGTCGTTCGCACATTTATTTTCCCTTTATAATTATACTTAAGACAATGTTTATAACCTTTTTAAACCATTTAGATTTCGAAACTGTTCTGTTGGTCTTATTAGTACAGTTAAACATTGACAACTTGGTCTTTTAAAAGAGAAACGGACACAGAAACAAGATGTGTGGTCGTCTACATCGTCAAGTTCGATATTTGTCATTGAATGTTCTCAAAAAGTATTATACCTAAAAATATGAGCAATACATCAATGAAAAGTAGAATTCGCACTGAGTACGGTGCACCAAGGCATTGTAACATGTGTTCTGCTAAAACGGAGAAAACGTAAGAAAACATACCTTCGATTGACGTTTTATCCGAAAAATAGCCGTGGTCGTTCGCATTTGTGGTCATGTGACAGTTTTTGTTCCCGCACATTGGAGTATGAAAGTGTGGTAAAAAAAATGAGTGAAAGAAAAGGGGTGCATTAAAATCTGACATACCGGTACAACAAAGCCCTATTAAAAGCGAAGTGCATGACAGTATTTAAATGTTATGATCATTTTCTTTTAAATTGGATGATTTGTTTTTAAGGTGAATAACACTATAGATGAATCGTAACATACAACTGAAAAACACAACTTCACATGATGCAAATTAACCTGTGAATTCATGTATATTGAAATTCCTTTCCAAGTGTATATGAGTGACAAATATCTTACATTTTTTACAAGTGTATATGAGTGACAAATATCTTACATTTTATAATATATATCTACATTGTTTTTTATTTTTCGTAAATATTATTTACCCCGGTAGTCATACGTAATTTCTTGTTTTCATGATGTCGTTTGTGCATGGCCGTAACATTCAATCAGGGTGGTGCGGTGGTCGAGTGGTAACACTCTGGTCTACCATTCCAGCGGTCCCCGGTTCAAATCCCGGCCGGGGCACTGGAAATTTCAGAAATGCTTCAAGTGTTTCCCACCCAACTAGAGATGTACTGGTATAAAACCCAGGTAATTCTCGCGTGTATCGGTGCTATACACCGAGCACGTAAAAGAACCAAGGTATCTATTCGCAAAGAGCTAGGGTATCGCACCCGGATTCCTTGTATCACAATACTGTCTCTTCTGCTTGCTGTCTCTTCAGCAAAACCAAAGGACCCCATTGGAAATAAGTGCTTGCACTTTCATGGGTTATCCTTGACCGCAAGGTCTAAATAATACATACATACAATCTTCAAACGGAATGACGTAGTTTTCATTAACCGGTACCCGCTAAATACGTTTAATGATTATATGTACATTTACCATTTATTAAATACGTTTTGTAATAAATTACCGGCAAACAGGCTAGTATCTTCAAAGCGTATATTTTCTGTTAATATATACTGGACAAATTATTTTATATTTTTTTTACGATATGTAGCATATCTAATTGAACAGTTGAACTTTGGCGGTATATTACTCAACCCCAAATAACTGCTCAATACTACTAGAAAGAGAAGACATGGTGGTACCATCAAGTGTGTTTAATGACCAGACTTTCATATACCACCTGTGGTCAGGGACCTATTGTTTGTATAGGTCCCTGCTGTAGTTTATGACCCTTTGCTGTTAGTTAAGTAGGGACAATATCTGATCAAAACGAGATAATCGGCTTGTGCCGAACAAAGGGGGCAATTAAACACCGGAATACAAAGGCTAACACGATTTTAAGATTGATGCAAACAATCAAATCAAACCAATTAAATTAAATTAATTTAATGTGTGAAAGTGTTAGTTTTCCTAGACAGACAGACAATACTTTTTTTAGTAATTTCCTTTTTACTCCCATCGTCAACATAATATATTTTGTATATAACAATAAAAATACATATATGTTGCTTTAAGGTAGGTGAAACTATGTCACAAAGTATATTTACATTTTTTTTTTAGGGTAGGTGTACCCATTGAGCATAAAAAGCGCACAACGAATATACAATATATGTAATTTATTTTGTAAAGTCGCGATTAATTCCTTTTGTTAAATTATATTATTTAAAGGACACAAGATAATCTATTTATGGTGTTGTTTTTTTTCCGGTTTGCCTGTTTGCATTTAAAAATAAAATATTTTGCCAATAATACTACCGAGTTTATAATGTGTGCATTGATGTAATCAGCTATGGTCAGATTACAGAATGATATAATTGTAAAATTTAGTTCAATGTTTTGGAAGACTTTTTTTAGTTGACTTGCACAATGTACCTCGTCAACATCACAGTCATGTGGTTGATATTGATACGCGCCAGAAAACATATTTCAACAAACACGAGTATGAATAAATGAAATGTATATTGGGGTACATAAGATGAACAATGGGTAAATTACGTTATACGATTTAACAAATTTGATCTGATACTCAAAGATTCCTTAACACATAAACAAAGTGTTATTAGTTCAAACCCTGTTCTTTAGTTGCAGCAATTGTACATACTTAATAACAGATGGATTATGGATTATCATAGTGGTAGGTTAATATATGCTGTGTGCATGGAATCGATCTATTTATTGTTTGTTTTTATTCTTATTTGTTTGAGTACAGTACAACAACTTTTGGGATGTTTAAATCTAAAATCTAAAAATGATCGTATACATGTCAAAATATATTAAATAATGTATTTAATATAGATGTAGAGCGTGACAATAAATATCGTGCTCGATATCTCCCCTTTGATCGTGTCTTTCTTTTGCCTACCAGAGTAGCACGGATAAAGATACGCAGGTGCGCGTGACATCACGCGTGAATTGGTCTATACTGAAAGCATACAACGAATAACAATTAAATTAGAAAGAAGACTGTTCACTGAATCACTTGAAAAATTCAGAGCAATTTGGAGTGCCCAAATTACATTAAAATGTTTGTTTTGTTATTCTGAGCAAATAGTATGCTGTGCAAATATGCCGAATTGTCGTCTGAAATGGCTACCGGTGACTATGATCGCACGAATGATATTGTAACATATTTAGATGTTATTATTATTATTATTATTATTATTATTATTATTATTATTATTATTATTATTATTATTATTATTATTGTTGTTATTGTTATTATTATTATTATTATTATTATTATTATTATTATTATTATTATTATTATTATTATTATTATTATTATTATTATTATAGCGCCCTTTTCATGCAAGAGTGCACGTTCAAGGGCGCTTTACATAAGAACATTTGACGTATCGCAGATACGAATACATTTTGCAACACTGTTTCAAAAGAAATCGATAAAAACTACTCAATTATACTATAAAACTATTCTATTATACCTATACTATAAGTACTACGTAAAAACATGCTCAATAACCATAGATTAGAAAGGTCAACAAGAACACTATACAACTATCCTATGTGTATAGCTATACGACAATTAATGAAACAATACGATCTAAAAATTAAACTAAAAGTACTACGTTAAGAAAACACACAAAAAACAAACATGCACAGTAATCATAGATTAGAAAGATCAGCAAGACAAAACAGAGACAAGGGTAACGTCAGGATACCATTACCACGAGTCAACAAACCACAAAGGAAAAATTATGCTTCCTTTAAAAGGGTTAATTCAAGTTAATGCTGATTGAGACTAGGGCAACGTCAGGAGACCATTACCACGAGTCACAAACCCCCAAAGGAATAATTATGCTTCCTTTAAAAGGGTTATTTCAGTTGATGCTGATTGATATTTTATATAATGAATTGAATAAACCACAGGTTATATTGCATAATATTGGATGAAGAGGTGAGTTTTCAGTGCCTTTTTGACGGAATTCAGTGTTGAAGAACCTCGAATGTTTGATGGAAGTGAGTTCCAGAGTTTGGGAGCAGCGTACATGAAACTTCGCTCCCCGTATGATACGGATTGGATCTTCGTTGGAATCACTAATGAAGTCGCATCGTTCTTTGATCTTAAGTTTCGCCTTGGTTCGTAGACTAGCTTCAAGTAGGTTTTTCAGATATACAGGCGATTGTCCATTTAAGGCTTTGAACGCATTGGTAAGAATTTTGAAGTGGTTTCTTTTTTCTACTGGGACCCAGTGTAATTCTTTTAGGATCGATGTTATATGACTATAGCGGGATGTTCTTGTGATAACACGCGCCGCAGTGTTTTGAACATTTTGTAGTTTCTTGATAGCTGATGTTTGTGTTCCATACAGCAGTGCATTGCAATAGTCTAGCCGAGATGTGACAAGTGAATTGACCAAGGATTTTGTGGCATTTGGTGTAAGATATTGCATGATGTGACCTATTGCCTAATCTGACCGAAACATGATATACTTCTAGCATTAATATGGTGTTCCATGTTCATTCTTGAATCAAACCAAGCACCGAGATTTCGAACGTATTGCGATGGTTTAATTGTCGAGTCCCCTGTATACTTAAACAGTTAACCCATCTACGTACTTGGCGTTGTTTTGACTTGAAAATACTATGACCTCGGTTTTAAATAATAATAATACAGTTCGCATACGTATAGATCATTCCATTGGAGACAAAGGGAATGGTAAATAAATACTGTTTTGTTACTTTGGTCAATATGATTCAAAATTCTATAACAAGTCTGTAGTCGTTTGATTAACAAAGAATTCAGAAGTTGATGAGATGACTGCTGTGAGAAAGCATGGTAACCGTTTCTTAATCGAAATAGCAATAATAGAATGATAAACCGAAAAACCACGCAGCCTTCATGCAAGCATTTCAGCCCCGTAGATAATGTTCCATATATGCCAGAAACATTAACAATAAACACAATCATGGAATTTTCCCCTCTGAAGAAACCTTTTTGTTTTGTTAAATCTCTAAATGTGTTTTCCGTAAATTGTGATTAGGTAGGCGTGTAAGTAAAATCTGTTTCTAATGTATTTTATTCTTCTGCACCTTTCTTTTTACTTTGACCATCACGATGGATCGATCCAATCCACTATTTAGGGGTAAGGTTCTGTTGCACAAGACGCGTGCACTGAACCAGCATGGAATCCAGAAACATTAGACAAGTAGGACTAAACATTCTGGTATGGTTTAAATTCCATTTTATCGAATGTCGATTATTAAAGTTTGAATTAGGTTAAACTACTGCTTATTTGCTTTGATTGGTAAATGGCCAACCAGTTTGCAACTGGAAACAAGAGCAATAAATAAACTTATTTTTCGCCCCTTATCTGATCACAGTTTAACTGAATTATTTATAAAAGTTTCATTTTCAGCGTCTGACTAAATTAACACACATACTTAGATGATCTAAGCAACGAATCATATCAAAATATTCATGTTGCACTTGACTCGAAAGATTGCATAACAGTCGTTTATCGTATAAGATATTAAATAAATACAAATACAACTCTGCTTTAAGAAATTTTTACACGGCCCAGTAATTATATTATTTAAACATTTTGCACATCACAAACAACTATGTTTAAATTAATCTGATCAAGTTAATGTTTTTGCATTTTGGTTTTGTGTGAAACATGTATGCTTGATCGTCTAAACGAAAAAGAAAGAAAGACGGGGGTGTGTTCACCGAAGATTGTTTTTTTTAAGTGCGATTTTTGTTAAAGGAGATAAATGTACAAGGAACACTTTAACAATTTGTTTCTAAAAGATATAATTTGCAGTTTAAATAATATACAAGAAAACAATATGGTTAAAATGCAAGTACCAAAGCCTGTATGTAATTTATCAGACATAAATTAATATCTTTATAACCCACATGTCCATAACTGAATTTGAAAATTTGAGAAACATATTTATTTTAGTTGACTTATTCCTTATTTTCCGAGATCTGCTATATATTTTATTTAATTTTATTTATTTTGATTTTAGAAACATCTCGTACATTTTATTGATATGCATATAGATGCCGATAAAATGTTAAAATGTATAAAATATATTAAAAAAGGAGCAACATGTGTGATTTTTCTCATGTAACGTCATCTCGACAGGAGCAAATTTTAACACCAAGGGAAATAGCATTACAACATGCCGGACACTCTTATATTATGCGGTGAAAGGTCTCCAAATTTAAAAATATATATCTTAATGATAGTAAATTATGATCAGAATAAAACAGTAGTGTGATTTTGACCGTTTGAACTCCACTACCTTAATACAATTTCCATTGATGTTTTATAGAACAATAACGGACACATAAAATAATGCTAAATTAGACAAAGCTGAAATAATCATTTATTTTTATTAAAAAACGCACGCAGATAATATTTATAACAATTTGATTTGCAATCAAACAATAATTAAGCAAGTATTCTAACACAGCTATTACAAAATAAACGCATCAGCACCTCCCTGGTAATGTATAACTTAAGATATTTGAAACATGGACGTACATACAAGTGAAATTGTAATGAAATAAAAGTACCCGCTATAGCTACTTTCGTCTTGATGCAAATGCTTATCGGACAGAAGCATTACCAAAGAGATTCAATATGTACAAAAACACGCGAATGTGCTTGTTACTCAAACCGATAAGCCTATAGATATCTGCTTTGCAATTTGGTAGCGAATTACATAATCGGGTTCCCTTCAACACCATGTGCATAAACGTCGGCACGAAAATAGTGATGTAAAATTAACTTTATACAATTATATACAAATTTGTATTTTTGCTATTTAGTTTTATCGGGTTAAAGTAAACATGTATATTACAATCATATCAACTTCGAAAGTCACCAAATATAAAAATGCTCGTCAGTATTTAAACCAAAACTCGATTTCAAAACAATCGCAGAAGATATGTATTACTTACAGCAATAAGTAACCCGGTATGTATTAATTTACAGCAATTAAGAGTATGACAACATCAGCATCGAAAAAGATAATTTTAATCAGTTGTATGATTTCGATGGCAAATGGACTGTTCATTTACATCACCGTACAGATAATCTACAATATATATATCAGGCTGTCAAATGACCTTTTTTCAAAAAGTAGAAAAAAACAACTACTTTTGCAAAAAAGTAGGAAAAAAAAAAGAAAAAAAGTAGGAACTTTTACCTCAAAAGTAGGAATACACAATCTTTAGACACAGGTCCATAAAACATAGCTTTAAACAGAGCAGGAGTGCCATCACATGTTCTGTATGGATACCCACTTGAAGCTACCTTAAGGGCCCATAGGATTTCAGCCTTTTGTTCCTGTTCCTTGTGTGATGGATGTACTTGCATACAGATAATTTATCCACACCACCCTGAGAGCTGCTTGGCTTTGGAGCACTTCCAACAAACACTTTTGTGAGTTATCATGCATGTATTTCATGATTGTTTCCTTGTGTTTTTGTCCATCTGCATGACTTATCAGTTGATTAGCACCAGAATTACTACAAGAGATGGACTTCATGCAGACAGTACAATATCCTGCAAACTCATTGCCGGTATCTCTCTTGCACCACGATCCAAGTGTTTTTCCTCTGTTGTCCATCTTCTCCATCCATGAAGGGTAAAACTTTGTTTTCCCACTAGGCATTTACACACTTATAGTGTATCTATGATAATTAAGCTTCAAGCAAAGCTACCCTGTTAAAGAAGTATAATTAGATGCTGCTCATTTTGGTGTACCATCAAATAAGTGGTTAGATGTCTTCTGTGTATGGATATAAAATGGTAATATATTGTGCATGTTATATCCTTAAGTAGAATACCAAATTTATTTAGTAATACACCAACTTGTTGTTCAAGATTAATACTCGTATATAAAGCAGTGTCAATGCTCTGGTACAGCTACATTTTGAAACCTTTAAATTGACAATAGGGTGCAGTTATAATGACTTAAGTTACATTCAAAATGACTGGTCATTGCAGAGCAGATTATGCAGCTGGAGATAGGACCGTATCACCTGACATCTTTTATGACATCAATGATTGGCCAATGAAACAGTTGCACTACATTGTTTATTCCAGTTTCAAATAATGTTTTTACATCATTGATGATGTCGCGGGAGTGTTATAATGGCGTGTAATATTTTGTAATATAATATAAATGTAATAAATTTAGCACGTCACGCTTTTGGCGAAAATCATCAACATAAAATTACCAAAACCAATGTTCTTGTACCTATTGGTATTCAGAATTGTTCTGTTATTATAAACAATGTTATAGCAATTGTAATCCTTTCTGGTCCCGTTACAGTTGACTGTCGTATTTTCCACACGTAAATTATATGGCTCATAAATTATACTGAATGAAATGCTCAATATAAGACATGGATCATTATTGTATGGGTGTGGTATTTCGCAAATGTTACATACATCGACTTAAGAGGGATTACCTTAAGACATTAAGACAATTAAATTTTATACTGTTTAATTATCTTAATATTGTCATTTTAAAGCGATTTTATTATATTTATGTAATCAGTCACATGGATCGACGTTTTATAAACAAAAAACTCACATTTGAACACAAAGCGCGTAGTGTCGTTGAATGTTCTCAGAAAGTATAGTATCAAGGATAACACACAATATGTAGATAGAAAGCGGAAATATCGGTGCCTTCTGTGCACAAGTCCTTTTTTCAAAATTTAAACTTGTTAAACGCAGAAAACATAAACAAATATTATTGACTGGACGTAATTCTTTTACATTAGATGTGATCGTTCGAATTTGTGGGCAAGTTATATTTTGTGTTCACTTTTTTCATAATACATTTTAAACTTGTGTTTCCCAAGTCGGGAATCCTCCGGTATATGTGCTACCACCTCCACCAAACGGAAAATGCTGACTCTGTCTTCTGCCGCCGAATACAAAGTCAAAAACCGGATCGTATCGATCTGCAAAGAAAATAGATTTGAATGATCTAAATATTTCTCTCTACTACCGGAAATTGTAAAGAAACAATCATAAACAACTGTTTCATTCCACTGAAGCGATCTTCTGTTTTATTTTATAAATCTGATAACATATTTGTTTTACAAAACAAAAAACAATCACCCCCTTTTTAATTAGGTTATTTATAAAATGGTTTATTTTAAGCAGTGCATAGTCGTCTGAAAGTTGATTAATCGAATTCTGCGGATAGCGAAAAAGGTATTATGTAGTTATCCGATCATTTGTTTTAAATCAATAACCTAATACCAAAACACAATGTGTTTATTTCTTTTGTTACCACGAGCATTATTTTCCCTGAAGTCCCTTGAGTGTTCAAGGTCATATTGAAGGTTGTACTGCATGCGCTTCGTGGGACAAGAAAGCACTGCAAATGCCTCTCCCACCTCTTTGAACTTAATTTCTTCATTTTTTCTCACATCGACTGTTACATGCGAATGGCGATCTGAAACCATAAGAAAATGCCATACTGTGCATGAGTAAACGTTTTCGGACACACTGTGTTTATGGACACCCTCTGTACAGTGATTTATATTGTGGCAATCGTATGGATCCAATCTCTTCACCTACGAGATGGCCCAAAAAGATTCTAAATGAAATTTAAGTTATTGTACTGTGAATTATTATCGAAAGGGACCTACATTTGACGATTTTGTTTACCTTATAGATTCGTATGATGACGTCACATGGCCCCGAGTATTTTATTTTAGCACAAATACAAATATAGGAAAAACCAACAGGTATACCGGTAATTGCATTCCAAAATCTTACTTCAACTAAAATTATCAAAATTTATCCATTTTCCCCAATTTAATTGGTCCTCTTCATTTAATTTCCACACAAATTGCTAAGTGAAGAAGACAATGCACTTGTGTTAACACAACACTTTCATTTATTTGATTTATTTCCAGAAAACGTTGCATGAAATCATCGTATAATCAATCATCGCTTCAGGCGATATACGCATGTTTAGTGGGAATATCCCCGTCCCGATTGGACGTTTATTTCAAATCTTTTAATAATAACATATTCCGACATTAAGTTGAACAAATGGCGAACGTGTTTAAAAAAATTATTGAAAACTTGTATGTGCCCATGCTACTAAAAAAAGAATGATAAATGGAACAGAAACTGTTTATATTGTAAATAGAAGTTATATTTTGTAATAACTGTTTAAGTTTATATAAAATATATTCAGTGAACAAAATGTTTAAGTTAAATTGTTATAATACCTTTTGCAATCGAGAACTCTCCTTTTCGGTGTCACGTCACGATAAATAGGTCACTCAAGAAAAGTGAATAGTGAATGCTATTGCATTTTGTATGGAACTGTCGGCTTTGCGTGGTGAACATGCCGAAAACTAGTTGACTAGGATTTAACGGGTATTAAATCAATCTTAGAAGGAGAATCGTTTGTTGTTGAATACTTCGCATAAGTTCAGAAATTATGTTACTCATGTTTTTAACATCTTGATAATCGGTTACCAGAGGTAATTTAAATTACATGGCCATCACAATGGGTGCCCGAGTTTCTCTTTAAAGGACTGTTTACGTCCTATGTACTTGTTTGTATAAATCAATCATGCTTTAAACGTAAGATCATAGTATTTGAATAAGAGGGAAGTCTAATAAACCTATATTTACTCAGTCATAACATTATTTTGTCCAATTGATTACTGTAAAAATTAACCTTATGTGGGTGTGCATTATTATGGTCGGCATCTATTTCTTATAAAATATAAGTACATGTATAAGTGGTCAGAAACTGACCAAGTGATTTTATGTTTTCGAAGCGCTTTACATGTACGCAAGTATGATGAAATATACAATGAAATACCTCGGGAGACGTATTATACACACTTATTATTAATTAAGTGGTCCAGTGTTATTGTTTTTTATATTAGGAAGAGCATTACACGTCTGGAACAAACTATGTCAACTGAATCCATCGTCGTCAATGGGAAAATTAATGATATTACAAATATCGAAGTATTAATGAGGACCAAAATATACGCTCATCTTTATTTTATTTCCTTTTTGACAATAAGATCTTCAATTTTCATTCAATGCATTGAAAGCCTTGTTGATAAGACATGGTCTCAAAATGATCCCATTAGGTCTCTAACATCATACAGACATGTTAAGTTTTAATATTACAAACTACAAATAACTTACTTATTGGCTAAGTATACCTGGATGGTGAGATAATGCCTTCTTTTTGTATGCCTTCTTGATTTCATCATCGGTCGCGCATCTGGACACGTTCAAAATCTTGTAATAGTCTTTACTATTGTCTTTACTGCTCTCTTTACCACTGTCTTTATTTCTGCTTTTCTTCAACGCTGATTGTGCTTCTTCGAGCAAGCGTTTGTTTTCTGTGGTTAAACATACGTGAAAAACACACACACGCACACACACTTATTTTGTTAATGCCATGTTTCTGTTCGAATTCGAACCAGATTAACTTGCAATCATGATTGTACTTAAATAACATTTGAACGAAGTTGATGTAGTATACTGGTATACTACACTTGATTAAGCACTTAGTCTAGATTGATAAAGCTTACAATACGTACCTGACGTGCAGTCCATTTGGCAGACCTTTTCATAATCATTAACTGCTTCTTGGTATTTTTTCATCTCCATGTAACTGCAAACACACGAATAATTATTAAAAATGACTTATTGAGAACAGAAATATCACATCAGTTAGTGTAAGCATTTAATAATGTGGTTACCCTTCAAATACTGTTCAAATAGGACTTCTGAATTTCTTTAACAGAAATTCAGACTTTATTCAAACAGTTACACATTTAATGCTCATGCAAAATTTTCAATAATTGTATGACAAGCAATAAACATGTTGATATGGGGTATTTTAAAAATATTTAACAGTTTTTAATTTAAAACAAAACTTGTTTAACAAGTGTACCAATTTGCTCGGCGAAAGTAAGCTTTCAAATACGAATCGTCTAGCTTAATAGCCTTTGTAAAATCGGCTATGGCTTCGTTTTCCTTCCCAATCTGAAAGCAGAAGCCTCTTTTAACAAGACCGTTTAAGTGTCGTGGTAAATAGTTATAGGGTAAAATAGTATTAATTGAATATCTTACAGAAAAGCTTGCATATAGCTTATGTAGTAATTTGCTTTGCGTGTTGAGTATCCATGACGTTGGCAAGGTAAAAACACGATTATTTTCTGAAAAGGTTTATAACATTTTATTTATTATGTCACACGATGTAAGGGTATATTGGTTTGATTTTTTTCAATCGGTATAAAATATTCTTTCAAACATTTCACAAGTAAATCAGACAAATCGTTCATTGAATTAGGTAGTTTTGACGCTTACTGAACTACCATCCGAACCTTTTGATATGTCATCACTGACTTCAAGAAAATGTTCGTGAGCTTGATCTGAGCTAAGTTTGATGACCAGCAAAAAGTATTTCTTTTTGTTTGAAGTTGTTTCTACCTATATTTTAACTGCAACTTAAGAGTGACGGAGAAAGTGTTTGTGTGAGAGAGAGATAGACAGAAAGAAAGTGAGTGTAAGAGAGAGACAGAGAGAGAGTGAGAGAGATAGACCGGCAGACAGACCGACAGACCGACAGACAGACAGACCGACAGACAGGCAGGCAGACAGGCAGGCAGGCAGGCAGGCAGGCAGGCAGGCAAGCAGGCAGGCAGGCAGGCAGGCAGGCAGACATACAGACAGACAGACAGACAGACAGACAGACAGACAGACAGACAGACAGACAGGCAGGCAGGCAGACAGACAGACAGACAGACAGACAGACAGACAGACAGACAGACAGACAGACAGACAGACAGACAGACAGACAGACAGACAGACAGACAGACAGACAGACAGACAGACAGACAGACAGACAGACAGACAGACAGACAGACAGACAGACAGACAGACAGACAGACAGGCAGACAGACAGACAGACAGACAGACAGACAGACTGACAGACGGAAAGAGAGACAGAGTTATAGAATGCATGGAAAAAGCATACATTAAGCCCCCAAAATTATATACCATCTTGCAAGCAGTGCCTCTGTTCATGAACAGCTGCGATTTGATAATCTTGTCGTCTACGTCAATTGTGAGCGCCTCCGTGTAAATGGTGTATGCCTTCTTATAATTTCTAGCTTGGAATGATCGATTTCCTTCTTCTTTCATGGCTAACACGGTGTTGGTTACCTTTAATAATAAAAATATGTATTATGTTCATACCATTAAGATAAATGTTGATAAATAAAAGTACAAGTTAGAATACAAAACCAGTACGTTATATCACAAATATTACACATAATGTACTTTGTTTTTTTATGTCAAGTACTAAACCCAAATAAATCAACATTTATTATGATTCTTGCTAAAAAAGTAAGCATGTGCATGTATTTTTCAATAAAAATGCACAGTTTGCAACACCATATACCACCGAGGATTTTTTGCATGATACAAAAGAGAGTGATAAAATACTAAAGTCTTCATCCTTGTATCAAATGATTCTTGTCACGTTTTGCACAGATACTCGATTTGTTCATTTTACTCAACATCTCTTAAACAGAAGTCTTAAGTACAGAAAACTATTCTTTTAAAAATCAATGAAGAATTAATTTTTACAAGCAGTGATACACAAAATAAAAGCACAGAAATACTAATAGTACATTATCTTGTTAACAAAGCATTTTAAAATATAACTGTAAAACTTCATGGTATAAATGTTTCAATTAAGAATATTTTTAAGACGAAAGTTATTTCATAGAAATACAGAATGTTCGTATACAAATTATGTTATCTCGAAAATAATTTAAAAAGAACAGTAATTTAAATCTTACTTACATTTTGTCGTGTCGCCATCTGAAGCTAAATAATAAAACAATCATTTTAAAGACAAATTTAATATGTAGTCTAAATGCAACCCTCTTAGATTTTTTTTGCAAATAAACTTTATCATTAATTGTATAGTATGCTCACGTATTTGTTCACATTATTACGCAAAACCCGATGTCAAAATGTTAGAGAAAGCAATAAAACAACAGAAAAGCACGTCTCATTTTAACATTAGATCAATTTTAAAATGTTCCCAAATGCTTTTAGAGCTTATAAATACATATCCAACAAAATTATGATTTTAGGCAGTATGCTATGAAACATACTTTTTTTCAATTAAGTATCACATAAAAAGAGAAATTACCCCATCTTCAGCCTCGTCGTTATACGGTTCTAGTTGTAATACTTTCCTGTACGCGATTATGGCTGCAGTGGGGTCTCCTAACTGCATGTGGCACTTGGCTATTCGTAAATATCCCTGTTAAGGATAGAAGTATAAATAAGAATATAATTGGTATAAAACATAACTGGTATCAATATAACTGAATGAAATGAAATGTGCACAAATGAGATTTGTGGCAGCTGACATTTTAGCTTAATAGTTTGTCAACATTAACATGAATCGTTTCCTTCATTTGTTTTCGGTTAAGTTTGATTTAATGTCATAATATAACATTTTTTCAAACGATTTACCTCGATTCCATGAACTAGTATTTTGATCTTAAACATATTCTAATATATTCATGCAAACAGGTCAGTGTCACGCAAATATTGGCTTGGGGAGATATTTAATTACTTAGTAATAAAACATATATAAGTACTGTAAGTGTCGATTTCGATTTAATTACCATACACTTATTTTTAACAACTGTTTCTTTAGTAAATATTATAAGCTTATTTAACAAGTATTCGAATTATTATAATCTTAGAATGAGTAAACATATGCATAATATCGGTAAAAATATAAATATAATAAGAACATGTATATATCCTGTTTAACAGCAATAAATGTACATCTGAGTGTTAACGCTCATATCTTATTGATGTAATCGGAGCCAAAAAGATCATACTCCTACATAAACATATGTTATGTCTAAAGAAATCACTGAAATTTCTAGATTACACAAACTTGAAAATTTGAATGGTTCGTAATATTGCTACACGTTAAAACATGTATAAAATGTATTGTCAATCGTACTGAACGAATGGTGTTGGTCACAATCGAATATAAGCATTTACTATCAAACACAATCTTTCGTGTTATAATCTGAACTATGCATCAACGCAATTCCTGTTAAAACAAATGTTTTACTTTGATAAACTTCGGATCTATTCGGACTGATTCCTTTGCATCTCCCAGCGCCTCGGTGTAGTTGTTCATTTTCATGTAGCAGGCAGACCGATTTCCGTAATATTTGGAACAATTCGGAGACAATTCTGAAGCAATATTTAACACGATATTTAATATGTTTCGGTTTGAGACATCTTAGTTGAAATTCATAACATCTTAAACAGTGAATGAACAATAAGTTCATGAGAGTAAAACCCCAAATGCAATGACGCAATAGAACTTTAGGTAGAAGCTAAGCATTTTCGAAATATGAAAAAGCAAAAACCATATTTAGCATACTTATTGCGGCTGCGTAACATTTAATTGCCTCTCCATAATTTTTTTCTTGATAATATTTATTGCCCCTTTCCTTTAGTTCCTCTGCATTTCTCCTGAAAAACAACAACAACAACCCTGTGTTATTAACGGCAGCGGTTGACAAGATGAAAAAGCTACAACGTAGTCATTTGATCTCTAAATTACTTTCTTGTCAAGATTAACCGTAAAACCGGTACATTAGAAGCGCTTATTGACACCGGTGGTAGGGAGTTGCTAAGAAAGTGCGATCGTGTTAACTGAAAACGATTGTCACACGAACTGTCAGACCGAATTATTGCAGCAGTAGAGTTAATTTGTTGATTTGGTTCTTATGTGTTAATGTTAATACAAAATAGAGTACATTTGCTTAATGTCACACAACCTAAACTTTTATAACATAATAAAGAGTAGACTCTATATCAAAATACCAACTTTATAGAGCTTTCAATGTCCTCCTTTTTGTCACATGTTTGCGTCTGCGGACGATTTCTGCTGACGTGGCTCCGTTCGTAGCAATTATAACATTCTACCTCAGGCGAAGCGGTCTTCCTGTGACACAATATAAAAACATTACATGTATATTCTATTGTGCGGGTCATTTAGTTCTATTCATTAATTATAAATAGTAATTGTTAATCTCAATATATGCACAAAAGGCAAAGAACGGTACTTAAATAGTGTACATTAAGCTCAAAGGTATGCTATCATGAGATAAGTGTCAAAACCATTATTTCTTATATTTAACAGTTGAACTTGCATTGTTATTAACCTTCAACCTAGTAACCTGCTTCGAATGATTGCAGATGTCGAGGTAATTTTCTCATGTGGTTCTTATGCGTTCATACAAAATAAGAGTCCATTTGATAAATGTAACAGAATCTAAACTAAGATAACATAATGGAGAGTTGACTATACCAAAATACCAACTTTCTAGAGCTTTCTCTGTCCTCCTTTTTGTCACAGTTTCGCTTCTGTGGACAATTTCTGCTGATGTGGCCTAGTTCGTAGCAGTTATAACATTCTATCCCAGATGAGTCGGTCTTCCTGGGACATAACATCGTCATATTACATTTATATTGCATTGTGCGGGCCATTTAGTTATATTAGTATATTATAAGTAGTAATTCTTAATCTCAATACGCGCACAAATGACAAAGAACAGTACTAAAATAGTGTGCATTTAGCACAATGGTATGCTATCATAAAGTAATTACCATGAAAATGTTCTCGATTATGCATACAGTTGTTAAAAAGGAATGGTTTATTTGCCTTTGTAGCAAATATAAAACACGGTTCATTGTAACATAGATGTGCACATCTAAACGATATTTTAGACAAAGATGTGACAGTGTCAAAACCATTATTTCTTATATTTAACATTTGAACTTTGTTTCTAATTTTCAACGTAGTTAGTAACCTTCTTCGAATGATTGCAGCAGTCGAGTAAGGTTGTTCATGTTGTTCTTAGGCGTTCATACAAAATAAGAGGTCATTTGCATAATGTTACAAAACCTAAACTAAAATAACGTAATAAAGAGGAGACTTAATATCAAAATACTAACTTTCTAGAGCTTTCTCTGTCCTCCTTTTTGTCACATTTTCGCTTCTGTGGACAATTTCTGCTGATGTGGCCCCGTTCGTAGCAGCTATAACATTCTATCCCAGGTGAGTCGTTCTTCCTGCTACAATTACAGAGCAGAATTTCGAGGTCTCATGTTGGGAACTTTAGAGTTTTGTGGTTTTGAGAAAATACACTTTTGTACCTATCTAATCCTTGTATATAAAACCCAGTTAACTTTCTAAAAAAACAAATTTCAAAATCATGCATTTGCTATCCACTTCATGTTGTACCGAACTTATTGCAAAGTATTTCTATGTCTGCACTATCAATGCAATCTTTAGAAATGTGTCCATGTTCGTGACATTTAAATCAGACATTTGTTTCTTCGTGGTCGTAAAGTCCTTTGCTAGACGACCGACTCAACCAATAATATGCATACATGTTCACAAACAGTTAATATACAATTTAAAGGCGATAATTGAATATGGCCGCCTATAGCAACCGATTACATTAGCTTAAATAGTTAAATGATTTCGTAATGCTACATGTTAATCATTAATAATTGTTTATACTAAAAATGTTAGAAATAAAATCATTCTAATCTAAAATTACTGATTTATTAAATCACTATAATTTACAAGAAAATCACCGGTTTAGAACAAGCTTACTCGTTTATTGGGTGATGGTTCATATTCTAAATCAGTATTTGCTTATACACCTCATTCAAATTAGTTTCAATAAAAAATAGTTCCAGTCCAATAAATGCATTATAATTAATAACGAGTAACACTTTTATTTTGCGTGCAATGTAATTATGTTTGCAAATGAAATTAAAGGACAAGACTTTTCAAGTAAGAGTTTATTTTGTTGCAGCCGTTTAGTTTCACACTAAGGTTGAACAAAAGGACCCTTTGAATCAAAATTAGAATTAAAAATTAAGTTTATTGACATATGAAATATCGCAAAAAGAACACACCAATTCAGCTTTCACTTCTTAGATACAACATGGTATGTATTCGTATTTCGTAGATTCAAATATATTTTTTGTCGTTATTTCAGGAACACTTCCGAAAATTTTAGTATGGATTCAGATAGACCGGATTTCCATATTTAGCTACAAAGCTATGATGTATTATCACCTCTATTTGTTTTCACGAATACCAATTATAATATTACTGTACATCGCCTGGTAGTAAAATACCGCGATTTATCACAATCATTTTCTTAAAATGGTCTTCTTTTATCTGCTTAGTGTTCGTAAAATATCACGATATAATGCCCTCAATTACACAATACATATTTGTTTTGTAGGCCGCATACACGTACCTGTAACAGTCTTGCTTTGTACGACGCTTGTTGGTACAATCCCGCGATATATGACCTTCTTCGCTGCAGTTGTAACACCTCCTTGTGTCTTTGCAGGTTGGACAGTGTCTTGCAATATGTCCCTCTTTACCACATCTGTACATAATAACAAAATACAACAATTGCGTGTGCCATTGAAGTTATATTATATAATTATGGATCTAGCTATGCTTAATTTCGAGGTGCACACATGTTAAAGAACAGTATTCAAAGTAAAATTTAAGTAAAATTGTTTGTTGTCGTAAGATAATTACCATGAAAACCACTGTACGGTGATGGAGTATGAACCGGACGTTATTTCCTCTTTATCGATTATGCACGCAAGTGTTTACAAGTTATGGTTTACTAGTTATATTAAAAAAATAAATAAAGGTATTATGGTTACAAAGATACGCCAATCAATAAGATCCTTTAGGAAAAGATTGGACAATTTAAAACTAGTAATGACATATATTTGACCTTTGCAGCCTAATATTTGACCTTTGCATTATTACTAAATTTCAACTCAGTGCATGACCTGGTTCTAACGTAAGATACTCTTACTCTGAAGTTTGCAACTGCCAATAAATTTTAAAATCCATCCACGCTGAAGAAACGTATTCTACGGACAAAGTGTAGATACTTGACATTAATTTGAAACTGCGAGGCGTGTCAATTTCAAATTGGATATATTCGTCAAATTTTACATAAGCATCTATACAATAAACAAGAACACCCATTGAAGATGGCATATTTCATGCAGATGCAACACGTAAGTTTTAGTAAAAGTATTCTCAAAATTGTGTATATCGCTGATTATACACACAGAAATAAAGCTTCATGTTGATTTATTAAATCAATTTCCTTAATTCAAAGGCACATACCTCTGTAACAAATAGTGTGACAAAAACAAAGGTATTGCACTTCTACATTATATTACCAACACTACTGTCAAGTTTCATTTTGATACACAGACAACTTCCTGACACGCAGTACAATTTTACGTCTTGCAGTGCATTATAGTATAAACAACATCTATTAAGTTTCCTGTTTATGTGCAGCAAACTGATATACCAGTTCGCGACACATAGTAATCATGTGCAGCTTCACAGACCAAGCGACCCGATCGACCAGCCGTAAGAAAAAGTTAGCCCAGTATATGGATTTTTTGTCTGCGTTGATATGACATAATGCTTTTTTATCTTTTATTACTCTGAACAGAAGCAGTACTGCTGTTTTACTTCAACGTTTCTATAAAGATGAGTTTTGTCAAATTGATACATTTAATTTTAATCATACACATTTACATGTATTTAGCCCGTATAATCATGTTTTAACAAGTTTTTAATTACATATTAAGGTTATACATACATTTACGTTTTAAGAATAAAAAAAAAAGATACTGCAAACCTAAAACAGGTCTTAGCAGTTGGTCTTCCACGATCCCGGCTTTCATCATGTTGAAAAAACCAATCATCTGCCATCATGAAGTTCCTGTTCAAATGTAGTGTTGTTGAAAATTGGTGCAAACTTTATGTTCTAACGGTTCTTTTTCACACAGTTCAGTGATGATTTGCTACTTCCGTTAAAGGCTATGTCACAGGTGGTTAGCGTGTGGCTTTGATATTTATTTGTGAAAACATCATTTGTAATGATAAATAATCATATTATAACGACAAATCAACTTTTCTGAAAAAATAATTTCACTCTCATATATATATAACAAGGTATCCAACACAAAATCGCCCGAAAACGGGGTGCATCGCTTTGAACAGCCATAACTTAATTAAAGTAATAAGGGCATAACGCGTTTACATTTAAGATTATGAATGCTTATGCAAACATGTTACATATTGTTATTATTTAGAGAACGAATGTGACGTAAAATCATTTACCTGAGTTCAAGTTGTACGGTGATAGTCAAAGAATACCACTTTTCTGACATTCTTGTACTACTTTCCAATTAAGTAAGCAATATGACATCAACCATAAAGTCCGAAGAAAACAGGGATTTCCCAAATAAGTCACCATTATATATAGGGATATTATGCAGAGCTATGCGCAGCTTTTTGTCGAGGGGAACCCTTGATAAACATTACGAAATTACCCGTTTCGACCATATTACGTGTTCAGCTCGAAAACTTAGACAGCAGAACATATATTTTGTTTCTGTTAAATTTTCAAAGCCGTATATTACCACTGTATTAACCACGTCTACAGTATCTATGGGCCGATCATATATCTCTTTCAATAGATTTAATATTAAAACAGAACAAAGCGAATATCTTATGGTAATGTAGTCACTGTCTTAATATCGATGATACTTATAATTACTACTTATTTATAATGCTAAAAAAGATTATGTTTTTTTTAAACTTCTTTTTGCCTCTTATGAATGCATGTTGTGTAAATATATGTTTGTATATGTTTTGGTCCACGTGTAGTTATGTTATCCTATTGTGCTTTATACGGCGTATTAGATTGACATAAATATATGTCTCATAATCATCATCTTCTGAACACCCATTATTAGGATTCGGACCGTGGCAGAAACTACGTGGTATATGGACACATTGGGCGACCATTAGACCGACAGGTGCATAGCAGTTTACCCACTCTTCTTCAAAAAGGAGAGTAATAAATACAGTACATTTAATAACCATATTAAGAGAAATTGTGTTATTTACATACTTAAGTAAAACATGTGACACCCAGGGCGCTGCCGATTTTGACCCTAGACGCATTATATGCGATCAAAAAAGCTCAATTCGAGCACTTTGTTCGGTGTTTAGCTAAAAGTAAGTTTTATTATAATACACACATGTCACAACTAACGACGCAAATTAAGTTAGGAACTTATCAAATGTTTTTTTGTGTATTTGACAAATTATAATTACACAAAATGATAATAAAATCATCAATAGTATCTAGCGATTACCCACTTACCTTTTTCCAATAATGTTCTTCTAAAACCTCTTATACGATGTATCGTTAATTGTTAATGTAAAACCGAGTAATAATATTATTCTGTTCCCTGCATTAATGTTTCCAATGTAAGCCTCGATCTAAAGGTGAACATCTACTACTGTATCAAATAATCGTCGTGCTATATACATGTCACTGATTGATTTTCGGAAAATCACGATGACAAATTTGACAAAATTGAATGGGAAACCATGTTCTTATCAACATTATGTTTAGGCCAGATGATCTTATTCAGACATTGTAATTTCAAAAAATGCTTAGCGTGGAAAACCGCTTTTAGCAATCAGTAAGTCAATCGAAACTAAGAAAGGGTCTTTCAAAAACATATGCAACCGGTGTTTTAATGTGTTCAGATGATTCATTCATTTGTATTATAATTATGTCATTACCAGAACAAATGTCATGATTTTTTTTCTTATTTTAAGTTAATTCTAATATTAATAGTCCAAACTTAAATAATAACAAAGGTATATTCATTCTTTCTTTTCCACAGAACCTAAATATATACTGAATTACCCTAACAATTGCCATTGTTAATTAAGCTTCGAGAAAATACCATTTTTAAGTGTTTCAGTAAGCAGAATACATTGACGGAATACACAGATCAATAAACGAGCCTGTAAATTGAAAGATTACATAGAGAATAATAGGTTAGTGTTGATTATAGATCAGGTTTATCATGCGAGGCTTACAAAAAAAAAGCACGAGCCTTTGCGAGTGATTTATCGTTTTCGTGCCGAGCATGATAAACCTGATCTAAAATCAACACTTATCTATTATTCTTTTTATTCAGTAAACCTTTTTATTTTAAACAAAATTAGTTTAATTGGATAATTTCGCTGGATTTATGACGTAAAAAATGACGTCATTTCGTGCCGTGGTTTATAGCAGAAACTTAATCAACGGGGCTTTAATAAACCGAATTCGCTGTAAGTCGGATAAAATGTATGGCGGATTACCCTATAGTTGTACTCGATCACTCAAATGTTCCAGCATGAGAACAGGTTCTTACGATGCCTTTACTGTTAGACGTTATTGCACATGTCCGGTTAGATAGTATGACGTCGGACGTATACATACCAACAAAGTTCAAATGGTTACAGTCCTGTTCACGAAAGCATACGAGTTTGGTTGGGGGTGACTGTACCGGACAGGTGGGATATCCTCCGGGTTTTCCCCGAGTCACAAGACCACGCAAAAGTTTCAGTAAAAACTAAAGCGTTGAAAAGTGCAACCATTTAAAATGCGTCTCAATTTTCGTGACTTAAACTAGCTAATTAGTAAGTGAACTAGGTTGAAGTACTGCGGCATGCTCCGGGTCTACACACAGTGCATCCTCAGGCGCAGAAAGACCTCTTAAGCTCCGAAATACACACACTTGGTTCCTGCATTTACATCACACGAAGAACTGTGTTGAAGAATATGTATGAAAGTTATTTAGACACAAATACTATCATTGTTGCACATAATATACATTTATTATTATTAATTGTGTTGCTGAATTATATGAAAGCATTAAAGGTGTATATATATCCTCTGTAAATAGTCTGAAACACGTTGAACACGAATATCGTATTATAAAATCATTTAATCTTCATGACTCTGCTAGATATAATTCGTTTGCTACGGTACATGGCCATAATCCCAAGACCACTTATCACCAGACAACATATTTTGTTAAGTAACAAGTTATATTGCAAACATTTTGGTAATTATAGTTTTCACGTAAGTAAGTTTTTTTATGTGTTATCTCATGTTGTCATGTTTTACACTACTATTATCAATTGATGCATGTTTAACGTGCGTCATCAGTTTTATGTCTCTCATAAATCCTTTCAAGTGGTTTTATACATTTGTGCTACGCAAATCGCTTAATTTATATCCAGTATGTATAATATCGCCAATTATAACGAACAAGTATATTTTGTCCTGAGGCATGATTGGTCTATCACCGTCAATTGAATATTTCTTGAAAATAATAACAAGAAAAAGTTAAGATATTTTTTAATGTATGGTGCTCATAACAAGAATGTTGTCGTATAAGAATCTCCTAACAACAGTCCAAAATGTGCTTGCTGGAATGGAAAGACATTCAGTTACTAGTATATCATTATGAAGTCATTTATATATTTTGCAAAGTCATATATCTTTAACACAATATAATAAGTGTGCCAATCCGACAACACTGGCGGTATATGGATACACTAACAAATAAAACTTCAACATTTCTAACTTACAAGTAAGTGACTAACTACAAGGCATGTATATACTGACAATAAAGTTAAATCATTTACCTGAGTTCAAGTTGTACGGTGATAGTCAAAGAATACCACTTTTCTGACATTCTTGTACTACTTTCCAATTAAGTAAGCAATATGACATCAACCATAAAGTCCGAAGAAAACAGGGATTTCCCAAATAAGTCACCATTATATATAGGGATATTATGCAGAGCTATGCGCAGCTTTTTGTCGAGGGGGAACCCTTGATAAACATTACGAAATTACCCGTTTCGACCATATTACGTGTTCAGCTCGAAAACTTAGACAGCAGAACATATATTTTGTTTCTGTTAAATTTTCAAAGCCGTATATTACCACTGTATTAACCACGTCTACAGTATCTATGGGCCGATCATATATCTCTTTCAATAGATTTAATATATAAACAGAACAAAGCGAATATCTTATGGTAATGTAGTCACTGTCTTAATATCGATGATACTTATAATTACTACTTATTTATAATGCTAAAAAAGATTATGTTTTTTTTAACTTCTTTTTGCCTCTTATGAATGCATGTTGTGTAAATATATGTTTGTATATGTTTTGGTCCACGTGTAGTTATGTTATCCTATTGTGCTTTATACGGCGTATTAGATTGACATAAATATATGTCTCATAATCATCATCTTCTGAACACCCATTATTAGGATTCGGACCGTGGCAGAAACTACGTGGTATATGGACACATCGGGCGACCATTAGACCGACAGGTGCATAGCAGTTTACCCACTCTTCTTCAAAAAGGAGAGAAATAAATACAGTACATTTAATAACCATATTAAGAGAAATTGTGTTATTTACATACTTAAGTAAAACATGTGACACCCAGGGCGCTGCCGATTTTGACACTAGACGCATTATATGCGATCAAAAAAGCTCAATTCGAGCACTTTGTTCGGTGTTTAGCTAAAAGTAAATTTAATTATAATACACACATGTCACAACTAACGACGCAAATTAAGTTAAGAACTTATCAAATGTTTTTTTGTGTATTTGACAAATTAAAATTACACAAAATGATAATAAAATCATCAATAGTATCTAGCGATTACCCACTTACCTTTTTCCAATAATGTTCTTCTAAAACCTCTTATCCGATGTATCGTTAATTGTCAATGTAAAACCGAGTAATAATATTATTCTGTTCCCTGCATTAATGTTTCCAATGTAAGCCTCGATCTAAAGGTGAACATCTACTACTGTATCAAATAATCGTCGTGCTATATACATGTCACTGATTGATTTCCGGAAAATCACGATGACAAATTTGACAAAATTGAATGGGAAACCATGTTCTTATCAACATTATGTTTAGGCCAGATGATCTTATTCAGACATTGTAATTTCAAAAAATGCTTAGCGTGGAAAACCGCTTTTAGCAATCAGTAAGTCAATCGAAACTAAGAAAGGGTCTTTCAAAAACATATGCAACCGGTGTTTTAATGTGTTCAGATGATTCATTCATTTGTATTATAATTATGTCATTACCAGAACAAATGTCATGATTTTTTTTACTTATTTTAAGTCAATTCTAATATTAATAGTCCAAACTTAAATAATAACAAAGGTATATTCATTCTTTCTTTTCCACAGAACCTAAATATATACTGAATTACCCTAACAATTGCCATTGTTAATTAAGCTTCGAGAAAATACCATTTTTAAGTGTTTCAGTAAGCAGAATACATTGACGGAATACACAGATCAATAAACGAGCCTGTAAATTGAAAGATTACATAGAGAATAATAGGTTAGTGTTGATTATAGATCAGGTTTATCATGCGAGGCTTACAAAAAAAAGCACGAGCCTTTGCGAGTGATTTATCGTTTTCGTGCCAAGCATGATAAACCTGATCTAAAATCAACACTTATCTATTATTCTATTTATTCAGTAAACCTTTTTATTTTAAACAAAATTAGTTTAATTGGATAATTTCGCTGGATTTATGACGTAAAAAATGACGTCATTTCGTGCCGTGGTTTATAGCAGAAATTTAATCAACGGGGCTTTAATAAACCGAATTCGCTGTAAGTCGGATAAAATGTATGGCGGATTGCCCTATAGTTGTACTCGATCACTCAAATGTTCCAGCATGAGAACAGGTTCTTACGATGCCTTTACTGTTAGACGTTATTGCACATGTCCGGTTAGATAGTATGACGTCGGACGTATACATACCAACAAAGTTCAAATGGTTACAGTCCTGTTCACGAAAGCATACGAGTTTGGTTGGGGGTGACTGTACCGGACAGGTGGGATATCCTCCGGGTTTTCCCCGAGTCACAAGACCACGCAAAAGTTTCAGTAAAAACTAAAGCATTGAAAAGTGCAACCATTTAAAATGCGTCTCAATTTTCGTGACTTAAACTAGCTAATTAGTAAGTGAACTAGGTTGAAGTACTGCGGCATGCTCCGGGTCTACACATAGTGCATCCTCAGGCGCAGAAAGACCTCTTAAGCTCCGAAATACACACACTTGGTTCCTGCATTTACATCACACGAAGAACTGTGTTGAAGAATATGTATGAAAGTTATTTAGACACAAATACTATCATTGTTGCACATAATATACATTTATTATTATTAATTGTGTTGCTGAATTATATGAAAGCATTAAAGGTGTATATATATCCTCTGTAAATAGTCTGAAACACGTTGAACACGAATATCGTATTATAAAATCATTTAATCTTCATGACTCTGCTAGATATAATTCGTTTGCTACGGTACATGGCCATAATCCCAAGACCACTTATCACCAGACAACATATTTTGTAAAGTAACAAGTTATATTGCAAACATTCTGGTAATTATAGTTTTCACGTAAGTAAGTTTTATGTGTTATCTTATGTTGTCATGTTTTACACTACTATTATCAATTGATGCATGTTTAACGTGCGTCATCAGTTTTATGTCTCTCATAAATCCTTTCAAGTGGTTTTATACATTTGTGCTACGAAAATCACTTAATTTATATCCAGTATGTATAATATCGCCAATTATAACGAACAAGTATATTTTGTCCTGAGGCATGATTGGTCTATCACCGACAATTGAATATTTCTTGAAAATAATAACAAGAAAAAGTTAAGATATTTTTTAATGTATGGTGCTCATAACAAGAATGTTGTCGTATAAGAATCTCCTAACAACAGTCCAAAATGTGCTTGCTGGAATGGAAAGACATTCAGTTACAAGTATATCATTATGAAGTCATTTATATTTTTTGCAAAGTCATATATCTTTAACACAATACAATAAGTGTGCCAATCCGACAACACTGGCGGTATATGGATACACTAACAAATAAAACTTCAACATTTCTAACTTACAAGTAAGTGACTAACTACAAGGCATGTATAAACTGACAATTAAGTTTTTTTTCTACCTAAGTTTATCAGAGTCTAAGAAACTTGTTATAGTTCAATAACATGTTTGTAATGTAAGTAGCGTTTACTATTACCATTTCGTCACACATTTGTATATTCGCGGTCTTTAGACAACCGTTTCGTTTTGTTTATTTTTTTATTATGTACACATTTTTTTCCACAAAACGTTAACAGAATGGGCGAATTCAAGTTTTAAATTAGATAACATAATAACAAAGTCACGTCGTTTACAGGAAACAACCATAAATTACAACCTTCAGGAGGAAAGGTGAAAACATAAAACATGCAGAATTACACATTTACTAAACTGTGTTATGCATACTAGTTTTTTTAGTTGTAATGAATAATAAATTTAAATATAAAAATTAATTTTAACTCGGTTTACATAGTACTTTCTTTGCATAGTACCGGTATAATCTAACCCTTTTTCATCGCATTAATACTGTAGAATTAGTGCATTTTGAAACATTGTTCTTAATCAGACGACACCCTCATTGTATAGTTGTACACGTGTGTAACGGTTTAGTAATTAGGGGATTTGATAATTTAATTCACGTATTTTGTAACCTTTAGATCATATTTGAGGATGGAATACAGTAGTTGGCTTATAAAGAGTAGTTCGTGATTCTATGAAATTTTTATTAAAGCTATTTGTTAAATTTGACAAACAAAACCAACAAGGTACACAGCATACAAAAAACAATCAACAGTAAACGGCCTGCAATTTTCGACATTAAAGAATTGTCGTGTACAAGTGTTAATTTTTGTGTACATTATGTTGATAGTCAGGATGCTCAAGAATCAAACTGCAAGACATGTACTGGCTCGTTTTTCCGGGGACTTACAGAAACGCTCCTTTAAAATCTGAAATACGTAAATAAAGTTCCCTTTAACGATGCTAGTTGGCTTATGGTTCGTTTACTTTTCAATGATTTAATTCTCGTAAAAAAATCTCGCTCTACCAGATTTTGAATACAAATTTGAAATAGTTTTCATTATGGAATGTATTTAGGCAAAAATTCGTATATATCAGTACTGTGCACACTGCCAACACTCGCAGAATAATTAGAACTCCAGCACCATTTTCAGAGTAGAAAGTATTGTTACCATCCGCATTATTTGTAGTAGTGTACTTTAGAATTCCCGGATGAGCTATTACCAATGTGTCTGTATTTACCAACCCAATCTTACACTTAAGAATACGGAGTAAACTTAGATCAAATGAACAAACGTTTAATCTTTTTTATATTTTGACACTTCATAATTTCGTCAGCCATTAATAAATTGTTCTTAATAAAAGAATATGCAGTTTAAGGTGTTAAATTTCGTGCCATATGTAACTGTATTATACAATTAGAATGTTCTTTATCTTTTGCCTAAGTGTCAGAACTGGTAAGTAAATAATTGCCCAAATATTTCTTTTAAAAGCATTTCAATAAGCGCCCCGCCATCAATTATAATCTGGAAAATATATATGGGTACACACAAGTTAACTTACATTGTTTTAAACATATATACATTTTCGGAAAACACATACTTACTTAATGAAGAACAAAGACTAGAACATAACATCAATCAAAATAAACATACAACGCATGTAAAGCATTAACAATGTTTGCATTGAATGGCATTTTTGTGTAAATGCAATCAAGAACAAAAGTTGGGTGACATGAAGTGCTAGTATCTACAGTGAGTCTTCAAAATAACCAACTTTCCCAAAGTGAACAAGCAAAAATCTCATCAGGAAATGATACATGTTATGCATGCTGGCACAAAATGACAAGTACTGCAACTCTAACAGTTTGAAAATCAACATCATCTTTGTTACAGTAATTTTCAAAACTGCTCCACACATTCTTCTTAGATCCTTTGTGGCAAATAAAGAAAACAAAACTCTAAAACATACCAAATGAAAAATCACTTTAAAGGCCCTATAAAGGTGACGATCCGTAATTATTTACCGATTTTTAAATATTTGTTTTCATATTTTATTTATTTATTTATCAAAACAATATACATGTATATATATATATGCTATTGGACATTACCATAAAACAAGAGGGCCACGATGGCCCTAGTTCGCTCACCTGAGAGGAGTCGGTTCTTTCAATCTTTACCTAATGTCAAACATGACCTAGATATTGACCAGACAAACATCCTGGTCAAGTTTCATCATTATTGAACCAAAGCTATGGCGTAGGGAGTGTTTTTGTTTTTGTAAGATTTGAAATGGTGACCTATATTTTGAGTTGACCCCCCAAACATCAAACTTTGCTTACAAGGATTTTGTATAATATAATGAAAATTTGGACAATCTAAGGGCAATAATTATGGCATTAATTATGTGATTTTGCTCATCATCAAACTTGACTGAGATCTTTCAGCAACTTTGAGAAAGAATGCTTGAGAAATATGAATGCTAGAGTGTTTACAAACCAAAAGTGGACGGACGTACAGCGCAGGTCACAGGGGTAAAACAAATTGTGCGTATGGAAAGGCTTTGTCCATAAACACATGCATATCAAATATGACGGTTATATCACAAGGGACATAGAAGTTATCAGCATTTGTCGAAACCTAAACGCAGATTTTGAAACCTAAACGCGGACCCTAAGTTCAAGGTCAAGGTCACAGGGCTATAAAAATGTGTGCGTAAGGAAAGGCATTGTCCATATACACATGCATACCAAATATAAAGGTTATATCTCAAGGGACATAAAAGTTATGAGCATTTTTGGAAACCTAAATGCAAAGTGTGACGGAAAGACGGACAGACAGACAGACGGACGGACAGTCCGATCACTATATGCCCCCTTTTCTTCGAAAGGGGGCATAAAACATCCAACCGCGAATAACAATTAACACATAAATGAAACACAACTACACTGTATTATTATGAAAACATTAATAATCAAAGGGGAGTAACTACTGTATTCTTAAATGCAATATTTAGAAGAGTTGTCTCACATGTTACATGACCTTAATTCATGATTGTTTGCAAGCCTTTTTACTATAAAATGTAAGGAAAACTGTCACGTCCCCCTGGCAACCATGTTTTTCAACAGACCAGAACCATTTTCAAACTTAACTCACATATCTAGGAAACAAAAGTTCTGACAAAATTTCATGAAAATTGGGCCAAAAATGTGACTTCTAGAGTGTTAACATGTTTTCACTATATACATATAGAGGAAAATGCCCCGCCCACTGGCGGCCATGTTTTTTCACCGATCTCGACCATTTTCGAACTCGTCCGAGACATCAATTGAACAAATGTTTTGACCAACTGTCATGGTGATTGGGCAAATATTGTGACTTCTAGAGTGTTTACAAGGTTTCTCTATAGCCAAATAAGGAAAACTGCCCCGCCCACTGGCGACCATGTTTTTCAATGGATCGGAACCACTTTTGAACTCAACCAAGATATCATTAAGACAAACATTTTGACAAAGTTACATGAAGATTGGGCATGAGATGTGACTTCTACAGTGTTTACAAGGTTTTTCTTTTTGTTGACCTAGTGACCTAGTTTTTGACCTGGCACAACCCAGTTTCAAACTCGGCCGAGATTTCATTGGGACAAAGCTTCTGACCAAGTTTCATGAAGATGAGACAAGAAATGTGGTCTCTAGAGTGTTTACGAGCAAATGTTGACGGACGGACATACGACGGACAAAGACCGGTCACAAAAGCTCACCTGAGCAATCAGGTGAGCTAAAAATAAGCAATACAAGTTGTTTTAGCTCAAAATACCGTGTCCTCCAAGTCAGTTGTGTTTACAAACAATCAGTTTATTTACATGGCTGTTTACTCGGGAAAGTGAAAGTAAAAGTGACGCAGGTCACCATAAATACATCGTTGATTTTCAACGTTTTCCGGTATCACTCACAGAGTAGGTCTCTTCTAAATGGTTAAAATGTTTGTAGTGATCTAATTAGATACTTTCTGCTGGTAAACAGTTGTTTAAAATAGAATTAAAAATTGAATTTATTTTCGGCTATTTTTAGCATACGTCACCGCTTTGAGGCTACACATCAAGTTAGTTGCAAAGTTGTAAACATTTCTTCGCATTATGAAACGGGTTTATCTTCCATAATTCTTTACAACGTTGCACCTGAGCTGTTATTAGCATTTTTTATGCAAGAGTAACTGAAATCCGGTAAAAATCAGACCAGTTTATATGCATTATAATTGGATTTGTCACCTTTATAGGGCCTTTAAAGTTTACATAGCTGCAAATTAAATAGTATTTTAAGCAAGGTTTTAGAATATTTGCGTAAGTTATACTCTATATGGTTGACAATGAAAAAATTATATATGAGATATCGGAGTGCAATTATTACAAAAAACAATCAAGTTAATTTGCAGACGATAAATACATGTGAACAATTGTCAATCTTACATTGCACCTCAACGCTGCTTATATAAAACATCACTAATGAATCCAGAAATTTCAATTTGTGTATTTACTATAATAGATTAACGACTGCTACTTACAATGTATACTCAGTGTATGTTTCTGTCCAAAATAAAGATTGTCACTAAGTAGTCATCCTGTAAAATCATATTTTTCATATTTTAAGCACATCATTCCTCTTGTGTTTGAAATCATAGGCAAAACTCATGGAATCACATTTTCTATGCTAAAGCTGTAATGTTCTGCCTCTTTGTGTAACTTTTGAAAGCTTAATCTCCACGAAGAGGTATTATCACAATTCCTAATCACTGCAGCCATATAATGTATAGCTTTGAACACATGTTTTTCACACAATAGCTGAAATCGAAAGCCCAACAATTATACCGCCATGCATTATTTTTTTCTCATGTTTTATTGCACGGCTGCTGCAACCATCACTGCTTCTTCCTCATCTTCAGAATCTTCTGAGTCATTTTCTGACTCAAGTTCTTCTTCAGCATAATCCTGAAAATCTAGTAAGTCATTGATATTATTCACATTCTGAAGGTCCCTTGCGAACTTGTCCGTTTTCACGGGGACGCTGTCGGTAATGTGCTTGTGACACAAAGGACAAACGTCCTTGACATAGAGCCATTTTCTCAGACAGCATCCGTGAAAGTAGTGTCCGCACTTGGTGATCCTAGCACTATTCAGGTCGTGATAACATATTGCACAAACATCATTATGTGATAAGAGTTGTTCGCTGGTCGCTTCTGGGAGTGACTCGATTTTGTTCACAGCCTCTCTCCGCAGCAGGAATGTCTTCCACCCGGTCTGCAGTCGTTGCCAGACGTTGAAGTAGCAGTGGATCATCAAAATGCCTGAGTTCAGCCAGCTCCATTCAGACAGGTAAGACTCCTTGATCCCGAAACAAACTACGAACACTGCGACTATGAACTCCAGAATTCGTACAGTAGAGCGAATGTAGTAGACAACATCATCTAGCCTCTCCCATGTCTCCGTTCTCAGCGTGTCATACAAGAACAGCCAGTATACGAGCAAGGAACCAATAACTTGGACTGAAGTGAGGATACAGCTGGAGATGATAATCATCAGCCAGAAGTCCAGATCGAAGTACTGGCATATCTCGTATGTCATGTAGAGTGGCGACACCCAGAGTACTGTGCACACTGCCAACACTCGCAAATGTTTGCTCAAACTTCTACTATGTGACGCACTTAGTACCAACAGGATAGGGTCAGTAATTTCGTACATTGATTGCACCAATGAAGAAACAACAATAAACAGGAGGACGCTCATAAGGAATGCTCTTTCTAGAGGTTTTAAGTCCAGTAACCCTGTCTGTAGAGCTATCAACATCATGGTGAAGCCTTCAGTCCAGCCTCTCATCAAATCATTGTCCTGCATCAGACCCTCCCGGCCCAGGAGAAACACTTTTGTCAAAGTCAGGATGTAGTAGGAAAAGTAGGAGATGGCTATGCAGAGGGCAAATAGGCTGATAGGTGTCGCACAGCTTTCTCCAATAGCAGCTAACAGAACCAGAAGTCTACCATCTACTGGAATGTTCTTGGTGTGGCAAAAGACGTATAAATGTGATAGGAATAACGATGTCCAAAATATCAACAGCTGGATCGGTAACATTACTGCATACCAGTATGAAATCACTACGGCAATATAGCCAAACTCATTTACAGCTTCCTTCACTTGCAACAGCCCATCTTTCAGGAGACGAAGACCATGTGACAGCTTGTTACATGAAAAGAACAGTACTATTAGTATTGCAAAAATGGTTGCAAAGTTGTGGACTGCTGACAAGTCTCGAACAGGAAGTCCACACAGACGTGCAATCAGCGGCGTAGTAAAGACCAGCAGTAAGTACTTCCTCCAGTCAGAAATGTCCAGCAAAAATGCGGCAACCGTGCCACAAATACACTGACCACAAAGGTGTAAAATCATCCGCTTGCTGATATCGTAGTCATGTAGAGCGGCTAGTAGAGAATCATCAACATCTTTCCCTGACTGCTCTTCAACTGTGGTGTACTGGTTGGACAGATAATATTCCCCAAAGATAAGACCCAGGCTTATTGTGTACATGTAGAGATACACCAGCTTCTCCAGAGGAAACGTAGCTAGCACAACAGCCAATATGACAACTGCAATTAAAGAACAAGGTCTCAATTACATCAAGTGAAGTAACATATGATGTATTCTAATTCAATATATTATTATGTTCCCGTAATTTTACCATTGAATTTTGGTTAAAATATTTGTTTGATATGTCAAGAGTTGCATCTGTCTGCAAAGCCTTGAATGAAATCTCACAATTAAATTGAGCCCACCTCTATGCACATACGCCATGATATAAAGCTTCTATATAAGATTCCTCATTCATTTGTTTACTTATTGAAACTAGGTACATCATACATGCCTGCAACACCTAAAGCCAATTGTCAATAGTGCTTGTCAATATTTGAAGAGCTGAATAATACAAATGTTTGACCTTTGGCCTTGATGGTGACCTTTGAACTAAAGACTAAACACATTATTCACTTTGATAAAAATTGATGGTACATTAACTACTTCATACACTGCCTGTCATGCATCAAACTATTATGCTCATAGTTCAAATTTTCAAAAACTGTTTAACCTTTTTTAAAGAACTAAAGCAGATCTATACAAGTTTATTTAATACAAAGCACATTACAATTCCCATTTAAAAGATAGCTATATATTTCGGCAAAGCTGTTCGGCAGATTTTAAGGCCAAAAAAGTAAAGGAAATGTTATTGAAAGTTTCACCTAGCTGTATCTGTCTTTCTGTAATGTCATAATATGGTTTTGTTATCTTCTAGCCATAGATAGAAAAGAGTTCAAAAAACACTAAGTAAACAATATTTACCACAATAAAATAAAATACTTGAATACAAAAAATTATGTAGATAATGCTACTAATCAAAACAGAAACAGAACTGCAGTCTAACCTGTCTAAAGGCAGAGTTTGGTTGATCTTAAAGTGGTCTGTAAACACATGTGCTCTTTTAATGCAGTGTGA
This sequence comes from Dreissena polymorpha, assembly GCF_020536995.1. Taxonomy (NCBI): domain Eukaryota; kingdom Metazoa; phylum Mollusca; class Bivalvia; order Myida; family Dreissenidae; genus Dreissena; species Dreissena polymorpha. The sequence goes on along the minus strand of NC_068362.1, from coordinate 82,429,940 downwards.
CTTGGATTAGCAACAGGTTTCTTATTGTACATATATTTATGCTACTTCATTAACAGATCATATTACATAATACTGCACCTCACATCATTTTCCCATTCATTTTGAGGTCCGTAATATGAGATAGAGGCAATTAAGAGTTTTTTTTAAAGGTTGCTGCCTCCAAATTGTTCCAAAAATAAGAAATAAAATAAATAGCTTACACATGAATGGTATATCAAAATCAAGCCTTCACTGCTGCACACTTACTTGTATTTCTGAGCAATCTCAACCCACCATATGTCAAAAAATGCTTTCACAAAGTTCAATGAGGTCATAGCCTGTGTTATTAAAATCAGATTTCCTACTGTACCGAATTAAATACAGAGCAATAATGCAAGGCACTATAGGGTGAAGTAACAAAAAAAATACACAATGTGATTAATAACACACATGCAAGTTGGGCATGTTCCATTTACCAAAAAAAATGAAGCTGTAAAACCTTTACTGGTGTTGGTTTACCACAGAACCAATATAACAATGGGGTTGCAAATTTAGTATGACCTTGATCTTTCATGCAGGGGGACGGGCATTACATGCAACATGGCGTCTTAATGGGTGTCAAGCATGTAAAGGTTTGTTCTTAAAAATTGTGTGATAATGACAAAGATACAGTTTGGAAGACTTTTTATTGCCAAATGTGACCTTTAACCTCTTAGTGATACCTTGAACTTTGAGGTAGGGTCAAGGGTGTTAAAAGCAATACATGGTGTTCATTTGTGGCAAAATGTGTACAGAGTACATGTATTATCAATCACAAAGTAAAGATGGCGAACATGTGTGTTCAGTTATGTTAAAATTGATTAACGCTGAACTGACAGTGCAGACAAGCTTACATGTATATACAAACTCGCACGTACATACACTCAAACATTGCGAATGCCATATCAAGTCTTCTAAAAGATTAAAGAAGACTAAACTAGAAATGGCGCAGCCGCGGACGTTGCATATCCCCACCCCGCAGCTTTTGACCCAGGGGTCAGATCAAAATTCCTAATAGTGCATTGTCACACATATGCTCATAGTTACCATGTGTTTAAGTTTCAAGGTTCTAGTGCTAATAGTGTAGGAGGAGATATTGGCCAGGACGGACAGACGGCGGAGATAACCACGTAATCCACCCGCTCAAATTTGGAGAGTGGTGATAACTAGTAAGATAAAAATCATAAATTATCAGAGTGTTATCAACTTACTTCAAACTATTAAAAATCCTAGTTAAAAGGGTCTTGTTCACAGATTTTCGGATTTTTTAACTATACGACTAAATAATTTTACTAATAAAACTGTAATATTTGGACTAGTTTAAACAAAATCTTATAACAAGGAAAAAGAAAAAGAAAACAAAAACGGCATGGTACCTCGAATCCGGGTTGTCTAGAAGCAAAAGCTATCTTGCAACCACTACACCACACAGGCTTCTTATATTGGTAATCGGTAATAAATGTACATGTTCTTTCAAATATAATGATGAAAATAGTACATCGTACTAAACACTTCATAATTTAAACAATCATCAATTAACTTACAGTTTTTGCAACATTTTTCTTAGAAAGGAGGATTATTTTGCTTCTTTGTATATAATGCAAACAAAATCATTTGACAATTTTTAGGAAAATGGTAATTTTGCTAAAATTTTGAACAAATTTCTTTGATGGAATTATAAGGCAAATTGTTAACCAAACAAAATAAGCCTCATTCTGGAAAAACAGGGCTTAATTCATGAGCATAAAGTGTTTCCCCAGATTAGCCTGTGCAATCCACTTAAGCTTATCAGGTATGACACTTCACTTAAACGGAATTTTTCATTTCAAGGTAGTCTCTTCAGAACCAAACTGCAGCCTAAGCAGAAAGTGTCCTTCCTGATGAGAACTGCACAGGCTAATCTTGGGTGACACTTAATGCATAATGAAATTAACCCTTTGTTTGCTGGAAAATTTGTCGTCTGCTAAAATGTTGTCTGCTTAATTTCTAAAATTAGCATTTTCTTCGATTTTTTTCAAAGAATATCATCAGAATAGCAAACAGTTTGGATTCTGTGGCGTCTCATCTGGATCCAAACTATTTGCAAAGGCCTTCAAAATTCGGTTCCCGCACTGAAAGGGTTAAGCCCCATTTTCCCTCGTATTAGGCTGGACTCACATACTTACTGCTATAATAAGCAAGCAGAGCAATATATTTGACATCATGTGTCGTGTTCTGAAGAGCCACTGACGAATCAGACTTGTACCAGGCTTCAAGTATGAACAGAGCCGGGACCCGCAGGATGATGCTAACAGCCGTCTCCACGTACTCCCGAGGCAGGGAATACCTCCCAAACACCTTCAACATCTGCCGGTCTTCAATTTCAAACTGCAGAAGGAAATAAATGGTATAACAGCCGTAATACAAACAATAAAGCTCCAGCAAGGCTTAAACACAAGACCTGCAGCCTAGGACATCCAACTGCAATGTTCCATTTTCTTGATCTGATCACATAATTACACAGCAAATGTGTTTAGAAATTTCTTTAAAATAATAAACTTTTTACAGTGAAATAGTTTTCTTAATTATAGAAAAATACAATAAAATTTTCAATGTAAATACATGTTATAGGAAATAAATACACATGCTATATTGAAAATATACCACAGGAGTATTATGACTGAGATTGTTAAAGTGTACTTTTGACAAAGAGCACCCTGCCTTTTTCTAATTATAGCTTGAGGACTTTTAATGAATCAGAACTTTGGCATGTATTATGTAAAAATGGGTTGAGCTTGACTATATCAAATGGGAGGCGGAAAACTACAACGGGCGAGGCATGGTCAGGGGTGATAACCCCGAAAAAGGGTTAGGGTAAGGGTTAGGATTAGGGGTCGGGTTAGGGTTGGGTTTAGGCTAACCCAAACCCTAACCCGACCCCTAACACTAACCCAAACCCTAACCCTCTAACCCCCCCTTGCGCAATACCATACCATGCCTCGCCCGTTGTAGTTTTCCGCCTCCCATATCAAATCAGTTGGTATACAGTCACTCTGATGCCAAGGTACTCAAATGTGGCCATTTCAGCATTGACAGCCAGTCATTTGTGTCATTGATGGTTAACACTTACCGGTAAATAATATATATTTTACTTTAAAAAATCATAGCATCACCCTGGAATAAACATGATCTACTTTCCAATGAACACCGGAAATAATGAGAATGATCGTCGCAAAAGTCACAGATAACCATCAAATAAATTACAACTTCTCAAAATTGAAAAATAAAATCCAGCAAATTATTGAGTTTTTTGTGTGTTTAAGTCACCATACTGTGAGGAGGGTTGATACCATGAGAATAAGGCATAGTTCAGAAATATATTACTCGTTCTCTTTTATACACCATGTATTTGGTAATTAGAGGGTTCTGCCACTACTGGAGTAACTTAACTCAGACCAAGAATATTTATCACATAACAACCATCCATGGGATCCGGGGGTCATTTAGTGGGGTGTGCAGTGTTCGACACTAACTATAAGAACCTACACTCTTATGTTAAGCGCCACGACGTCACATGCATTTACGCGTTTTACGTCATATTATAGACGGCATAACGGTCATTGATAAAAACATTATTTGTACAAAATTTGTGGACAACATCACAATCGGTATTATTACTTTATTTATTATAATAATGTTTTGTGTAAATGTAATTTAAATGAGTTGTTAGAAAAATAATTATTATTATTTTACATTGCTTAATATTACATTGTTATAATTTGAATTTGTGTTTAGAGAATCGTCTACGTCTACACATTTGTCATCATATGTATGGGAACAAATCATCATGGAGACATGTGTCTTTCTACCGATTTATTCTCATACATACGATGACGAATGCGTAGACGTAGACGATTCTCTAAACACAAATTCAAATTATAACAATGTAATATTAAGCGATGTAAAATAATAATTATTCTAACAACTCATTTAAATTACATTTACACAAAACATGCACATGTTAATAAATACATAACAATTAACAAGAGCACCGCCTTGCGGGTGCAGACCGCTCATCTATTTTCTTTTCAAAGGTGAAGGGACTCTCATTTTCAATCACAAAGGAGGGAGGGGTGGAGTGAAGAGGGGTTTATAGTGTGGGGTTGTGGACATTTATTACATTATCTTCCAAAAAAGCGAAAAAAAAAAAAAAAAAAAAAGGGGGGGGAGGGGGGGGGGTGGGGGGGGTGGCGGGGGCGATGGGGGAGGGGGGTATTTTTTGGGTGCGATGGTTGGACGGTATTTCAAACATAACCGTTTTAAAAAAAAATGGGTGGGGGGGTTATTTTGTGATGGGGGTGGTGGCAATTTGTGAGATGAGATTAAAAAAAAAAAAAAAAAAAAATCAAAAAAATAATTGGGGGGGGGGTGGGGTGGGGGTATAGTGTGAGGGTGTGGTGGTCATTTGTGAGATGATCTTAAAAAAAAAAAAAAAAAAAAATTAGGGTGGGGGGGGGAGGGCAGAGGGGGAGGGGGGGAGGGCACGGGGGATGGTTTGGGTGGAGTCTATTGTGGTATGTCAGGTAAGAGTAGTTTTGTCAAAGTATCAATCAAATCTAATCATAAATAAAGAAGTTATGGCAATTTTAGCAAAATTTAATAATTTGACCTTGAGAGTCAAGGTCATTCAAAGGTCAAGGTAAAATTCAACTTGCCAGGTACAGTAACCTCATGATAGCATGAAAGTATTTGAAGTTTGAAAGCAATAGCCTTGATACTTAAGAAGTAAAGTGGATCGAAACACAAAATTTAACCATATATTAAAAGTTACTAAGTCAAAAAAGGGCCATAATTCCGTAACAATGACAACCAGAGTTATGCAACTTGTCCTTTTACTGTACCCTTAGTTTGTGAGTGTTCCAAGTATGAAAGCAATATCTATGATACTTTAGGGGTAGAGTGGACCAAAACATAAATCTTAACCAAATTTTCAATTTTCTAAGTATAAAGGGCCCATAATTCCGTCCAAATGCCAGTCAGAGTTACATAACTTTGCCTGCACGGTCCCCTTATGATAGTTCATAAGTGTTGCAAGTATGAAAGCAATAGCTTTGATACTGTAGGAATAAAGTGGACCTAAACACAAAACTTAATCAAATTTTCAATTTTCTGAGTATAAAAAGGGCACATAATTCTGTCAAAATGCCAGTCAGAGTTACATTACTTTGCCTGCACAGTCCCCTTATGATAGTTAGTAAGTGTTGCAAGTATGAAAGCAATAGCTTTGATGCTTAAGGAATACAATGGACCTAAACACAAAACTTAACCAAAATTTTCAATTTTCTAAGTATAAAAAGGGCACATAATTCTGTCAAAATGCACGCCAGAGTTATCTAACTTTGCCTGCCCAGTCCCCTCATGATAGTAAGTAAGTGTACCAAGTTTGAATGCAATAGCATTGATACTTACTGAGAAAAGTGGACCTAAACGCAAAACTTAACCAAAATTTTCAATTTTCTAAGTATAAAAAGGGCACATAATTCTGTCAAAATGCACGCCATAGTTATCTTACTTTGCCTGCCCAGTCCCCTCATGATAGTAAGTAAGTGTACCAAGTTTGAATGCAATAGCATTGATACTTTCTGAGAAAAGTGGACCTAAACGCAAAACTTAACCGGACGCCAACGCCAACGCCGACGCCAAGGTGATGACAATAGCTCATAATTTTTTTTCAAAAAATAGATGAGCTAATAAATGAATACATTATAATAAATAAATAAATAAAGTAATAATACCGATTGTTATGTTGTCCACAAATGTTGTACAAATAATGTTTTTATCAATGACCGTTATGCCGTCTATAATATGACGTAAAACGCGTAAATGCACGTGACGTTGTGGCGCTTAACATAAGAGCGTAGGTTCTTATACTAACTAATCTGGGTAAGGAGTCCTTTGGACTCCTTACTTTTGAAATTTAGGAGTCCGAACAGATTTCAGGGAGTCCAACAATGAAGACACTTTTAATATTGTATTTTGCGGGTCATAACACAGTTCAATCCATGAAACAGAAATGTTAAATTTAATTTGCATGTTTGTTTTCAGAGCAAGTTCTAAGTGACTGATGTTCAATATGTGTTACATGTATATCACATTGCAAAATTATTTAACACATTTCAATAATATTTATATGTATTTAACTTAATTATTGTAAGGTTTCAACATAAAATATTTTCTATTATGCATTATGATTGCGTTTTTATCCTCAACATAAGGGTTAAAACCATTAACCGTGTGGGAAAGCAAAACTGGTAGATCTAGCAGCTTTCAAACTTTTATAACATATTCTGAGCAAAAGCACAGGTAGTTAAAATAATAACATAAAAGCTTACCCCTGGCATGTTGGGTTTAGAGGATTGAATAATGACATATACTAATTCGAACTCTACTCATGATATTTTGAACATGCTAACATCAGAATCAAATAAAACTGAAAAATGATACGAAAACAGATAACAACAGGTCGTGTCTATATTGGATCCTAAATAAATTGCTACAATGGATACCAAATCTATATATTTGCAGCATCGTTTACGACAATGTTTTTTTTGTTTAATAAATTATTTGAAAAGAAAATCGCTGTTGATAAAGACCAAATTTGGATTAAAGGGTGTCAAAGTATCAATAAAACTATTGATATGCACAATGGCTACCAGTAAAATCTGTCTTTTCAACCGAAGTACCGCTCATCAAAACAAAATTGTATCCATTATAGACGATTTCAAGAATATAGCCAGCTGTATTGATACTTACCAAATTTGGATCCATTCTAGACAAAAAAATTCAAGAGTCTAGCCAGCTCTTTTGATAGAGTCTAGCCATCTCTATTGATACCGAAATTGGATCCGTTCTAGACGATTTCAAGAGTCTAGTCAGCTCTCTTGATGCTTACCAAAATTGGATCAATTCTAGATGATTTCAATAGTAAACCAGCTATATTGATTCTTACCGAAATTGTATCCATTCTAGACGATTTCAAGAGTTAGCCAGCTCTATTGATACTTGCCAAAAAGGAATCCATACGACAATTTCAAGGGTCTAGTTCTATTGATACTTACCGAAATTGGATCCATTCGAGACGATTTCAAAAGTCTAGCCAGCTCTATTGATACTTACTAAAATTGGGATCCATTCTAGACGTTTTCAAGAGTTAGCCAGCTCCATTGATACTTACAAAAATGGGATCCATTCTAGACGATTTCAAGAGTATAGCCAGCTCTATTGATACTTACCGAATTTGGGGTCCATTCTAGATGATTTCAAGAGTCGAGCCAGCTCTATTTATACTTACCGAAATTGGATCCATTCTAGACGATTTCAAGAGTCTAGCCAGCTCTATTGATACTTACTAAAATTGGGATCCATTCTAGACGCTTTCAATAGTTAGCCAGCTCCATTGATACTTACCAAAGTGGGATCCATTCTAGACGATTTTAAGAGTATAGCCAGCTCTATTGATACTTACCGAATTTGGGATCCATTCTAGATGATTTCAAGAGTCGAGCCAGCTCTATTTATACTTACCAAAATTGGATCCATTCTAGACGATTTCAAGAGTATAGCCAGCTTTATTGATACTTCCCCAAATGGGATCCATTCTAGACAATTTCAAAAGTCTAGCCAGCTCTATTGATACTTATCAAAATTGGATCCATTCTAGACAATTTCAAGAGTATAGCCAGCTCTATTGATACTTACCAAAATGGGATCCATTCTAGACGATTTCAAGAGTATAGCCAGCTCTATTACCGAATTTGGATCCATTCTAGACGATTGCAAGAGTCTAGCTAGCTCTCTTGATGCTTACCAAAATTTGATCCCGTCTAAACGATTTCAATATGTAACCAGCTCTATTGATACTTACCGAATTTGGATTCATTCTATACGATTTCAAGAGTCTAGCCAGCTCTGTCGATGCTTACCAAAATTTGATTCAGTCTAGACGTTTTCAATAGTTAACCTGCTCTATTGATACTTACCGAAATTGTACATTCAAGACGATTTCAAGAGTTAGCCAGCTCTATTTATACTTACCAAAATTAGATCAATTCTAGACGATTTCAAGAGTCTAGCCAGCTGTTTTGATACTTACCGAATTTGGATCCATTCTTTACGATTTCAAGAGTCTAGCCAGCTCCATTGATACTTACCAAAATGGGATCCATTCTAGACGATTTCAATAGTATAGCCAGCTCTATTGATACTTTCCGAATTTGGGATCCATTCTAGACGATTTCAAGAGTTGAGCCAGCTCTATTTATACTTACCGAAATTGGATCCATTCTAGACGATTTCAAGAGTCTAGCCAGCTCTATTTATACTTACCAAAATTGATCCATTCTAGACGATTTCAAAAGTATAGCCAGCTCTATTGATACTTACCAAAATTGGATCCATTCTGGACAATTTCAAGAGTCTAGCAAGCTCTAGTGATACTTACCGAAAATGGATCCATTCTAGACAATTTCAAGAGTCAAGCCAGCTCTCTTGATTCTTAACCAAAATTGGATCCATTCTGGACAATTTCAAGAGTCTAGCCAGCTCTATTGATACTTACCAAAATTTGATCCATTCTAGACGATTTCAAGAGTCTAGCCAGCTCTATTGATACGTACTAAAATGGGGTCCATTCTAGACGATTTCAAGAGTATAGCCAGCTCTATTAATACTTACCGAATTTGGATCCATTCAAGACGATTTCAAGAGTCTAGCCAGCTCTCTTGATGCTTACTAAAATTTGATCCCGTCTAGACGATTTCAATAGTTAACCAGCTCTATTGATACTTACCGAATTTGGATCCATTCTATACGATTTCAAGAGTCTAGCCAGCTCTATTTATACTTACCAAAATTTGATCCATTCTAGACGATTTCAAGAGTATAGCCAGCTGTATTGATACTTACCAAAATGGGATCCATTCTAGACAATTTCAAGAGTCTAGCCAGCTCTTTTGATACTTACCAAAATTGGATCCATTCTAGACAATTTCAAAAATCTAGCCAGATGTATTGATACTTACCGAAATTGTATCCATTCTAGACTATTTCAAGAGTCTAGCCAGCTCCATTGATACTTACCAAAATGGGATCCATTCTAGACAATTTCAAGAGTCTAGCCAGCTCTTTTGATACTTACCACAATTGGATCTATTCTAGACAATTTCAAGAACCTAGCCAGCCGTATTGTTACTTACCGAAATTCTATCCAGTCTAGACGATTTCAAGAGTCTAGCCAGCTCTATTGATACTTACTAAAATTGAATCCATTCTAGACGTTTTCAAGAGTTAGCCAGCTCCATTGATACTTACCAAAATGGGATCCATTCTAGACAAGTTCAATAGTATAGCCAGCTCTATTGATACTTACCGAATTTGGGATCCATTCTAGACGATTTCAAGAGTTGAGCCAGCTCTATTTATACTTACCGAAAATGGATCCATTCTAGTCGATTTCAAGAGTCTAGCAAGCTCTATTTATACTTACCAAAATTGGATCCATTCTAGACGTTTTCAAGAGTATAGCCAGCTGTATTGATACTTACAAAAATGGAATCCATTCTAGACAATTTCAAGAGTCTAGCCAGCTCTATTGATACTTACCAAAATTGGATCCATTCTAGACAATTTCAAGAGTATAGCCAGCTCTATTGCTTCTTACGAAAATTTGATCCATTCTAGACGATTACAAGAGTCTAGCTAGCTCTATTGATACTTACTAAAATTGAATCCATTCTAGACGTTTTCAAGAGTTAGCCAGCTCCATTGATACTTACCAAAATGGGATCCATTCTAGACGATTTCAAACGTATAGCCAGCTCTATTGATACTTACCGAATTTGGATCCATTCTAGACGATTTCAGCAATACACTGCGCTGATAAGCCCATCACAGGGCTTATATATATGTGTGTATTTACTCTGCAGCTTTATAGTATTTATAGGATGTAACATCTTTCAACAAAAATATGTGTTTTTGAATAGTTATTTGAGTGGAAATTAAATGGCTATTTTCCTTTTTTGTTTAATTTGGCTGAAATGTGATGATAATGTTTAAAGTAAATAAACTACCTAATTGCTTAACATAATCATAATTAATTTGAATACAATAAAGCATGAACTGGGTTCAGCTTTTGAGCCGTTTTGGCGGAAACGCCCTACTGATTGCCAGGATGACATTCAAATCCTGATTTTACGAAATGATGTTCGATCCATTATTTCCATTTTTGATTAATACGGTCAACAGTAATAGCGTTTCAACCACTATTTGTTCCATGGTCGTGACTGCGATTAATTAAACTAATACTGTTGATAATGGGCGATTTCCGAGCCACTTTACCCAAACTGAAACTTCTTACCAGCCGGTATGAAATTTCAAAATAAATATTATCCAATATCAATGGGCAAGCAATCATACTGGAGCAACATGAGTCTCTATGTATTGTCGACTGTGTTATCTGTAGCATGTGTCTATTGTTAGATTTTGTTGGGTATCCGTTTTATATTATTAAAATGTATTCAAATGCCATTTCTTTTACTGGTTGTGGGCATTTATTCAAGTTGCGTTTGATGAATCCCAGAGTTTGTGAAGCTTTCTTGGTTGCGTTATCGATACGAGTGTTTAATTTCAGATTATCACAAAGATCGACTCCTAAGTAAGGGTGATGTTAAAGATTTTCGAGGGTTTCGTTATTCATAGTATAGTTGTAGTCTTTTCTTAGTGGAGTTGGAGATATTCATGATGGCGCATTTTTTAACATTAAACTCCATCTGCCAAGATTTGCTCCAATATAGCTTTATATTTTCCATATTGACAATGAGTTTCATGTAAACCTGATGAATATTATTTTGTGTATGTTCCTCTTGTGTATAATTTTTTACCCTGTTAATCACTAGTATTAAATATTAATACTATCTGATACAGAGAGGTTTGTAAATAACTTTCAAATAATCAGAACCGTATATAGTGATATTTATCTTAATTATTAAATAAAGGCTGTTTTTTTTCGTTATTTTATTATTTAAATATATAAATTTGTATTGCAATTATGGTGTGTAGTTAATTTTAAACTTCTAAGTTGAATAGCTGTGCTAAATTTTCCTGTACATGATTCTAAGATCTGTTTACATCTTACATATAGGTAAACCCTTAGCAGATTGAACAGCTGTTTTCAGGCATATATACAGCTGTAGGTCATGATCTTACTAATTTTTCCACTCACTTTAACACTCCAGTCCTTGTAAACATTATCAACTATGGTGGAAAGTGTACGCAGTAATTTTAAATTGCTGGTATAGGTAAAAGTGAAGTATTCTAGTAAGAATATATTAATTTATTTAAATTGTTGTGTTTAGGGTATACAAAAGAAATTAAATCTCAGGAGCAATTTTTCTCTACAGAGGGAGTATGTAACAGGGTATTCACAAACACTAATCCTTAATCAAATCACATCAAAACGAATTTATTGTCAGTATGAAATAACATGTATATAACAAACACTATGTATAGCTGTTTACCAAACTAACAAGCAGGAGCAAATTGCAACACATCAATAATACATGGCATACATAAGAAATAGTTATTCTAATAAAGCACAATAAAAACACAATTAAAGCAGTATTCCTATTTGACATTATTCAAATGTAAGCAGAAATATAATATCAGTACTATACATTCAAAATTAAGAGTTGTTTAAAAGATTGTTGATGTTGACACAAGGAAGGGGCCTAAGGTACCATAAAAAGAAATGGTGTAAAAATGCTTACAGAGAAAATAGAACACAATAGTGCCACAAAATACAAAATGCGTTTGTGAAACACAATGTCCCCCTATATGATGTTTGACCTTGAAGGATGACCTTGACCTTGTGAAGGATGACCTTGACATTGACCTTTCACCACTCAAAATGTGCAGCTCCATGAGATACACATGCATGCCAAATATCAAGTTGCTATGTTCAATATTGCAAAAGAATTCATAAAATAAGCGATTTGGGCCACATATATTTGACCTCTGACCTTGAAGGATGACCTTGACCTTGACCTTTCACCACTCAAAATGTGCAGATCCATGAGATGCACATGCATGCCAAATATCAAGTTGCTATCAATATTGCAAAAGTATTTATAAAATAAGCGATTTGGGCCACATATATTTGACCTCTGACCTTGAAGGATGACCTTGACCTTGAGCTTTCACCACTCAAAATCTGCAGCTCCAACAGATACACATGCATGCCAAATATCAAGTTGCTATCTTCAATATTGCAAAAGTATTCATAAAATTAGCGATTTTGGCCACATATATTTGACCTCTGACCTTGAAGGATGACCTTGACCTTGACCTTTCACCACTCAAAATGTGCAGCTTCATGAGATACATATGCATGCCAAATATGAAGTTGCTATCTTCAATATAGCAAAAGTTATTGCAAAATGTTAAAGTTGGCGCAAACAGACAGACAGACCAACGGACCAACAGACAGACAGGGCAAAAACAATATGTCCCCCACTACTATAGTGGGGGACATAAAAAAGGGCTTAAAGGAAATTATCACCTCAAACCAGATTTGAAGGAAAATGATCAGCAAATTTCATACAATATAAGCAACACAATACAACACTGATGAATAAAAAATAATTATAAAAGCAAGATAATACAATACTAATGCTGAAATGATTATCCCGCATGTGTAACTAGCACTATTTCAGAGCTTCAAAGGCAAATGATGAGCAAAGAAGCATTGATAAATGCTACATACATAAAGTACTACAAGTTCTTCAACAAGATATCAAATGAAATGAACGAAATAAGACAACAACAGCAAACTGTTGTAGTGTCACTAGTATTATATATACATACTGTTAAGCTCAAAGAAAGCAAAAGCAAAAAAGCATCAGAATGCAAACCTAATAAAGCAAATGAAACAAGAGCACCGCCTTGCGGGTGCAGACCGCTAATCTATTTTCTTTTAAAAGTTGAAGGGACTCTCATTTTCAATCACAAAGGAGAGAGGGGTGGAGTGTAGAAGGGTGCATTGTGTGGGGGTGTGGACATTTATTACATTATCTTCCAAAAATGCGAAAAAAAGGAAAAACAAAAATTTGGGGGGTGGGGGGGGTTGGGGGGGGTGGGGGGGCGGGGTGGGGATTCTTGGGTGCGATGGTTGGACGGTATTTCAAACATAAAATAATAAAAATAAATATTTGTGTTTTTTAACCGTTTAAAAAAAATGGGGGGGTGAGGTTGGGGGGTATAGTGTGAGGGTGAGGTGGTAATTTGTGAGATGATCTTAAAAAAAAAAAAAAATTAGGGGGGGGGGATTCGGGTGGGGAGTGGGGGGAGGGGGGGTGGGGGGATTCTTGGGTGCGATGGTTGGACGGTATTTCAAACATAAAATGGGTCTAGTGTGAGGGTGTGGTGGTCATTTGTGAGATGATCTTAAAAAAAAAAAAAAAAAAAAAAATAGGGGGGGGATTCGGGGGGGGGGAAGGGGGGGGGGGGGGCACTGGCGATGGTTTGGGTGGAGTCTATTGTGGTATGTCAGGTAAGAGTAGTTTTGTCAAAGTATCAATCAAATCTAATCATAAATAAAGAAGTTATGGCAATTTTAGCAAAATTTAATAATTTGACCTTGAGAGTCAAGGTCATTCAAAGGTCAAGGTAAAATTCAACTTGCAAGGTACAGTAACCTCATGATAGCATGAAAGTATTTGAAGTTTGAAAGCAATAGCCTTGATACTTAAGAAGTAAAGTGGATCGAAACACAAAATTTAACCATATATTCAAAGTTACTAAGTCAAAAAAGGGCCATAATTCCGTAAAAATGACATCCAGAGTTATGCAACTTGTTCTTTTACTGTACCCTTATGATAGTTTGCGAGTGTTCCAAGTATGAAAGCAATAGCTTTGATACTGTAGGAATAAAGTGGACCTAAACACAAAACATAACCAAATTTTCAATTTTCTAAGTATAAAAAGGGCACATAATTCTGTCAAAATGCAGGTCAGAGTTACATTACTTTGCCTGCACAGTCCCCTTATGATAGTTAGTAAGTGTTTCAAGTATGAAAGCAATAGCTTTGATACTTAAGGAATAAAATGGACCTAAACACAAAACTTAACCAAAATTTTCAATTTTCTAAGTATAAAAAGGGCACATAATTCTGTCAAAATGCACGCCAGAGTTATCTAACTTTGCCCGCCCAGTCCCCTCATGATAGTAAGTAAGTGTACCAAGTTTGAATGCAATAGCATTGATACTTTCTGAAAAAAGTGGACCTAAACGCAAAACTTAACCAAAATTTTCAATTTTCTAAGTATAAAAAGGGCACATAATTCAGTCAAAATGCACGCCAGAGTTATCTAACTTTGCCTGCCCAGTCCCCTCATGATAGTAAGTAAGTGTACCAAGTTTGAATGCAATAGCATTGATACTTTCTGAGAAAAGTGGACCTAAACGCAAAACTTAACCGGACGCCGACGCCGACGCCAAGGTGATGACAATAGCTCATAATTTTTTTTCAAAAAATAGATGAGCTAAAAAATCAAGATGCAAATTTCTCAGAGAAAGCAAAAAGCAAAAAGGAAACACAATGAAAACAAAACAAAACACCAGTTTTATAAATAATTATAACTACTTATCCAATCAAGAGAGATTCAGTGTGATGAATGAGTGAGCTACCGTATATTAATAATGGAGAATGCTTTTTAGGTGAGCTGATTTCTGATACATATTTATGGTTTTATATATCTGAAACATTTGATTCATTTCGTTACTAAACCTTGCAAGAGGTACAAGCATTTTTCATTTGCTTAAACCTACTATCTTAAGTTTCTTTCTTCATATGGTTACTGGTGAGTCATTTTATTATTTTAAGTGTATTTACTTGTATACTTGTTAAAATTGAAATCATTATATTATTTGAATGATATTGTATTTATCAATTATCTGATTTATAATTTATGATAATACTTATAATACTTTATGTTATTATATTTCATACCATTATCAATTATATAATTAAAACTAGGCGTAAGCATTCTTGAGTTATCATCCGGAAACCATTTTACTGTTTCGAGTCACTGTGACCTTGACCTTTGACCGAGTGACCTGAAAATCGAAAGGGTCATTTGCCAGTCATGATCAATGTACATATGAAGTTTCATGATCCTAGGTGTAAGCATTCTTGAGTTATCATCCGAAAACCATTTTACTATTTCGAGTCACTGTGCCCATGACCTTTGACTTAGTGACCTGAAAATCAATATGGGTCATCTGCCAGTCATGATCAATGTTCCTATGAAGTTTCATGATCCTAGGCCTAAGCGTTCTCATCCGGAAACCATCTGGTGGACGAACTGACGGACCGACATGTGCAAAACAATATACCCCCTCTTCTTCAAAGGGGGGCTTAATAAAAGTTGGCAACTATAACCCCTTGTGTCAATACACAAACCCCGCTACATAACCAAACTGAAATACCTGTGTATTTAACTTAACAGTTATAAAACACCATTTTTCAAAAGTGTATATTTTACATGAAAAATAAATAAAAATGCTAAGAATATCAAAACACATACTTTCTAAAATTTAAAACAGTAACATTACATCATTGTTTCATCATTTAGTAGTAAGTCTGCACATTGGCCTTTAACCAAAAAACAACAACACATTTCCATGGTAATTATGGCAGTACTTATTATTTTCACTAGTTTGTATGTTTCAAGTCAAACCGGAGTATGTACTGAGAAAAATTATAAAAGTTGTTAAAGATGAAAAATGGATCAATAATGTTTTTTTTAAATAGGTCCCAGAGGGCCTGTGTCGTTCAAACAAATACCATACAATATTCAGATGCAACCTCAATTGCAGGCTCCTTATCTTTGTTGTTTAGGTCTAGGATAATAATAATTTTTATAACATGCATATAAGGAAAACGCCATGGTCCCCAGTGTATAACTAGACACAAATTGAAAATCAAATCTTGGTTGAACCCTCAACAGGGATAGAACCTCTGACAACTGGAGTACTGGAGTAAAAGTCTACTGCTTTGACCACTCGGTCATTTGTGGTCATACAATGTGGACGGTATTTTATACTTTATATAAGCAATTCTCGTAGTTTCACAAAATATAACAACGACAACAGAACTTTCCATATTATTCAATCGTTTTGCATTGCAACGATTTATAATTTTATAAACCACTGTAGTGGTGGGGGACATAAAAATCTGAAACAATTTTGACAATTTACCAAAACTTGAAACGGCCCCTTTAATAAAAAGCAAAAAGGTGTGGCTTATTTTCATCCCAGGGACATTATATGATCAATCAAAAATATTTTGACAATTTACAGAATGAATCCGAATTCGGTCAGTATCAACAAGGCTGACTAAACACTTGAAAATGTCCAGATTGGATCCAATTTTGTTAAGTATCAATAGTGCACGCTAGACTCTTGAAATTGTATAGAATGGATCCAATTTTGGCAAGTAACAATAGTGCTGGGTACACTCTTGAAAATGTCCAGAATGGATCCAAATTCGGTCAATTTCAACAGGACTGGATACACTCTTGCAAATTTCCAGAATTTATCCAGTTTTGGTCAGTATCAATAGAGCTGGCTAGACTCTTGAAATTGTCCAGAATGGATCCAATTTTGGAAAGTATCAATAGAGCTGGCTAGACTCTTGAAATCGTATAGAATGGATCCAAATTCGGTAAGTATCAATAGATCTGGCTATACTCTTGAAATTGTCCAGAATGGATCCAATTTTGGTCAGTATCAATAGAGCTGGCTAGACTCTTGAAATTGTCCAAAATGGATCCAATTTTGGTAAGTATCAATAGAGCTGGCTAGACTCTTGAAATTGTTAAGAATGGATCCAATTTTGGTAATTATCAATAGAGCTGGCTAGACTCTTGAAATTGTCCAGAATGGATCCAATTTTGGTAAGTATCAAGAGAGCTGGCTTGACTCTTGAAATTGTCTAGAATGGATCCATTTTCGGTAAGTATCAATAGAGCTTGCTAGACTCTTGAAATTGTCCAGAATGGATCCAATTTTGGTAAGTATCAATAGAGCTGGCTAGACTCTTGAATTTGTATAGAATAGATCAAATTTTGGTAAGTATCAAGAGAGCTAGTTAGAGTCTTGAAGTTGTCAAGAATGGATCCAATTTTGGTGAGAACCAATACAGCTGGCTTGACTCTTAAAATTGTCCCGAATGGATCAAATTTTGGTAAGTATCAATAGAGCTAGCTAGAGTCTTGAAAGTGTCCACAATTGATCCAATTTTAGTAAGTAACAATAGAGCTGGCTTCACTCTTGAAAATGTCCAGAATGGATCAAAACTCAGTCAATTTCAACAGGACTGGATACACTCTTGCAAATGTCCAGAATGGATCGAGTTTTGGTCAATATCAATAGAGCTGGCTAAACACTTGAAATTCTCCAGAATGGATCCAATTTTGGTTAGTATCAATAGAGCTGGCTAGACTCTTACAATTTCCAGAATGGATCCAATTTTTAAGTATCAATAGAGCTGGCTAGACTCTTGAAGTTGTTTAGAATGGATCCAATTTTGATAAGTATCAATATAGAATTTTATGGTCATTAGTTATTGTTTCTCTCCTTCACTTGCTAATGCTCATGTGCTATTAGCTACAAGCATGTGAATTAATATTGCATGTTTGACTTCTTGTTCCTGATGTTGTTGAGGCATGGCCAAGGTCCTACATCTTGTATGTTTAAATTTCTATTTGAAGTTTATTTGCTGTTTATTTTCAACTTTCAATCACAATAGTAGATTTTTCTCTTTATCCGTCCATGGTCTGTTGGCGATATTTTATACGCATGTCCACCTTTTGATTTCTACATTCAAGCCTCTGTGTCCACACAAACTTAAAGAAATTGTTCTAATTACTGTCCCCCTGGGCAATATTGGATGTAAACCTTCTGGCATGAACGCCTTGCTCAACAATCTGCAATTTAAAACCAGAAAATCCATTACTAAGTTGCATCACTTTAAAAAACAAACAAACAAAGGGGCTCTTCAACATACATGGTGTCACATGAATAAAATACAATGGAAAGGTCAAATCTGTTCAAACCTGTTCAACATACATGAAAGTGTGGAGCAATTTTGAAGGATATTTTAATTAAACATGATACTGCTTATTAATCTACATCTCTTGGCCTTGTGGTTTCATTGAAAATGTTTTCAATTGTCACTGTTTGTTTATTTTGGTTAAAATCAAAACAATTGGCTGCTAATTAAGATTTCTGAGCACCAACGTTGTTTCAGGTCAGATAATACATGTATATGATTAAAATAACATTTACAGACACCACTGTGGATAACAAGATGATGTTTTAAGCTAAATATATAAGCTATAAGTCACATTGTTTCAGAGACGATTTTTTGCTGTTATCACTCTGGTTGACTTGCTAACAAACTAATGAATGATATGCAATGCTTTCGCTTTGAAAAAAGAACAGTTCAACACCTGAGCACGGAACATTCCATGAAAGTTTTATCATGGATCTCTTAGTGTTTCAGAAGAAAATGATATCAGTTATTTCAGTTAAAGATTTTAACACACCACCACAGAAAATTACCATTCACAATATCTCATAATGGATCATTAACAGTATTTCTTAAACTACTCCAGATGATGATTAATCTATTTATCAAGAATAATGTACAAGTCATTAATTGCAATTAACTTATCTTTGCAGTCTCTTGTCTTTTAACTTATTTTCAAATTCATAAATTAATGTTAGATTACCAAAAGTTATAATAAATGATATGCACATGCTGCCTATCACAACAATTTATATATTTGATTATTTAATTAAATTTCAGTACATCTGAGTTCCACTCTGAGTTCCACAGGTGGTTTTAAATTAGTATTTGTTTTTTTCAGAGTTCATGAATCTGCAGTAACAGTATTATTAACTGAATAGATCAATTCAATACAGGGAAAATACTTGTAGATTTAAGGCTAGTAGACCTACTGCCAATGTATACATTTTGGGCCGAATTAAAGGGATCTTTTCACGCTTTGGTAAATTGACAAAATTGAAAAAAGTTGTTTCAGATTCGTAAGTTTTCGTTTTAGTTATGATATTTGTGAGGAAACAGTAATACTGAACATTAACCATGCTCTAATATAGCCATTATATGCATCTTTTGACGATTTTAAAACCTAAAAATTATAAAGCGTTGCAACGCGAAACGATTGAATAATTTGGAGAGTTCTGTTTTTGTCGTTAAATTTTGTGAAACTACGAAGATTGCTTATATAAGGTATAAAATACATTAAGATTGTGTACTCGGCGGAATAGCTCAGTAGGCTAAAGCGTTTTTACTTCAAGACTCTGGCAGGACTCCAGGGGTCACTGGTTCCAAACCTGCTCCGGGCAATGTTCTTTTCCTTTTTTAAATTTTTTTCTTGATTTTTTACTGGAGCTTTTATGATCCAATGTTTACATTTATCAATATAAAGCATTTAATGAATAAGTTAAAAAAATGCCAAAATCTGTGAAAAGGCCCCTTTAACTATGATACCTTATCTGATTACAGTTCATATTAATCTATTTTTTTAACTCTAAAATTCCAAATTTTTGGTGTTAACAACACATCTTCCACAAGTCACTGGAATATTGACTGAAAGCGGTCACCAAGATACTGTTTTTTTCTTATCACCCTACTGAAGTATGATTTCATTTAAAGCCACACACCTTGAAATTAAGCATGTGTTGATCAATACATATTAATGCAATTTAAAAGTGTGCAAAATTGTCCTTCAATCTATAGCCTAGTTAGCAAGTAAATTTTTATTCTGTTTAATTTTAAAACCGAAAGTATAATTTCTTTACGTGTACGTCCGTTTCGTCAAACACGATTATTTTTAAGTTTTAAAGCGCAAAAAAGACGGATTTCTACTTTGTAACATATAGATATATTCTTATTGAGATAGATAAAATTAAATCTATAGCCTAGTTAACAAGTAATTTATTATTTTTCAACCGGTACCGCTTTTAAAACCGAAAGTAGGATTTCTAGACGTATACGTCCATTTTCGACAAACGCGATTATTGTTAAGTTTCAAAGCGCAAAAGAGACGGATTTCTACCTTGTTACCACCAGATATATTCTAATTGGCATAGATAAAATATGTTTCTTATTTATACTTAAATTTACTATGCCATGTTTTCATTTCAAGATGTGTGGCTTTAAACCTTGAAATGAAATACATGTTAATCAATACATATAGATGCAATTTTAAAGTGTGCAAAATTGTCATTAAATCTATAGCCTAGTTAGCAAGTAATTTATTAATTTTTAAACGATACTGCTTTTAAAAAAGAAAGTAGGATTTCTATAGACCAGTTCACGTGTGACGTCACCCGCACCTGCGTGTTTACATCCGGACTACATTGGTAGGCAAAAGAAAGACACAATCAATGGGAAGAAATAGAGCATGATCGTTCATATTTACACGATTTTATTTTTTTAACATGCCAACAAGTTGTTCTACTTTACTGAAACATAGATTGAAAACAAGCAATAAATAGATCAATTCCAAATAAACAACATATAAAAATTAACTAAAATGGTATTTGTCTGGGAAAACTAACGAGTTGACACATTAAATAAACATTTAATTAAATTTAATGCCAAATTTTTCATTTCATTGTTTGCATCAATCTTAAAATCATGTAAGCCTTTGTATTACTCAGGGCTCAGCCTAGGTTCAAACTTGAGGGAGAAGTGACTTCTCCCTGAGCTGAAATTAGGGAGAAATGAGGCCACTAGAAGGAGAAGTGATTTCTGTTCGGCGTTTAATAAAATTTTCGCTTGTTTTATACCTCTCATTACACCAAGCCTAAGTATCATCATAAATGACAAACAAATACTATTTTCAAATTCAATAAATCCTTACATATTAAGTCACATAAATCAATTCATACAAATAAAACTTGTGATTTCCATGTGCATCATAAAAATAAACAGTACTTTAATTATGCAATGACAATCCAAACCCTATTAACATCATAATGTACATGATAATTAGTAAGTGATAACATGATAATTAGTTAGTGATTTTTTCACCCAATTGGGAACAGGTCCGGTACCAATGCCATTGGAAATTCTTCGCGTCATGAAATCACCAAATTGTGGTAAAAACGAGTCAACAAAACACAATCTTAATGCATGGGACATATAGTATATCTATTACTGTTTATCCGAATGTATACATATCCGAAATGTACACTTGAGAATGCCTTACCTGTTTCATTTAATAATCCAAATATTCCTTGTTGTTATCTGGTTTAACAAACCTTATTACACGTACATGTTTGTTAAATCCAGTTAATGCTTTCTCCATTATTAAATCACCATTACTTGTAATTTGAATCGCCAGCTTTGAATTGAACGCGGGTTAAATGTTACAATACATCTGCCATTTGCAATGTCGAAGGTCATTCATGAGTCATGACGTAGCAATTTTATTCTACTCGGATAATTTATATCTAATCGAGGAAATGTGTTTTCTCAATGTCTATTGTGTAGTATTAGGACTTGTTAGTATAAAAATGAACTGTGATTCCAGTTTATATAAGATGGGTGTTACTCGTAATTATCGGTGGATTAACAAACGGACAAAACTCGCTGGACTTTTACAGTAGTGGATCTACGTAATTAATAGACCTTTGATCAATTTTGTTTTTCTTTAATAAGTTTTCCGACTTTCTTTAACCGTGCCGTCTGCCAAAAACCTGTAATTATCGAATGGTCAATGAATTATCACGTAATCATTAGACAACTTACAGCACGCGCAAAAAGGTTGCGGTATATAAAATAAAGTCGTTTACGTATGGATACGGTAGATAAAATTATGGAAATTAGCACTACAGTTTGCACGGGTGGGTTGTTAGTTTTCGTTTATATGGTTATAAATTAATGTCTGACAAAATGAATTGCACATCGACTGGATAATTAGTGTTTATGAGTTTTGAAACACGAAACAAGTAAACAGTAGAACATACTAGAATAAATCGTATTCATATTTACTGTTGGGAATGTGTTGCGCGTGTAAACTTTTTTTTGCGTAAATACATGTCTATAACGACGTCATTTCATCGCTCAGGTAAACTACTGCATATGTATATACAATGCGCGCGTTCTCATTACTAACTATCATGTTAATGTACCGCTTAACTCCGCCTACAAGGCGTGTACTAATTGGGCTTGCAGAACAGAGAACTATCCAAACTGTCGGCGAAATGACACTCGCTATGATCTTTTGATCGAAACCGTTATTGTTTGGAGTGAATGCCCATGTATGCTAGTTGCCTGGATAAGCTTTCACAGCAGTCGATCTTTTGCTGTGATAATAAACTGATAACATAACAAGCGTCATCGGTGACTTTATGACATGTGAAAATATAGAATTTTTAGATGAAAAAGTTGAGAGAAAAAAACGTCGATGTTGTAAAAAAGGAGGCGAAGTCAACTTCTCCTTCATGTAATTTAAGGGCGACATTATTATGTCCCAGGCGAAGATGTCGCCCACGTCGCCCTCACGGCCGAGCCCTGTATATACTGTGTTTAAGTTCTGCATAAACCGATTATGGCGTTTTTATCAAATATTGTCTAGACTTCACTAACAACATGGTGTAAACCACACTGGGTGGCAGATGA
The DNA here is from genome assembly GCF_020536995.1 of Dreissena polymorpha. NCBI lineage: Eukaryota > Metazoa > Mollusca > Bivalvia > Myida > Dreissenidae > Dreissena > Dreissena polymorpha. The sequence goes on along the minus strand of NC_068362.1, from coordinate 82,407,171 downwards.
CAGTCTGGGCATTCAACACAATTGAGGATACCACCATGTCTTCTCTTTCTGGTAGTATTAAGCAGTCATTTGGTTAAATTATTTACCGCTGAAATACTTAACAGTTGCTTAAATTAGATATGTTACATATTGTACAAATTAAAAGTCATGTCCAATATGGATTATCAGAAATTGTAATTAGTAAAGATATTAGCCCGTTTCATTTATAAAAAATAAAGTATTTAATGAGTATATAATTTACGTAGAAAACATTTAACGTATTTAGCGGGTATCAGTTAATTAAAACCACGTCATTCTGAATGATTCTGTATGATGATTTAATGTTACAGCAATGCACGAACAACATCATAAAAACAAGAAATTACGCTTAACACCAACGGGGGTAAATAATGTTTTCAAAAAAAATAAATAAAACAATATGTATATAGATATATGTGTGTTAAAATGTTAAATATGTGTCACGCATACTACTAGTAACAAGTTTTCAATATACATGAATACACAGTTCAATTCGCATCATGTAAAGTTGTGTTTTTCAGCTGTATGTTAATTTTCCTAAATACTGTCATTCTCTGTACAAAACCCATCAAAATTAAAATTACATGTAAATACCGTCATGCACTTCGCTTATAATAGGGCTTTGAGGTACATCATTTTCAAAGCACCCCTTACACTTTCTATCACTCATTTTTATCACACTAGCGTACTCATGCCATTGATAATTATCATTTTTTATAATTAGATGTATTATTATTGTAATTTATTGAAGCTTTAATAATACCGCTAATACATTATAGAGCTCTTTGTTGTGTCAAATTGCCGGTCTTTCAGTCTTCAGACAATTTTTACTTTGATACTTATGACGCATTGTTTTAAGATGCAAATAAATGTATTAATAAATTTATTATTATTATTATTTTTGAAACATTATTTAGGTGTTGTTTTTTCGGACCTTCTTTTCGATTCATTTACTAAACAAGTGTCTTTATCCATATGTTTTGCGCTACTTTAACCCATGCTTTTGCCTACCAGTGCATTGCGTATGTGCAAAAATCAAAACAATAACAATGAACTGCTCTATATGTAAATTGTATACGTCCATTTTGACAAATGCGATTATTTTGAAGTTTTTAACCACAAACAAAATGGATTTCTACCTTGTAACCACCATATATATTCTAATTTGCATAGATAAAATATGTTTCTTATTTATAATTAAATTTACTATGTCAAATAAGTTGTGTGGCTATAAGTAATTAACTGCAGACTCAGTCACTCTGTTTTAATATATTCACAAATGCCAAAATGGGGGTACGCGTGTGACCGTGCAAAACATAGCTTTACCTTTTAACATACAGGCCTTCAGCAAACAACTTTGACCACAAGGCATCCCTGTGCCTTAATCTTTAATTTATTACATTTTATAACCAATTTGTGTTGCTTTGATTCATCAATATTATGTATTTAAAATGACATGAAAACATTTATAATAGAAAGATTCATCAGCTTTTAAACGACTTTTTATTTTTAGCCTACCTGAATTTTCGCAACAGTTTTTAGTTCCAATTCAATTGACGACAATTCGCTTCACTCTTATAATTTTATTTAATCTTTACCCCATTCTGGACCGTCGAGAAAAATTCGTTACCTTCAGCATTCTTTGACAGACTTGACAGACATCTTGGAAATACGACTACTTTGCGGTGAGGCCGCCTTTTTACGGCCAACTTTAGTGGTATCCTATATAGCAAAATAAAAGGATCCATTCTAGACTCCACGATAACAACATGAACCCGGAAGTAGTTTTTTTAAGCACGTGGTTACATTCCACGATATGTTTTTCCTCCAAAAAATACCTGGTACCCGGCCATACCAATGTGAGAGAACAAACAAACTCACTTGACCACAAATACGAATGGCCACAGATAATTTGACAGAAAAAGGTTCGAATTTAATTGCCCCTCATTTTACAGCTTTCAATTTAAAAAAAAGAGACTTTTGCAACACAATCACAAACATTTCCCATGTGTATCGGCAGATCGTGTTTTCTAATGTTTCCAGAATGTATACTATCTAGGTACTAAAACAATTTACCGATGGAAATTAGAAATATCGTTACGGACTGTGCACCATTCCTTGCTATTAATATAAAATAATTCAATTTAGAAAGATTTAGATGTACCTTTTTGTTTCGATCTTTTTGTAAAAAAATCTGTGGGCGCTCCGATTTGCAGTCAAATGAGTTTTTTTCCCATCATTTACGTATAAATTTAAGATTCATAATAAGACCATATTCACGCTTAGAAAGCGCTTATGGCGGCCATCTTGGTGGTATTGGTTCAATTGTGTTAATAAACAACAGTAAACGACTTCATTCAACGGAGTGGATAATGCTCGTCGTATGTTTGGTTGCGACAGCTGTTAAAAATGACAAATAATATGGTAAATATTGGTAATAGAAAACGAGATTGGAAATGCATCGTGAAATACTCTTAAAAAGTTTGATTTTCGGAGATTTCGTGTTATTTCGAGAGCATCTGCTTTCTAGCGTTATCGCGCGTGTATTCATCGTGTATTGACGCCAATAAACTTGATTTTATGACTTTGCACAGTCGTATTGAAAGCAAGTTAGAAAATAGATAAAGACTTGATATCAATAACATCTTAAATAAAGACATACATGTAAATGCGACAAGACGTAATTTTTAAAGCTGAGTTAGCTTTAGAAAAAACAACACCTTTATATACTGCTTTTGCCTAAAATATAACAAAATCTATAGTCTGCATAAACTTGGCAACTTTAACTAAAATGATCCGGAGGTTTGAAAGCGAATCTTTCAAAGTTTTAGGCCGAAACAGACATGTTTACTGAAAATAAATAACTGCCTTTGTCTAAAACTTTATCATTTCTTTTAATTCGTCTCTATTAAGAATCATTTCAACGGTGGAATAAAAATATTTATTTATTTTTTAACTTAAATATTGTGTTCATTAAAAAAGTACTAGTTCACGCAGAGGCAGACTTTGATACTTAAAAGTTCACATCTGAGTTTATCATTTTTTTTAATTAATAGGAGGTTTCGGGGATTCCGATAATGACGTCACGTTTGCGCATGCTTAAATTTTGGCCGTCAACACTGCGGCCATTTGCTATTGTTTGCATTTGATGAACCGCATCGTGATAAGGTTACCATAATAATTTCTACTTGACACATATTCGCGACCCTTTTTAAGAACAACAAAATACTCAGAAATTGAAATTCTTTCAGAGTAAATTGATTTCAATGAACGAACACAAAATTAATAAGGACGAAAACAAACAACAAACAGATTGATTTTATTTAATCAACACGAACTGATTTGAACCTATATGTCTGTAAAAAATTACCTTGTTACAGAATTATTAAATCCTCTTGAAAAATGTAATTGTTTTTATTTAATTGTCCACACCAATTTTGACACTCTTTGTTTCAGCATTTTTATCCTAGTGTTTATTTGCCCCTTTGTTCATCACCAACCGATTATCTCGATATGATCGTATATTTTCAAGACAATTACTAAGAAAACAGGGTGTCATAAACCCGGGGACCTATACCCTGCATATACCACATGTGTCTGGTCATTTAACACAATTTATGATACCTCCATATCATCTCTTGGCATATTTAGCAGTCTTTTAAGCCAAATACTTAATAGTTGCTTTAATAAAATATTTGAACATATTTAACAACTAGACATTTGTCCGACATGGATTGACAGGAACTATAAAATATATAATGTTTATTAGCCAGTTTAAACATAACAATGAAGTGTTAAAATATTTTTACTGTTACACACTTAACGTATTTAACGGGTAAATGCAAACAATAATGTAAACTCCGCTATAACGCGTAAAGATCGTGCGTTACTGCAGTGTTCGAAACATCATCACCAAAACATGCAAACACGTTTGATCATAGTATGGATATAAAATACTTGCGAAAAATAAATTAAATGTATAGATTTATGGTATCATAAAATGCTAGATTTGTATCGCTCATTAACACTAGTAAAGAGTTTTCAATATACATGTACACGCCAGTTCAATTTTCAAAATATTCATTTTTTTATTTGAATGCTTATTTAATTTATCAATATTTCATTCAATGAAAAAGAAACGAAAATTTATTCAATGTAAAAGAAAATTAAAACAACATTAAAATATTGAAATGTTTGTCGCTTTTTAAGGGCTTTGTTTTCTAACTGATTCAATGCACCTCGCTGATAATAAATAACACTTTCGCATTCACACCACTTATAATTATAATCAACTTATTATATGTTTTATTTTATTTTTTAAATATCATTTCTTTACGTCTTACTTTAAGAAAGAATACATGTATTTATATTTTGTTTGTGTGAAATTGTCAGTATTTAGTCTTCCGGCGACCTTTACTCTTATACTATGTAAATGGCCGCGATCGAGAGCGTTGACGGTCAATCTATTTTTAGTAACGGAAAACCCCTCTTGTGACGTCACACAAAAACCTCCTATAATTCTTATTAAAGTATCATTAATTATTAAATATTATACAAAAACAAAACACTGAAGTAAACTTTGCATTTATGCATTTTATTTATTATTTATCCGGCGATGTCCTCTATATTACATCAACTTATTACTTTTTTTAAATTTTCGATTTCAAGTCATGTTGACATGTTCTTCAATATAGGTACGAATAATTATAATATTCTTGAATAAACATATGTGATAGTGGCCGCACGGATGCTCATCATGGAAATCATCATCATCATCATCATCATCATCAACATCATCATCATCATCATCATCATCATCATCATCATCATCATCATCATCATCATCATCATCATCATCATCATCATCATTCTTTTGGCCGGTCGAGCCGTTGGGTTAAATGAGGGACGACGATACATAAACCCTTCCTCAGTTAGTTCCTTTATGGACTGCTGCGATTCATTCATCAATTGGGAGTCATTCATGTATTTGCAAGTCACAAGCGCTCGGTCGTCCTTAATACAGGATTACGAACATTAATAAATGACCATTAATTCAGATTAATTGCCTGCTTGTGCTACTGGCCTTTCTTTTTGTTTTGATAACAAAACACGAATATGAATGTCATATTCACAATTATTTTTTGTATACCGGTTTATTCTAAATGACACTTTTTTTAATATTTATCAATATCCTTTCGTAAGCAAAATTCCAATGTATTTCTGCCAGGAAGCTTTTTTTATTCTTAAAGAAATTGAGGGCGGGGGGGGGGGGGCGTTTTGCTTAAACAACATTACATTAAATAGGTGAAATATGACTAAATATTATACAATTTCATTATTATCTGACATATACAACATGATAAAGAGGCACTATTTTCAATAATCTATTAAAATCAATGAAAATGTGGTATCCGTTAAATATTTTCTATCCATCATGTTTAAATTTGATATCGTTTATGCGGTGATAGAGTGTCATTTTGTTACACGATTGGAATCTTTTATAACTTATATGCTCGAACGATACTTAACTTAATACATAAACTGACTAGTTTTATCGATCGTGTATTTGTTATTTATGTTTGCAGAATGTAATACATGTTATATAAGTTCCTTTAACAGTGTTGTTACTTTAAAATAACAAACGTAAATTATGTTTGTTTATTGTGCGGTACATGACCTTGTTATGAAAACATCTTAAAGTGTTGAACGTCATTAACATCACATTAATTTCTCATTTTAACGAAGAGATAATTTTGTCTCTCTTTTTAATTAACTGAATCTCATTCAGTCAGTATATACTAGGAATAGCTTACAAACAGAACCGAGTTTATATTTATTCAGTCCAAGCCGATATACGCGCCTACGTCAATTATCGATACAACATACGTAATGTTGTTGTTGTTGGCAGATTTAGGATTCTATGATTAGACGGGATACATAAATTATTAATAGGTAAAAAAGAACAATAACACGAAATAAAACGCAATGCAAATCTTAATTCACATATATAAGTATCCCATGAACATGTTTGGTCTTCAAAACAAGATTGCTTTTAGTTTGGAAGCATTGGCTAGACTTTCAAGGAGGTGTCAATTTCGAGAAAAATCAATTCATGGGCATATGAACTGGAAGTAATGTATCATCTACTCTAAACTTATTGAACCTCCTTCCAGCTGATACAAGATCCGCTATGTCACTTCCTGCGTTCAAAGACCAAGTATAAGCTATAGGAATCCATCTCCATTTTGTAAGACTTCATACAGTGACAGTTATTTTTCAAGCATCTTCGCAGCTTTTTACTCATTCGTAATGTTAATTAATGTTAATTCTCATATTGGTGTTTTTTGTATTATTTCCCATGTATGATCGATTTTTAGAGCTTGCATTTATATTTGATTGAATTAATATTAATGGAGGATAAGGAGAGGAAGTGCAGGGTTCAAGTACATGATTCTATCCTCAAGACAATATTAATTGTTTTCATAGACAATATTAAACTGCCTCATTCTTTATACAACACAAATGAAAAGATGAAGAAAAAAAGAGGAAGTTCTACAGAATAACAAGCGTAATGCACCGTAATTCAACTGTTGTGTTATGAAAAGGACATAATTATCAACGTTTATTGCGTTATTATATTTTTTTAAAATAGATTTATCTTTTAATAAGTATTTATCAAAGGGGTTTTAACACATATGTCACTTTTCTATAATCGCTTCTACAGCTTTCCATACGTTTATGTTGAGTTGGCGAATAAAACGCACTGATATACGCATGCGCAATATAAATAACATGACTGTAGTATAGTAAAATTCATTGCGAATGCGGGTAGTTTATTGAGCATGTTTATATCTAAATCATGAACAAAATGCATGAAAACATTTTTTAAATATTTAATTGTTCCAACTGTCTATAGAAAAGAACTCGCGGGTCGAAGTAGAATATCATAAAACTATCAACACTTATAAATACATATTATGCTTTTAGACGGTTGTTTATACCATGTGTTTTATTTTATAGAATACAATGTGTCGTTATACGCTGGTTTCTCGTATGCATTCATTTATTAAATTCTATACATTCTTGACCAGAATAGTTGGTTTAAACACACGGTTAATCACCTAACGCGAGTGCATTTAATGATATTTCAGTATAACAGTGTGTGATACGTGTCATTATACAATTGAAAAACAACAAGCGTCTGCATTTCATAGTTTCCTTCGAACTTTGTTTTATATGTCTTGATGGTTTTATCTTCAATGCATACAAGTTCACAAGAACGTTCCCTTATGACGACCATTAAACATTAAAACCCTTTACGAACAATATCCAAATCCATATTTCATTTGAAAACATCAGCTGAGGAATGCAGAGGAGATGGCTATTAATTAATTCCGCTATAAACAACGTTGTATGAATACAAAAATTGCTGTTTTTATGCAATGCGTTAAACATTCATTGAAAATTCTTACAAAAAACAGTTATGCAACAATATTTTTTTCTTAATGGAATAAAATATTGTTCAATGCATGCTTTAAAGATTTATTTATTTATTTATTGATATTTCAGTATAAAAGTGTGGTATACGTCTCATCTTTATACAATTGAAAAATAACAAGCGTCTGCATTTCATTGTTTCCTCCGAACTTTTTTATATGTCTTGACGGTTTTATCTTCAATGAATACAAGTTCACACGAAATTTTCCTCATGACGACCATTAAACATTAAAAATCCCATAAGAACAACATCCAAATCCATATTTCGTTTTAAAGCATCAGCTGGGGAATGGCAGTTCGAGCAGGTGGCTATTAATGAATGCTGCCATAAACAACGATTTTTGAATACCAAAAATGCTGTTTTTATGCAATGCATTAAACATTTATTGAACATTCTTACAAAAACAGTTATGTAACAATTATTTTTTTCTTAATTGAAAAAATATGTTTGAATGCATGCTTTCAAGACGTTGGTAGGCTTTTAAATCCACAATTTTAAAACACATGTGTGAATGCCAGTGTTATATATCAACATAAGTCGGTATAATATATGACACGCTAGTTGGTCAATAAAATAATACACTCTAATCAATTATTGGAAAACATAGATGGTTTTGAAAATAAAGTATCCTGTCGTTTGTTAAGCAAGTCCCTTCCGAATACTATAATCATTAATACTTGTTTATAACGCTGTTAAAATACATGAGTTTGAAATTTCAACTAGAATTATACGAATGATTGAATTTTAGTTTATGTCTCATGTTTGTGATGTATGGATTTTCTTATATCGTATAAGCGATCGGTAACTTGCATCTGCGTTGCGTGTATACAAATGTTGTTTTTATTTTCAAATCTGTTGACTTCTGTCAACGCTTCAATGTGTGAAGTCGATTTTAGATTGTTATTTAATAAACTAGCTGATCGTTATGCCCAAGCTCAAATATCGTTGGTGGGTGAGTTAAGGTGTGTTGCTGCAGTTTTGCTGATTTTTTTCCACCAAATAGATTTTGTTCAAAATTTATATTTAAGTACTATATACAAATACTATATGAAAAATGAAATAAAAATATAGGGTCACCGGCCTTGTTTTGATTTTATTCACCATTTTATAACATGTACTTTTTCATTTAAACTGGAAAATCTCTACTTGCCTCAAACCAATTAATAACCTATGAAATAGACAACATATAGATATTATATAAGCTGAGATACATAAAATACCATTTAATTAATGCCAAAAAATGGAGAACACAAGCTAAATAAAAAAAAAAAAAAATTCTTATGTCACCCCAAAACATCAATTTTTTACTATTTTTAACACCAAAATGTAATTAAAAAAATTCTGTCAAATAGAATTCTGCAAAACTGCTCAAATATGTTCACTTACGTGTTGTCATCATAAAACACAAATAAAACACTTTTAACCGAGATTTTTTGTTTTAACTATCCCTTCCGTCTACGTCAGATTTTATAAAAATACATCTATTAGGCAAAACCCAAGTACCGGTACATACACGTAGATTGTAAGAAATATGCATAAACATTAGAAATTGTTTACAATCTTAACTGGGATCACAACAACTTACCAAAAGACTAATAAAAAACAATATTTAATCACAAACATAATACCATACAGTATCAAACTCGACCTTAATCATTAATAACTTACATGTACTTGTTCACAGATTTCGGCTTGTTTTGGAGTTTGTGATTAAATGCTTTAAATTGATAAATTTAAACGACTAAAAAGCTCCAGTATAAAACAAGAATGAAATTAAAGAAATAAAAAAAAAGTAAAAAAAAGTTAACCCCACCTTGGATCGAACCACTGACAATTGAATTATGAACCAACTCGGTCATTTCTGATTATACTGATAACACAAATATTGAGTTGTGATAATAGCATCACCGGTGTTGCTATAAATATATTCTCGGTTAAATAAACTGCCGCAACAACCCTTAACACACGTCATTATCTCCCGAGAGAACCTTAGGGTCCTACTTATAGTACATTTGAAGTGTCAGACATTAACAAGCCCAATAAAGGCCAAAACAGGAAATATGTTCAGGACCTACCAAAACGTACAGATCGAAGATACTATGACAGAGAGACTCAATGATCACCTGCAACTCACTACTCCTCTTATTAGAAAAGAAAGACGGATACCATCTGGGGCCGAGGAGGACCGCCTGATTGACAAGGGCATGGCTATACTATCGAACTTTTAACGCTCGATCCTCACATGAGGTATGCGAAATTGATCATCGGCGACGTCTTGACAGATACACTATGGGCCGAGTAGGACCGTGTTCGAAATAATAGGTATAGTATCAAACTGGTATCGCTCGATCCTCACATGATTTTGTAGGTACGCGAAATCGATCGGCGACGTCTCGTCGTACTTCATTCGTTCTAAGCGGACTTGGCGTTTGTACTACGTTGCTGCTACGTCTACGACGTTCCTTGGCAGATCGCATGGCGTTCTAGACAAGACGCTATACGAATTCAGAATTTCGTCGATTACTGTGGACATTTCCAAAGCAGTCTCCATAAGATTGCCGTCTAATGCATTCTTGGTGTTTGTATGCCGCCTTAATACGTTCTTGGTTTCGACCTTACGATTATTTTGCGGTGCTAACGCGTCAAAGTTCGCCTTAAAAACGCAGTAAGAACGCAATCTTGGTGTGACGGTATTGTAAACGTCAATTTTCTCCCGTTACTTGTATTACAAACATCCTTAAGTCAATATTCCGAATAAACGTTGACTTTTTATTGCCATTTTGGAGATGAGTTTTGCGATCATGCTCAAATTGTTGTTCACAGTACAATGAAGTTTTTTTTAAATTTGAATAATCTTGAGTTTGATGAGGATTATGTGCATATTGATGTAGCTGAGATAAAGAGTGTTCGTGAGCCTAACGTCATTCTTAAAACTCAGCGCAGTGGAAACTCAAATTTGATCTCCTGATTTGAGCTTAAAAAAACGTTAATTTTCATTTTACTGGCCCATATGTCTCCTCAGTTTCATGCTTCCTGTATTCAATAAAAGTTGTTCTACCTAAATATCAAAATAAAACTAGAGCGTTTAACATAGTTCGTCCAACACAGGGATTGAACCGTTTCATCATTTAAAGCGGCCTTAATTTTCACGTTTTGGTAAATTAAAAAATTAAAAAAGTTGTTTCAGATTCACAAATTTTCGTTTTAGTTATGATATTTTTGAGGAAACAGTAATACTGAACATTTAACATGCTCTAAAATAGCCATTATATGCATCTTTTGACGATTAAAAACCTGAAAATTATAAAGCGTTGCAACGCGAAACGCTGGAATAATTTGGAGAGTTATATTTTGTGAAACATACCAGGATTGCTTATATAAAGTATAAAATACACCTATCATTGTAGAAGCACACGGATTGCCGAGTGGTCTAATTGGTAGACTTTTACTACAGGACTCCAGGGGTAAGTGGTTCGAGCCCTGATGTGGGTTACTTTATTTTTATATTTTAGGGAAGCTTTTTATATCCAATGTTTACATGTATCAATATAAAGCATTTAATGACAAACTTCAATACATGCCAAATTATGTGAAAAAGCCCTTTAAAATCCGACGTTTACCAATGCCACTTCATAAAATATGTTGCGTGGGTTTGTAACGTATGTTTTCTTATGAACACATAGTGCAGAAAATTTCGTATTCAAACAAAAATATGTATCCAGAAAATAATAAATAATTTGTTCTTATTTAAAACTAGTCTACGAGGCATTATGGTTTACCATATATCCTCTACATTTCAATGTCTTATACCTTAGTATCGACAAAAATATAGTTTAAGCCGTTTATCGACGTCATTTGTTTAATGCAAACGATTTTCAGCAAATATATAAAAGGTACTTTGCAACATGAATCCTGTTAAAAATCTAAACAAATGAAAACCAACAACAACACAATAATACACACAATAACAAGCGAAATAATAACAAAACCTCGTGATAATTTAAGAATTAATTAACATACAAAACGTTGGTTCTGCATTTGTATTATCATGCAGACCATTTATTTCCTTGTTTACTGGAATATTCGCTTGTACGCCTGGTGACTTGTTTCAAGCATGTGGAAAATTTGATGATGTATTACGAAGGTTGTTTTGTTTGGAAGGTTTGTAAGGTTAATTCTTATTTCATTAACACGTCTATAATTACCATCATGAAATAGCCCGTTCTGTCAAGACGCCGAAAAACAAGAGCTGACAAATAACGCCGATTTATTCCAATTTTATGGTGAAATGGCTATGTTTCGTCAATTTTTTTCTAGTGATTCTAAAATATTAATAAGACGAAGTTAGCTGAAAGATACACCGATTCATTACAATTAACATGAACAGTTGTAAGCTTCGTCAATTTATTGCTGGTGTATATAATATGTAAAAAAGAAGAGTTCAGCAGACAGATAAACCGATCTATGTCGATTTGTAGGGAAAATTGTAACTTTTGCAACCATATGCTGTCAAATAGTACTTCGAAGGTTTACGTCACCATCGACGATGATAAATGATTTCCTATATATAATGTATCCGCTAAACTGAAACAGGATAATCTTAATGTGCAGTAATAAACCGATGCAGATTTAATAGTGTCTTTCTGACTGTTGCAATATGCGCAAATACTTTTTCTGTCTGAGGAAGTATGTTATGGACGATCAAGATACTTACTCAAAATCAGACGTCACACAGCCTTTTCATGGTAGAATGGTATACTGTTTTATCTTAACTTTTCACATCAACATCAATAATCATTTTCATTTGTATTATTTCACGTTGGATACATGTATTGCGTTATGTCATCATACAGAGATCGAACACCTTATCATGAAAGAGACTTAAACGTTACAGGTAATAAACTTACATCATACAACTTTGATCATGCATGTAGAGTACAATTGTACAATTTAACAGAGAGATTGTACAAATAATTGTTTATGATGTAAACTAAATCTGAACCTTTATATAATATATCAGACCAACACATACAATGAACAATAATGCTTGTTAAATTGCAAAGTTTATAAACACATATATTTATAAATTGATAATGGGTGGTGTCTTTAATTATGTTGTGCCTTTCTATCTGATCATATTCGCAATAAAAATTTGAACATATTCATTAATTAAGATACAACACAAAATTCTAGTTTTCGGCTTTAATAGCCTGAGCGTATCAAAAACGAAGCTGCTATCAAAGTATATTTAAGAATGATTGCGAAAATGTTCAATAACGTTTACTTTGAAAGCATGCACATATCGTTAAATAAAATATTTTTTGAAAAACAAAGTTACATCACCAAAATACGAAAAATTCAGTATCTTATGTAAACTAAGCCCTTGTAGAGAAGAACAGTTATTTACGAATAAAAAATATTGAGATATACTATTTAAAGCTTGCTTTATTGGAATAATGGATGATATGAATCGACGGAAACTATAATTATAATCTAAATACGTACACATTGTATTTGTTCAAGTAATACTATTGAAACTTTTATGTAATGCATTAATAAAATCCTTTATAACTATCTGCGAAAGCAATAGATGATATTTTTAAAAATAGTTCTGAATTCCCTATCCATCGACCAGTAAACAAAAGGATTTATCACGTGATTTATGAAGACAAATCTGACGCCGAAGAAAAATAATCCCTTGTTTGAGTCTGACATTTTATGAAATTTTTGCTCGTCTTTTCCAAGGAATATTTGTAATCCCGCAAACAAGAACAACGTTAAGCTAAATATAATACTGACAGTAAGCGTTACTTTAGATGATCTGCGAAGCCGCCATTGTTTGCTGAATTTTCGTTTTGATTTGACTTCCGATGATATACTGTTCATAATGTCATGTTTGTTTTCATCGTTCGCATTTGTTTGAACTTTCGTTTGGTGTCGCGTTGACAAGAACGAAATAGTTTGAAGTTGAATAGACTCTTGAATTGTTGTCTGTTTATTGCTGTTGTGTAAATTCATAAAACTTTCGATGGAACCTTGACTGGAATAATCTTCTGACGTTGTATCAGTTTGTTTATGTTTGATTGAATTTCTTTCAGTTGTTTGACTGTTTGCATCTGAAACAAAATTATCGTTTGCCTCTATGTTTTCGTTGGGTACGTCTCTAATGCACGTTTTACATAACTCGAATTTACGCTTACGTTTGAAAAATGATCGATGAAAATTGAAAAACAACATGACGTAGAACAGCATCGTTACGATTGCAACTAATATGACTATGGCTCCAGATGCGATAATAACGTACTGATGAATGCCAGTTTTCACAAATCGTTCATCTATATCACATACGGTGACACTAACATTGGTTGTGTTGAACGTATATATTCCCCATAGTACCACAGCTGGCGAGGAAAGCACGGCAGCAAACATCAGGATGATAATGCATATTCTGAACGCGTGGGCAGGCGTTATCTGCCAGCTGTGAGGAGCGCATAGTTTCCGGTATCTGTCCAAAGCGACGGCACATAAACAAAAGGCTTCTACCGAAATAGTAAACGCGTTCAGAAAAGCCTTGATCTTGCAAAAGGAATCATGTAAAGGATAAATGTACCAGTATAACTGGGTTACAATCTCTGCTGGCATTATGGTGAAGACGCCGAGAATGTCATTATAAGCAATGCACAGAACAAAATAACGGAAATTACAGTGGTGGTAATGTCGCAGAAACACGTAGAGAACAATTACATTGCCAATTAAACCTGCAAATATTTCCAATCCGATGAACACAGAAACCCACCATATTTTCTGAACTATTTGCGCATTCATGTCTTCCGCTGTTAAATTCGCCATTTCAGTTGATGGATCTGTTGTTGACTGTTGCCGTTTATAAAACTATAAAACCATAAGTATTTATCTTCAATTCTTAAATAAGGACATGCTGTAATGTTTGCAAAATCGTATCAATTTATGTTCAAGATAGAGTAATTGTTTAACGATTGAGGATTGGCTGCAATTACAACTTATATGATACAATGGAAATGGTTGAAGTGCTGGTTTCAGAAGAAAATTGTTTATTGAAACGGGGAATTTATTATATACAATAAAACTGCACATGCGTAATGTGTTTTACTTGATACATCTGTCTGCATTCTTGAAAAGTGATCACCTCATTGAACTTCTAACCGACATTTGCTAATTTAAGTTATTGCCACCATGTTGCTCAAATAGTTGCATCGAAGTTTATTATTTACGGACTTCAGTATACTTATAATTTCCTCATCTGTATATGTTGTTACTGATTACATAAAACATACACAAAGTGATATTATCCTTTAGTGAAACGGAAATTTTCTCCTTTTACTACAGCTTTTATATTAAAGATAAATATTTTTTAAATAACTATTGCATATTATTATGACAATACATCATTATAAATAATTAATATTTATGATGAGTGGTTATCGTGTATCAGTTTTATTAAACATCATACAACATGTTTACAATTCGATAACTGTTTTGAAGAAGCATACATGTTTAATACTATTTTTACTTCTAATAACTTTTAGAAACGGTATTTTAGTACGTAATATATGTTTTTCTTCAGTACTTCATAAATATACTGATCCGTAGTTTATATTTGGTATCATTATACCTCCATTCAGTTTCCCATTTTTCATTAACCATTATTCATAAACGAATATGTTTCATATTTTTTTGTAATTTTTATGGTTGAAGATAAATAGGAGACAGCCATTATACGATAATCTCCCGAAAGTTTACCGATTTCCTGTATTAGCCTGATTGATTTGCTTTCTCAACATTTTAATGAAGTTTTTGTACATTTCTTACACGCCCCTGATACTTAGGTCGCTATAGCTTTCCACAACACACCCGTTTGACCAGTCGCTGTTGAAAATTGAAAAATTCTTCGTATGTGTTCCGTCATTAGAACGTTCTGATTCTCCAAAATATTAATTGATATAGTGAGAGCAAAAATGCGCAGCGGAAGAGATTTCTTTGTGTTTTTTTTTTTAACTTAAAATGTACGTATTTAATCTGAAAGATTATACAGTACACGGTAAAAAGGTGTTGATCATTTATATTTTGACTGAGCAACACTTATTAAAATCAATTAGAAAGCTGTATTTGTCCCGTAGTACTGATCACCCGTAGAAAAAAGATTGTACACGTGTTAATGTTGAAGCATGATGTGATATCCAACGACGTCTTATTCCAAAATGAAACTTTCTAGAAGAATAATCTGGACTTCCTAAGTTTACACCTATTTATTTTTATATTTAACCTATTTATTTTTAGCTCGATTGCATAGAAAGACTAAGGCTTATTTAAAATGCTCTCGAGTCCGTTTTCTGGGACTAGAACCAGTACTTGGTGTCTATGGAGGGAAATCTTAAGAACCTCTTAAACACCTCTTAAGACGGATGGATGGATGTAAGCAATTACATATTAGACAGTCTATTATTTTTCTGTCTGTATGTGTTTAAAAGCTAAAACGCCATATTACATATTAAATATAGGGAAAAAAGACACTCCAAAAACATTATCACTTGAGAAATTCTTGTCTGCAAGACTTTTATTTAAGTTATTTAAGACAAATGACACAAATGATTATACAATAAACAACATAACATACACTACGACATTTAACAGAAAATAATAATTAACGCTAATTGCATTAAATTGTTATTTAAATGTAGAAACATTGAAACCTAAGCTGCACAGCACACACATACACGACAGCACATGCACAGATTAAAACTGTAGTGACGACACGACGTTAAGAATTGTCAATTGGCACTCGCTGAGGAAAGAATCTGACCATCTTATAAGGTTATCAAAGCCAACGTATAGAAAACAACTATCATTAACGTTTGCCATTTTAATGAAGTTTAATTGGAAAAAAACATGGAAAAATATTATATGGGATTAGTTTGAGATCGCATGAATTATTAAAAGTTACATGCTTTAAGCAAGCTTATGTTTTGAAAATGTTTTCAAAATCTTATCGCACACTATTATCTTTAGGCTAAATCTAAAATGCATTATTTCGAATCATACGCCGATAAATCTGCAAAAGTAGAACATAAAGTGTTATCAGAAATAATGTACAAATGGTTCTCATTTCCCTTTTGTAAATCGGTTAACGTAATCAGGCGAAGATGCAGTCAACTTCTCTATTCGTTGTTCATATGTATTCATTTGCACAAAATAATGGAATGACGTTGATCACCGAGTTTCTTAAATATGCTTTCAAAAAGAAGAGTTTTGTACCGCAAAACAAACTGAAAAAGGTATAACTATTGTGTGCGTACGTAATTACGCTCTGTTTTACCATTCAAATGTTTAAATTCTAAACGATTATTTGTATATAGAAAACTTATGAAGGGGGTTAGATAGTACTTGTTATAATTTTATTTCATCTTGCCCTTCAAAGTTATAATGCAGTAGCTGTGGTGAGTATAAAATCCTTGAATATTGTTTTCATATCTGTTTATAATTACTATGCACTTCAACAGGTGTTAGACCCCCATATTTCTTTTCATAACTTATGTTTTTATATTTGTTGCATTTATTGTTTGGGTATTTTGTAGACAATTGGATCTAAACAAGACATTTTATTCAGAGTTTGCTTATGCACTTTTTTAAAGAAATCGTATGCTATGATGATCTCGCTCAAGAAAAACAGCACACATAACAATTAACTTAGTAAGATGAAACAAACAAACAACAGCAAAACTTGGTCGAAATTAAGATTCCATTAACAATTAAGGCAGTTTGTTCTCGTGAATAAACGTGATCAGCCTAGCGTCGGTTTAATAAACGCTTTACAACCATAAGACGATTATGTTCATTTGTTGATGAAAAAGTGAAACGCGAGCCTTTGGAACGTTATTATTGGTGAGATTTGTTGATTTGAAAACGTTCACATCCGATATAGTTTAGGAACAAAAGATTACAGAGAACACTCAGGGAATTTAACATCAGTAATAGTAATCGAAAATGAGAACAATGTTTCATGTTTTATGTGTCATATCAGATTTTACGAGGTATCTTATACACGGCCGTTAATCACGCGCGCCACTTCTTTTTTTTGAGATTCATTAATAAATGAGCCAATGCAACTTCGGAGGTGATGAGGTTTTATATGTTTATAAAATCGGGCAATGAAGTGCGTTTCAGCGAAGATTAATGCATCCAAAAATGTACAGAAATATACATTTTCAACGAATTTAAAACCGTGAGCAACTTTATAAGTTGTGGCATGGTGGAGTATTAAAAAGCATTTCTATGAGTTTTTCATGTGTGACGAGAAAATTTCCATCCAATTAAATCGCTTACGGCATCAAACGATTGCGTACACCATACATCAGATGCTGCATGCACAAATATATTGGCCTCTTGCCAAAGTAATAGATTATTTTGCATTTTTCCAAAAGAGATGGAGCCAATGTTTAGGAGATGGCGCTAATGATAGGTGGTGGCGAAAATGCAGGATGTATCAATAAACAGTCTTATCGCAATGACATTATCCCATGCCGTACATTTGATAGATAATGTGATTTGTTATAATTAATTTAACGAACATACGAAGGCCCAACATCTTTACAGAACATAAACACATTCTATAATAAATAAGATGTAATTTTTTAAATATATAAGTGATCAACTCAATTAAGAAGTCACCAACATGAATAAAACATATTGTACGATATATACCAACAATTTGTAATAGTCAATAAAACCAATAACTTAATGTTAAAAATTATCAAAATAATTCATCCTTAGCAATACAAATATACAATATGATAATTCGTGAAATTAATAAAATATGATTCTTCTTCTTGAAACGATTATTTGTGTCTCTTAATCCAAATGCTTAATTTACTAAAAGTCAACGAATCTTAATTAGGCTCATATATGTTGTTTTTCCCACTATCAACTCTTCCAAAAATGAAGAAAATTCGGTCTTTTTCCGTTATTTTTTTTGTATAATACATGTTAAATGTTCTTATCGTACACAGACATTCGTTGAAATCCATCAAGACATTATTTGAAAACTACATTTTCTAATTAAAAACGCACGCGACTCAAATGAGCCAAAATAGTCAACTTACAAAAAAATAATTTAAGTCCTGTAAACATAATAAAACCATAACATAAAATATTTCACTTTAAAATAGTTATAAATGTGCATTGGCACCACGTCCTAATCTGAACGCCACCTCCTTGGCATTGGCTCCATCTCTTTATGAAAAATACAAATTAACTTTTAGATCGGATAGAAGTTGATGTCTTTGTGCACGCATTAATTTGTACAGATTCAAAGCAATCGTTTTATTTAATGGCTGGGAATTTGCTCGTCAAACAGGCAAAATACATCGATTTGCTTTTACGAATTCTACCATGCCACAACTTATAAGGGTCCTCACGTTTCCAAATGGGTTGTGGTTGTATGTTTCTGTACATCTTTGGATGAATTTATAATCGCTGAATCGCACTACATTGGCCGATTTTTAAAAATAATGCAAAGTATATTGAAAAAACATGTAAAACATAATCACCCTGTAAAATTATCCGTTAAATTTCAAAACATCCGGGCCTGAGCGCCACCTCGGAAGTAGCATTGGCTCATTTTTAAAGAATCTCAAAAAGAGGTGGCGCGCGTGATTAACGGCCGTTTATAAGATACCTCGTAAAATCTGATATGACAAGCTAAAACAACACACATACTTCAAACTTGAGGTCTGTTGACGGCACTTCGGGATGACAGCCCATCGTCAAGAGGGCTTGGTAATTATGTCGCATGCCTACACGTGAATGACGATATTTGTTTTAAAGTCACCTTAAGGTTTATACACCATTTGACATTTAATAAAATATAATAGATTTTTTGTCGATATACTTATTAACACGCTGTTTGATTGAATGCATTAAATTGATTCGATATAAAATGTTGATGGCCATAATAGTCGTTTTTATTACAAATAGCTCCGTTTTTGTTCTTTCCTTATTATTTTTTTTAAACATATTAAAGTCTTAACGTATGGCATGAGTCTTTACCTTTATCGTTGAATAGTTTCAACTGTTTGCGTTTTCAAGTACATTTTCTGATTGGATAATCCACACATGCAATCTGTTTGTTCTGATCTGCCCCGTAATTTGTTCGTACATGAGCATGATCCTACCTTTTTTTCATCAACAATTGAGCTTTCTTGCATTCTATTTCTCCGAAAGAACGTCATGGTAATTTATTTTATATATATGATAGACCGAATATCCCATAATCAAGTACTGAGCCATCGCCGCACTTTAGCTCGCCATCTTGAAAATTTCGTCTGTTATTGCCAGTAAGGAAACACAAACAACCCGTTTTGCAATCAGTGCTTCGTTGTAAACGGTTATAATAAATTATATGTTGGTTCGCGATAAAATGAGATCACATGTAACCAGAAAGTAACAAATTTAACCTTTATTCTACACATAAATTTAAATCTATGAGGTCGCAACAGTTTCTGTTTGGTTGAGAACTGGTCAGTTGATTTATTATTTAAGATTTCTTTAATTTTCTTTGTAAACTATTGATTTTAGCGAACGATTTTTTATGTTTCATATCTGTTCACTTTTTCGTAATTCTGAAAAAGTAATTAAAGTCATGAAAGCTCCATAAAGTTATTTAAACCAGGGGTGGTATTCCAAATTTTTCAAGGACACATTTCTTACTAAGAATTAAGGTATTTTCTATGATGTTAAGTTGAATATCAATAATATCGATGACATATATATCGAATTGTCTTTGACAGAGTTTAAAGCCGAAAAGGCATTCATTTATTTTAACAGTTATTTCCAAAATCCCGATTCCTTCTTTTTTGTCAATATAATATAATTTATTGCAATTTATGATGACGATTATCAAAACATTTGAGAAAATCTTAATGTTATTAGAAATGCTTTGAAAAATCACTTAAGATAAATCTGATAATACATTTTTTGACTTAAAATATGAAAACCTTTAATATATTCTACCTCAAAAAGAAATGCAATTTTGTCTGCTTTAACTTATTTATCTTACACAATTATTTATCTTCGTTTCTTTTTATCTCAGCATATTTAGAATGTTCAATATTTTATTATAATGATTAAAAAATAAATGGCAATAAATCGTGTTTGTTCAGCAATGTGTGATTTGATTGTTTACTGTTTTCAACATAGCAAGAAAATCAATTATTAATAACGGCAGAAAAAGAAAAAAAAATCAAAACTGTTGCACCTTTTCTAAACATTAAAAAAAGTTTCTCTTAGATTGTGTGTTAGATCATTGATGCCTTAAAAACTCATTTTTAAAATTCATAACTACAATAAAATGAAAGGAAAAAAGTTTTATTGAATATGTTCAGTTCCAAGCAAAGGAAACCAATGAGTCTATAACCTAACGAAGACCATGGTTACGATCTTTTGCGTCTGGGACTTCATATATTTGTCATATGAAAATAGTACCAGTTTATACAATCTAGTAATAGCAGACGGTATGCTAATTAGAGGATAGCACTATAACCCAACATCACAATCTTGACATACTGTATAACAACCTTGTATGAATGATAAAACTGAATATACGTTTTCATGACATATTCTGGATTTTGTACGACGATATTGAAATCCATTGCAAACCAAAGCAAATCTTATTGTGTAATACTTCTGACTTTTTATTTTAAAACTATTTTTGAAGAAAATTATGTATACTTATTTGAACATGATTTAAAACATTGATATTGGTATGTTTTGCAGGGACCTTTGTTGTTTTTTCTACGAGTACCAATGATTCACTTAAGTTAAAACTGACACTGATCTCAATTAATCTTTGTTTTGCATAGGCCATTAACAAAAAATTAAAAATGTTTTCCATGAAAAAAAGTTTTTTACTGTATATATTCTTTATAGCACTGTGTTGAAGAATGCGCAGTCAGGTCTGAAGCAATTTTCGGATGATGCGGCTAAATTATTATGTAGCATTTTGAATGGGATCCATCGTTTACATTTTAATATCTTATCATATAACATATACAGTAATATCATTTTAAATATCATTTATCGAACATGTTTTTGTTAGCTATTTTTCACGTGCAAATGTTTTGCAGCAAATGAACAACCAGTATTTCGCTACATAACTCTTGTTACAGCGATGTAAACTGATCTGAACAAGAAAATAAAGAAAATAGTAGAACATGATTAAAAAAGTACAACCTTACTATATAACCTTACTTTCAAGGTCAACTCGATCTATTTTTAAACGTATCAACCCATAAAAAAAAACAATATGCAAAACATTGTTATTTTGTCTTTTAGCATTGTATTGCTATTATTATGCACATTAATGTTTTGTTATTAATGATTAAAAAAAGGTTTTCCACGCTGCATGTTTGTAGTTTCGCATGTCACCTAAACGACCAGGATTCTATTCCTGGTTCCGGCAAAGCAAAATCAAACTCTATGAAAACTAGTAATTCAGATAACTTTCGCGAATCTGGAAGTCACTATGACTAAAACATAGACTTTGAAGTAAAATATATTGCAAATTATAGAAAAATGTTTAAAATGTTCCTCACTGATAATGTGCTTTATTTTCCTGATATTTTCATATTGCATGTTTCATTTAATATATTCATGTATTAACAGATTAAACGGTTAATGCTTGTCTGATTGGTATGAACAAAATAAGCAATCAAGCGACTTCATTATAGTCTGTGTGTATGACACACTGAAGAATCAACACATTGTTTTTTTGAAAACCAAAAACCAAATAGAATCAACAGCTTAAAAGGTCGTTTTAATTATTTAAAGTGTTTCACTGCCGTAAAATCGGTCATCGACTGTTGACATGGTACAGACTATATGCTATTATCGGTTTTCAGAGACTTGTTTCGTACAGCCCTATAAAACGGCGCTCGCTTGAGAAGTCAGTCAGTAGAACAATGAATATAACTGCAGAAGATCTAAACCGCGACATGGTCGCTGCGATCACATGGGTGTCCGCATACGTAGCAGTAGAAATGTGCGTTGGATTTTTTGGGAATGTCATCATCATTTACGTGTTCTTTTTCCGGTATCCATCGTGTAACTTCCGCCACTTTGTGTTGTGTTTAGCGTTTATGGATATCATAAGTGTATTTACCACAATGCCCGGGGAGATTATCACTCAACTATACTGGTACGTGTATCCGCAGATCGAAGCGTTGTGTAAGATTAAATCATTCTTCAATATGTTCACAGTGACTGGCCAAGCCCTTTGTCTTTGTGTCATCGCGTATGATAGATACCGGAAATTGTGTCATCTTCACGGATGGCAAATACGGACCCGTCACGCTTTGCGGATCTGCTTCGTGATTTGCATTGCATCTGCCATAATGTCATCACCGGTACCAGCATTATGGGGAATTAATACGTACATTGACGACGAATATAACGTTGAAGTATCCGTCTGCGAAAAAGACGACATGTTTGATGACACTGATATGCACACACTCTTTATGTCTGCTGAATTGGTAATCATTCCATGGATACTGTTAACGACGGTCATTTTATATATTTTGTTATTCAAGAAATTTTTACAAACTCGAACATACACCTGCCGTCACGATTGCCCTCCTATTATCGAAATTATTCCCGATAATTCAAGGGACACACCTTCAAGAAGTCCGAATGGGATCACATCGGATATGGATACCGAGCTATCACGGGAAAGTTTAGTTAGTAAAACACCAGTGAATGGAAAACATGAAAACAATGATGTACTAAAACAGAGGCAAAGTGTTTCTTCAAACAACAACAGCTTCACACAATTGGAAAATACGCTGTCGAATCCATGTCGCACGATAGACGACGTGAATACAAACCAGTCGGATAAACGACATTCTATTGAGCAAAGCATAGACATAATATTTAGGAGGAAGAGTTGTTCAACTGAATGTCTTAAGACGAATAATACACATGCATGTAACAATAAACTTTATCACGCCCTACGAATGCGACGTAAAACTAAAATAACGCTGACGTTAAGCATTGTTTTTACGTTTACTGTTGTGTTATACTTGATACTTCTGTCAATAGTTGCTAGAGACAAACACATTTTACGCACTCTTTCTAATAAACATAAGGCACTCTTGTTCTTTGGATTACGTTTTGTATTCATTAATCACGTGATCAATCCGTTCGTGTATTGGTTTCTGGACATGCAGTTCAGAAAATCTTTGCGAAAAACTATGAAGGCTCTTTGGTGTCATCGATGGTGTTGAATTTATTATTTTACGTAAATTTAAGAAAGCAACAAAACATCAACCTACAATATACTTATATAAACGTAAATGTAACACAATTAGTGAAGAGAAACACACTGTTTGACATCTTGGAAACAATGATTTTATTTTTTATTTCAGTAAAAATGTATTTAAAAATGTTGCAAATTATTTTTCATTCATCCTGATGTGGTGGTATTATAACTTTGCGAATTATTATGTAAAATAATTTATTATGAATAAAACATGATACTTTTTATTTGTTCTATTGTTATGGTTTCTTGTCTGGGACATACTTTAAACATGAGGAAAACATGCAGTAAATGTACGTTTTATGTGTTATGAAGAACGTAGCATAACACTTTTAATGGCCGATCAATTACATTTATAGATCCCACTACAGGTGGTTAGCGTGTGGCTATGATATTTATTAGTTTAAACATCATTTTGAATGATAAATTATTATATTATAACGAAAAATCAACTTTTTAGAAAAAAAAAATTACTATCAAATATATACAAGGTATCCAACTCGAAATCACCCGAAAACGGGGTGCATCGTTTTGAACAGCCATTACTTCATCAATTTTGCAGCGATTTTCACGATCTTGGTCTTATTGAACGCAGAAATGAATTTCCTTTCTGGAAATGTATATGTCTTGCAATATTTTTACAAAAACTGGGTCAACTTTTAAGAAATAACACGATACACAACTCGTGTGACCCAGTTAACAGCGATCAGACCGTATTTATGACTGAAATCTTCATGGAGTAAAGGGCATTTTCTCTGCAAAGTTCACGGACCTCGATACCATAATTCAATAAAATGTATGAAAAAACATTCTTACCGTGCTTGCCGTTGCATTATGCACCAAAACTTACTGTTCAGCGCATTTTAAAACCTTTGTTTACATACATTTCAACTAACTTACATTTTAAACACACGAGTGATGTCATTGGCCCAATGCGAAGGTGTGTCTTTACAACTTGAGATTTCCTTCATAAAAACGGCCTGATCGATGTTAACTGGGTCAAGCGAATTGTGTATCGTGTTATTTCTTAAAATTTAGTCCAGCATGTGTAGAAATATTACCAGATATATACATTTCCAGAAAGGAAATTCATTTCTGCGTTGAATAAGACCAGGTTCATGAAAATCGCTGCAAAATTGATGAAGTTATGGCTGTTCAAAACGATGCACCCCGTTGGCGGATGATTTCGAATTGGATACCTTGTTATATATATATTTGATAGTGAAATTGTTTTTCAGAAAAGTTGATTTTTCGTTATAATATGATAATTTATCATTCAAAATGATGTTTTCACTAATTAATATCATAGCCACACGCTAACCACCTGTGGATCCAACATGACAATTTATATTTTGATGACGATTTTGATATTTACCGGTAACATACATTTAGTGAGACTACATTTGTACTGAGCACGTAAAACCGTCCATTCATCTTTACAAGCATTGAACAACGCCAAAAACATCATTGTCGTTATGCGTGTGAACTTTAAAGTTTGCGATAAATGTTTTTGTTGCATTTAACCTTGATTTTAACCAGTTGAAGTGCCCCCAAAGCTAACACTTCGCGAATATTTATTCTCATAACATTTTAGTGAAGCTAAAAAATAACCTCAAAGCATTGCAATTCAAAATAAAAAAGCCATTAAAAACACCACTCTAACTACTCAGTGGTTAGGTATAAACCAGAGCAACAGATCTGTTACTTCTTGCTGTATTGTATAATTATCTTAGTGTCACAGTATGGTTTACGCAGTCCGATATTAAAAACACGTCAAAATTCTATTATGCGTTTTAAACCTCATTTTTTGCCTTTTTTGTACATTATATTGAAAAGCTTTTCACGATCAAGTTGCATTATGACATAGAATCATGTAATATGAACAGTCATATTCCTCAAAATTAACAGTAACCGTCTTCTTTTCACAAGCATTTATTGTTCAGGAGTGACAACTTTTGAATTGGAGTACATATCATTAGTTAGGAATTCAATTACGAATACTGACAAACGTTGTATTTTTCTCTATCTTATAAAGTAATGGATGCGCATTTTGTGGATGAAAGTCCTGAAGCCAGAAAATTAAACACATTAATTCGCAGTCGTGTTCGCGCAGTCTAGTACGAAGCTACCATGCACTTTACAAGCTGGTCTAGATCTCCGCCTGCTAAAAATGGCTTAAAATCTCTTTTCGTATGACTCAGTTCTAATGTACGAAGAAATCGCTACAAATTCCTTGTAGCGCATCTTTATTGTTACTTGCTTTACGTACAGACCTAGTCAATTTATGAAACTGTTGCTATTTTTGTCGTAATTAATTTTAAATACTAGTAGGTGTGGCAGTTGATACAACAGATTTGACATTTAGTACACATGGCGTTTTAATTTAACATGTCACGTACATTAATTTATCTTGGACTTGAAAAATACGATTACTTTCGTCATCATATATTACCGGTATATGTAGATGTTAAAACGCACACACATACCGCGATCACTATATAAAGTCAATACATATCCAACTTTGAAAACATTTTCCAAAGGACTTCAAATATATCCTTGTTTCTTTTACTGTAATTTGCATTTGCGTTTTCTGTAATATCTCATCGGATGACAATGCGTCTGACAACTTCTCAAGTGGAGAATTTCAAATCAATACATTTTAACCCTTAAAGCTTCTATCTTTTAGTAGTGTCTGCAAAATCGAATTTCACTAATTTGTTTGGACAAGAAATATGTTTACGACGTGTTTAATTTTGAATTTGCAAACTTAAGGTTTTATATACGCCGCGTCGTGAGAAAACGCGTAATGTGCCATACTTGGCCAGCGTAGCCCCATACCAGTCTGGTCAATCGCAAGCACATTGGAAAAACGCCCTCACATAAACCGTATTATTTAATAGGCCAAACAGGTGTACTATAAATTTGTTTATATGTATCTTTGCATGATTCTGTTTCATTCTATTTATTCAATTTTATTATGTTATCAAGATCTATACACTCGCTTAACTGTCATTGAAGCTTTTTGTGGATATAGCAATATAGAATTACACCCGCAAATTGCATCCGAGAATCCCTTTTAGAGCAGGCAATGATGTATTGATATGCTTTTAAAATCCGATAAGCATGCATTTTTAAAAGGTTACATACGACACTTAAATACCATCGAAACCACCGTCTAGTCGGCAACAATTCATTGTTAGGAACACGAAATAATGGTTTTATTTCAGTAAAACAAAGCGTACGTTAAACGTAGGTATGATATGCACATTTATAATTTAAAACAAGTGGTATATGTTACTATCGTTTGTTTTATAGTGTGTGTTTTTTCATTCATTTGTATTCTAGATATTTCAACATGGTAACGTCATGAAATTCTAAGAAATATTTGCAAGATCGAGAACACTTGAAAACAAAATTGTTTATACAATGGCTCTTACATAAATGTCTTTAAAAACATATTCCATCTGTTGGTGTAATTTTATTAGACATAGACATGTAAACACAAGGATGCTTTATCAAATGTCGAATAATAACATTTTAAACCAAGTGGATGTTCGCATAGATAAGACACGTTAATATTTTGGTTAAAATGGCTGTTCGGGATGGGAAGGGCATCCGCTATGGTTTGATAAATGTTCGACTTATTTTCATAAGTAATACTTTGATGTTCATATATTAAAGTTTCAGGTAATCAATAAGATGCAACACATACTCATAACTTGCATGTATACCATTTTGTCTTTGTTCAAGACCTCCATTTTTCCTCTTAGCCGAATAACATTCAGCGACAGTCTTGCGTTGGCCACTATCCTAGACATGATTTTGATGCGTTGCATTATCCTGGTTGTATCTTTATGTCTCAATCTGAATTCTTGTTGGGTAGGTATGTGTAAAAATATAAGGAAAAGATGCTACCCACGATGTTAAAAGATTGCTTCACAAACATTATAAAACGCGATGTTCTGTTGTTGTTTTTTTAATAAATATTTTTGATTTGCCTATGCATCTTAATATCGAATAATTTTTATCAGAAATTCCAGAATAAAGCAAATACCCCTATTTTCATATGGTATGTTGTTACGAAGGTTTAGTGTATTGCATGTTTTAAAATAACGCTAAAATTAAACAGCATTGACATTGTCAAGCATTTTATTAAAGAGTTGTTCTGCAGGGAAATTTTTTTTTAGCATTTAACCATGAAATTAATAACAACATTGTGTTGCCTGTTGTTTACATTAATATCACTCTGTTGAAAGAGCATTAATTCTACCAGGCTCTTGTTTATACTGCAGAATTAAACAGTTGTTTGACATTTAAAAATGCTGTTAGAATTAGCTTTGATAGACTAGCAGTTTAGATTAGTTTTTGGTTTTATAGAGAAAGGATTTACATGGAAATATTTTATAGAAATAATAGAAACATTAGAAATAATTGTTTAATGCTATATATGAAAAGTCTAGTATTGTGTGAAATATTTAAATAACTATACAGTGTGAATAAAAGTATTATATAGTTAAAAGTGCAATAGTGTGTATGTCTTATTTTCCTGAGGTGGATTAAATAGACCCTATAGAACAAGAGTCATGGGTGTTTTCTGACATCCCACTATATTTTTCGATTCTTGTTCTTTTTTATCGATCTTGACATTGTTTTTTTTTTTAGCATGTTGGGCATTCCGGACCTTGACGTCGCCGATCATCGCCGATTGCAAGATAAACGCAGTGAACACGTGTAGGACGTTGCGAGAACACTGCGTACACACAAAGATACAAGTAGCAGATAGCAGGACCCACGTTGAAATGGTCAATGTCGTTTAGAATTCTTTGAGAAAAAGAAACATTCAAGTTCATACTACGACTTTTGATGATTTCTAAAAAATGACTTTTAGTCGCATTTTTGATGCCATTTTTGGTGTGACGGTGCCATTGTGATATAATTGTTGTGAAATAGATTAAAAATGATATAATTAATTTCTTAAAATGCTAATTAAATTCATTAATAATAAACTGTTTATAAACGTAACATACTTAAACTGACCCCATCTTAGTTCGAATTGCCATGTTAGTTTGAACATTAAAATCTATTTCGGGCGCTGTACTATTGTGCTGTACCTTTAAAGCGCTTTATAAGCGTCGAGAGAGAAATATCATGTTACCATTTTATAAATAATTTAAAGATGACAGGATGATCATACAGATACTGATACTAAATTCTACAAAATGCAGCATTAGATATTTGAAAATAAGCCATGATGAACAATGTTTAACAGTTATACAATTCAATTTGACAAACGGGAACAACGACATAATTCTACACAATCAATTGAATTATGGGTAGGGTATGGTGACAGCAAGTCGGGGAACTAAGCAAGGCTTTTGCTGGAGGACGTTAGTTCATCACTGATAACCGCTTCAAATGAGTATGAGATGCTGTCTCTCTGTGGTACACCGTGGATATGAATGTACAGTTGTTGTGCAGCTCTAAATTCAGACAGAAACTTGTAGCAATTAATGTGTTCTATTATGCGTGATTATTACGCATGTAGTTGTGTAAATCGTTGTTATCAATACATGTTTTACATGTCTTAAGGTCTACCACAATTCATTATATTGTAGGTCAATAGGATATCATTTATAATAATGTAGGTCTATTGGAATATCATTCATAATAGTGCATTACAATTGCCATTTCGGTGTTACGGTGTCAATTTTTTAAGCGCTGTGAAATAAATAAACAATGATTTACAACATGTAATTGATCACATGTTTATAACGTTTTACACTTAATCTGACCCCATCTTCAGTTTGAATCGACATGTTAGTTTAAACATAAAAATCTATTTGGGGCACTGTATTATTGTACTCTAACTTTAAAGCGATTTATTGGCGTCGTGAGATAAATATCATATATTAACCATTTTATATTTAATTTTAAGATGACACGTAGTAACGATACAGTTACTGATAACCTTACAGATGCTTAACTGTACAAAATGCAGCATTAGAAATTTGAAAATTAGTCATGAGGAATATCACCATATTACAATTGTTAAACTAAAACGAATACTTTGCTTGTGATCGGTGGGAAACAATGTAACTATTTTCCGATTCATTTCTTAATGGCGAAAGGTAATCGTGCGCAGTAAACGGCCAAAGTGCTAAAATGCAATTGTGTTAATGAATATTATACTTGATATAGGATTATCTTTTTTGAATAAAGGGGAATCCAAACGTCTGAAAATATTACAAGATTAAGAAGCATTTACATTTGTCAATGACATCGTAATGTAACCGATTTTGTGCAAACTTCTATGCCGAAAAAATATGTCGTTTAAAATTCAATTTAAATACTAGAGCGTGACAGTAATACACATGGGCGTTATTTTGTGACAATAAATGTTATATTCGCTTTTGTAGCGCGTTAGTGCTTGAAATATTCCCATATGGGCTGTGTATTTTTGATTTGTGCTAGAATTCGTACATGCGGGTGTGACCATGTCACTTTGTAAATATAATTAAAATGCCGTACATGACGAAATGTATTGCTCATATCTTCACAATCTTAAAATGAATATACTGGTATCTCTCGTACTTGTTTTATGTTCATTCTAATTTTAGTTTCTGGAAGACATGCAAGTATTTGTTTCAGTTAGTTCCTCTTTACATTTAAGAAGCTTTTAATGGGAATATTCATCTCAGATGAATTTCTTGATCAAACTGATTTTTTGAGTGAGCTTCATCTAAGAAGCCTACGAAACAAATCAAACGGATTCAATGATGACGTATTGGATTGAGCAAATTAATGAAAAAGTCCAATTCTGCTTTTTAATACACTTAATTGTAACTTTTTTATTATTTTATAAAATCAAATTGCTAAGGCACACTATGTTTTAGAAAAAAAAACGGTCCACTACATGTTAGAAAATGAAAATATACCATTTGGATGAAAATGATACATTTACTATTTGTTGATAACAGAAGTCTTTTGTTTCTAAATCTCTAGCTTACGACACTGAGGATGACATGCATTTTAATTGATTTCTATTTGCTCTCGTAGTATCCTAATTTGACATCAGCAGCCAGCTATTTCTGTAAAAAAAAAAAAGAGTTATTTTATCCTTACACATGCTAAATTTCTGTAAGGATAAAAAACTGTCGGATAAATTTGATTTTTTGCTGATTTTCTTCCTATAGCGGTATACTCTTGGATGTCATGACAGTCAATAGAAGTGTTGCAGTACGGATTTCGGTATTGAAAATGCATCTCAAATTCATTTCTAGTTGTAAGCCTCCTACTGGAATGTCATATCTCTCGAAATTTACACTAATCTTGTTAGTGTTCAATGGCATGTATTCTTCAGAATAGTCAGAAGTGACGTATGTGACTGGACTATATCATTAGTTTCGAATTCCTTACGAATATAGAACAGCAGTTTTTTAATTGTCGTACATGTCAAGTAATGGATGCGCAATGTGTGGTATTTAAGTATATAAGAACATGCACGACCCGAAGTCAGAAAATACAAATGTTTATTCGTATTCGTAATTGCGCAGTTTGTTCAGGAGCTACCGTGCCCTATATACCAAGTTTCGTGGTGACGTGGTAGCGCCTGATTAAACCGCGCTAATGCACAGGCTGGTCTACATTTTACCCACATGGCTGAAGATCTTTGTTCTCATGACTCGGCTCGAATGTAATTATTATCTACTAAGCAAATCTAAATATCTCTTCGAATTCTTTGGAATTAATCTCTGTCGTTACTTTGTGCACGTACATCCTAGTAAATTTACGAAACTAGTGATATTTGTGTCGCACTGTATTTGCGTATAGGAGTGACACTTCATACAATAGGTATAACATCGAATAAACATAGTGTTAGGTTTTAACAAGGAATTTGTAATATTATGTATTTGGAAGTTGAAAAATACGATTTCCTTCGTCAGCATTTCGTACATGTTAAAGCGAACACGCACACCAAGTGTATACATAACCAACTTGGAAAACAATTTTCTACGGATTCAACATAAATAATTGTTTCGTGTTCTGTTAACCGTCTGCACGTTTTCTCTAATATATCATGTGTTTACAATGCTCTGACAACTGTTCAAGTGAAGGTATTCTAATCAAAAGATTGAACCCCTAAAGGTTTTCTTAATATCGTCTACACAATCGAATTTATTCTGACAGAAAATATGTTTAAGACGTGTTAAGACGTGTCTTTTCTTGAATCTGCCATATGACCAGCGTAGCTCCAAACTAGCCTGTGCAAACGCAAGCATATTTAACAAATGCTTAATCATAATTAATATAAAATACTATTATTGATGAGGCAAACCCAATGCCATATGTGCAATGTAAAGAACATTATTTGCATCTTTGCATGATTCGAGCAGCTGTTTAAAGCAAGCGACTTGTATTGAACCGACTGAAGTGATCGGTGAAAAATCGACTAAAAGTTCATAAGAAATCAACTTATGATGTTGCATAAGAATATGTTATCAATAGACACATGTTGAAGACATTCAGAGTATTCTAACTGCACTGAGTATTATTGCAAAAGAATCGCAAACAGCAGAGCGTGTCGATATGCTTTTGTAATGAAGATCATCTATACTTGTATTTACCTGGAAGTTTGTGGATATAACGATCTACCATTATACATGCACATTAATTCCAATCTTGTCTGTCCCAGCAGGTAATAATGTATTGATATGCTTACAAAGTCTGATTTGCCTGCATTCTTTGAAACTAAACACACTGCAAATAAAACCCTATCTAAACCATCGTCTAATCAGCAAACAATTTATCGTTACGAACACGAATGAATTGTTTTTGTTCATACAAAAAGGAGTACGCAAAACATACGGATAATATGACCAGGTATAACTAAAAAAGGGAAAACATGCATGCATGTTGCTATTTTTTTTGTGTTAAATTTTCAGTTTTATTTTATAACTTGTATTCTATCTATTTCAACGTAATTTTGAGATGAAAATAAAGTAATGGCTGTGAGATCGTGTGCACCTGAAAACAAGTTTGTTTAAAGTATGGCTCTTTAAAATTGCCTATAAAAATATATTCCTTCTGTACGTGTAATTTAATTTGACAGAGACATATAAACACAAGACGTCGAATTACAAAGACCTCTCAGTAAAACTGTGTTTATTTATTAACATAACGCGTTAAGGTAGGACTTCTACAAAAACAAGAGATCTATTTCAGTGTGGATAAATATTCAAGTTTCCATCTCTATTCTTGTTCGGTCGGTATTTGTGCATGTAAATATGGAAAACATGATACACACTATGCCAACAGTTCACTACACTAGGTTGATGAAACGCGATATGCATACGATCATAAAATAATATGTTCATTGTTAAATCGGCACGAATCTCGCTAGGAGAGTTGCAAACACACAATGGGAATATTATTGATATAAACGAATGCCAGACGTGAACTTGTACTGGAAATCATTGTTCAAACAGTTTGAATGAAATTAATATTATCTGATAATTTCACCACAACACCCGATATCAATTTGCGTCAATCTGCATTGGTGATAGAATTGTTTGGTTATACAGGTTTTATGATATTAATAGTGTCTGAAAATTTCAACGTACCACCTAAGATCAATTTTCGACCATCTGCGTTTGTTACTGAATCCTCGTAATGACGCGATATAGAATTTGACGAAAATAAAAATAAAAACATAATGTTACAAAACAATTTTTCCTCGCTCTGGGAAAAGGGTTTTTATGTATGTGCCATCAAATGAAGTCCTATATCAGGGACCATACTTTTATTGTATTTTTCATTTAATGGAAGTCTCTTCTCAGCAAAAATCAATTTAAACGGAAAGTGTCGTCCCTGATTTACTTTTGCGGATTGCTCAGGCTTATCTGGGACTACACTTTACGCACTTGCATTAATCCCCGTTTTCCAAGAGCGAAGATTTCTTGGATGATGGGAAGGGTACGATGACAGCAAGTCGGAAACCATCCTGTATGATGGGAAGGGAACGATGACAGCAGGTCGGGAACCATCCTGTATGATGGGAAGGGTGTGATGACAGCAATTCGTGGACCATCCTGTATGATGGGAAGGGTACGATGACAGCAGGTCGGAAACCGTTACAGGCGTTTTCTGTAAGGCATAAGTACATCACGAATAACCGCTTAGAAAGAGCACGAGATTAAAAAAAAAAGTTATCATGAATAGAAATGCCAAAAGTCATACAACTGTAACACACTACTGATATAAACGTACAGTGGTTGTGCAGTACTAAATACATAAAGAAATGATATTGTAGCAATTCAATTGCTTGTAATTATTACGCACGTCATTGTGTGAACCGTTGTTCTCAATTTATGCATTGTATGCATTAAGGATAACCATCATTCATAATAATGTCGGACAGTGGTGATATAAATATGAAGCGGTTAAAAAACCCATATAAACATATTCCGTAAACGTACGGTATAATTTACTTTTCAACAAATAACCATTGGGTATGTAGCAAGGTAAACCGGTGTGATCATGTTCTCTGGATCCTTTTCTACAATTTATATATAACCCTTTGCTAAACACTAACTGAATTTCATTCAATTTGGATGTACACTATTCCAATGCTATTCAATTTGGATGTACACTATTCCAAGATACATAAACGTAAAACGAGCCGTGCAACACGAACGTAAACCGAGTCGTGCAAACTACAAAGCATACTTTGTGTGTGAAGGGTGGAAAACAAGGTCGAGATTGCTCAATATGTAACGTAATGACGTAAGATTAACGTGCGTATTAAATGGCAACTTTATGAATAACATACTTCGCACTTGCTATATCAAAACCTTTTGTGAGTAGAGGGAAATCCGAAAAAGGAATCATTGCGGAACTTGTAGGTAAATTGTTCATGAGAACTTTACGTAAACCGACCGATGTTTGCAAAATGTCAGGCCTATAGAATCTTCTGTTGAAAACCCAGGTCTAAAACTAGAGCGTGGCAGTAAAAAACTCAACTGTCATTTCACTATACTACAAATTCTAATTGATTTTGTCTCGCGTTGACCTTAAGTTGTTTAATGATTCCCATACGTTCGTGTTTATAATTTATTTGTGCTACGTGAAAGGTTTAGGATGTCATTTTGTAAATATAATTTAAAGGACGCACATGTAGGTTGCGGTAAAAAATATTGATCACATGTTAACAATCCTAAAGGAAACTGTACTAGTGCATCTAACATTTGTTAAGTTGTATTTCTTATTTCAGTTTCTTGAAGCCATAAAAGTATTCCTTCATTTGGTTCTTGATGATATTTAGGAATCCCCACAATTTAATTTGAATAACATCTCAAATGAAAGTTTGGATCGAGCTAAATTGTGAAGATTGTCCAAGTAGTGAACTACTTCGTAGAAGCCTCAACAACAAATAAACGGTCTTCAATACCGACAAATGTAATGTAGTAAAATGCTAAAAAACAAATGTTCATATAATGTTTTCGGCGCATTTAATGGATTCGTAATATTTGTATTTTATTCCAGGTTAAAGGCCTCCGGTAATTTTGACTTACTTATAGTACTTAAAAATAAAGTAAAGCGGTTTCACTTTCTTAGTCAACATTGTGTATCATCGTAGGTTAAAGCGTCTGGTTATTGTACGGATACTTAATGGTCTACGAACCATCTATCCGCTTTTGCAACAGACCGCCCTACCGACCCACAGAAAGGCAATTGCAAAACAAATTACACATAGTTATGAGCCATGCCCGTAGAAAAATGCTGTAGTGTTTTATTTCACCTAACTTAATCATATTACTTTGAACATTTAACAAATTTACCACACATCGTTGAACCCTGTTCATGCCAACAACTCTTCATGATATTATTTTATTTGAAATACCTGCATCGTATTAATTACATTTTTTTATTTGAAATCCCTGCATCATATTCATGCCATTATTTTATTTGAAATACCTGCATATTATTTATTACATTATTTTATTTGAAAAACCTGCATCGTTTGCTGCATCGAAATCGTGACGATATGACTGCATTTATCAATTTCACCCTGCATGTCATTTCATCCATAGAAACTGTTGGTTTCGTGCAACGATACAGTACGCTAGTATACTTAGTAGTTCTCAGGTTTCATTCACAAAACCAACACATATTATGTTATTGGTTACGTAGACATTTGTCACTGGTTTCTCCAATTTTCAGTCTTATTTATTGTTTAATGTCTTCTATACATAAATGTAAGCCCTCTTAATGAGTTTTGAAACGTTCTAATAAGACCAGTTCGAACCTCTCACATGCATTTCCCTTTCTTATTTACATGTGTTTAAAGCACGTTAATCTTAAACGGTGTGCTTGGCAAAATCTGGCACAGGCAAGCGACGTGCTACTCTTAGTTCGTTATGTCATGTGATTGACGATTAACGAGTTTATTAAATACCTATCTATTTTATAAAAACCAAAACACACTGTTTTCAATACTTACATAATAATTGACTGATACTAATTGACCGATGAAGGATGCGAAGAATAAAGTTGAGACCAGGTTCCTGAACGGGAAACTGACTCGAGTCCTTCCTTCTGGGCCTTTCAATGTTGTGTTTAATTTGTTGTTATTAAACTAACAAGTGTTGCATACATACCGACAATAAGGTAATACGTTACAATAATATGGCCGCATTTCTAGTGCCATGGTTTGCATTCACAAAATGGCGCACGTGAACTATTATGCGTTTGTTCATCCCTATTGGGAGAAAAAAATGAAAACAACATGTTTACGTAAAAAGTACCTATCTGTTAATGTCTTTATGCAAATGACTTCTTAAAAAGTAAAGAAAAAGGTCAATACGACATTGAACCATTACGCATGGAGTTAATGGCATATAACTGTATACATATAAATATAAGCTCGTTTGTTTTTGTCATAAGATCGATAAGATATTAAAGTGTTACTGGTCAACTATAATTAGAAACGATTCTGAAATCGTATAATGTAAACCATATGCTAAAGTTTTTTGACGTGCTTAAAACGAATATCAACGTTTTATGGAATATATATATATATATATATATATATATATATATATATATATATATATATATATATATATAATTATAGTTATATAAGTAAAATATAATCATCCAGATTGTGAATATTATATAATAAAAGTAAAAACACGTGTCTGGGATAAGCTGTGCGAAACGCGTTGGCTATATCAATATATATTTAAAATCCCAGACACGTGTTTTTACTTTTATTTTTATATTTTACATAAATATACGTGAAACAATACAGCAATGGATGCTTTAGTTGGCTGCGATTTCCTGTCGGAAGAGAATCGCTAAACCGGAAGTTCATTTGTATGCGGCTTGAAAACCAGCACTTTGACTTTATTCGGCAGCATGAAAGACCTACGTCCGTGATTACAAAAGAAACAACACTCTCCTCGGAGGAAATGCAGACCACACGGTGCATGGCAAAAACAAAGACGAAACATGACGAAAACAAAATGAGTGTTGTTACCAACCTGTCAAAGAAGACGTTAACTGATGCTCAGATATCCCTGCTGTCGAAAGGACTAAAGTTCATAACGACTAGAAAAACAATAGACAAAGAAAAATTACTTACAGACTTGTCAGCGTGGGAACGCCGTATGCGCTTAAAAGAATATTTCTATGCAGAAGACGCTGAACATAGAACCAGGGAAGATGAGCATCAATACAAAAAGAAGACCTCGACGTGGACTCCAAAGGCTGGCCGCGAAAATGGCTGGACACATATATACATGCGGTCAAAGACGACATCATTTGCGGATTAAAACGAAAATTTAAATATAATCTAAGCAAATCGGAAGAACAGGCAATCAAAGAATTACTCCACGACGACAACATCGTTATTCGGCCTACCGACAAGGGTCGGGGATAGTGATGATGGACAGGGAAGACTATGTCAAAAAGCTGAAGTGTGAAATATTGGACAGTGACACATACGTCGACGTGACGGATGATAAAACAAGAATTGTGGAAAACAAAGTGAAAAAAGTGACCGACACTCTTTACAAGAAGGGGTCGATCGACAGTGACCTTAGAAGGTATCTCACCAGCAGCGTGGAACTTCCGGTAAGTTTCAGGGCAACCCGAAGCTTCATAAACCTGGGATGCCTCTCCGCACTATTGTAAACGGCCGTAATCACCCGACAGAGAAGATGGCGGAAATAGTGGTGAATGAACTGCGCGATCATGTGACGTCACTTCCGTCGTATGTGAGAGACACAACCGACTTTCTAAACAAAATATCACAGATACAGCAGCCGTTACCAGACGGTACCATCATATTTTGTTTGGATGTGAAGGCTCTTTATCCCAGCGTACCAAGAGAATAGGCCCGTGCTGTAGTAACTGAAGCTCTCAATCGGCGAGTGCAACCGGAAGTACCAACCAACGACATGATCATAATGATGGACACTGTCCTAAATAACAACACCATTTCATTCAATGGAGACCACTGCATGCAAAATGAAGGAACTGCCATAGGATCGCACTAAGGTATGAACTACGCGTCGACCAACATGGGCGCCTGGGAGAAAGAATTATTTTCGAAATCAAATAAACATCCAATAGCTTACTTTCGGTTCGTTGATGATGTTTGGGGCTTGTGGACACATGGTTTGGAGGCACTAAAGACATTCCACTCGTTTGCAAATACAATCCATCCACGAATACAGCTCGAGCTCCGCTACTCAACAGAGCAGCTCGAATTCCTAGACACTATGACGTCAATTCGAACAGGAAGGCTGGTTTCAGACTTATAACCAAACCAACAGATAGGCACCTCTACCTGCAAAAGGACTCGTCTCATACCGAGTCTACGAAAAAGGCCATTCCGTACGGCTTAGGTGTGAGGCTGAAACGAATATGTTCGGAAGAGACGGACTTCAAAAAACACAGAGATGAGATCAAAGAACAACTACTGCAGCGAGGATACAACGGCCGATTCGTCGAGACAGAACTGAAGAAAGTTGATAGCAAGAAGCGAGAAGATCTGCTGCGTACAAAGGTGTCTTCAAAAAGTACTTCCAGGGTACCGCTCGTTATCACTTTCTCCAGAGCGCTACCAAATGTCGGCCATATCCTCCGGAAACACCTGCCCACACTCCACACTTCCGATCGTATGAAAAAGGTATTTACTGAACCCCCGTTAGCAGTATTCAGAAGAGACTGCAACCTGGAAGACATATTGGTTCATAAAAAACACAACCGAATGTTTTCCCGGGTTCCAAACAGGAGCGGACCTTGTGGGGCGCAGAGGTGCGCAATCTGTCCGTACATAATGGAGGCCGAGAAGTTTAGCGATATTACCGGCAAAAGCTACAATGTGCGGAACGAGGTCACCTGCAAATCCACCAATGTAGTCTACGCTGTACACTGCGAACGATGTAAGACCTTTGTATACGTAGAGGAAACGGGAGATACCCTGTACCAGCGACATCTTCTTAACCTGTCCGATACGGACTCGACACAATGACCCGGTTGCCGAGCACTTTTACACGAACGGCCACAGCGTCGCGGACTTCCGGGTCATGGGACTCGAAAAATTAAATGGATCGGAGGAGTACCGGAAGACCATCGAACAACTTTGGAAGCGTAAATTGAGGACGTTCAAACCATATGGACTAAACACAAAAGACTAATAAAAATGGCGCGCAATGTAACGTTCAATAATATAACGTCACTTCCGCTAAACATGATATGATTCACAAATAAATGCCGCTGAAGAAGACCGAGAGGTCGTAAGCTACGGCAAATTTAATAAAAGCGTTTCATTTTATATAAACGGCTAAAAGCGACTTTATTATATATATATAATGGAACCTTCTGTGATGTAATAATATTATTAATTGGACCAATTCAAATCCTGTCAACACAAAATATGTTCTGTAATTTCTTGAGCTATAGTGGTACACTTTTTAAAAGTATTAATATGCGATCGTCGTCGTGATCTTTTATTCGCGTTGGGTTTTAGTGTGTAATTGCGTGCTTATGTGAACATGGTTTATTACGCATGAAGTTTTTCGATTTGCGATTTTATACCATTCTTGCTCAAATAATTTTTAAGACTCTGGATGCATGCCAACGGAATTAAATAGTGGCAATTAGAAATCGGATTTTCAGGGGAGTACCGTTTTAATCAAATCGATTAATTTCTGCACAGCACATTTTTGCTTTCTGACAACCTCCGCGCAGAGATTTGAATAGACTTTAATTTTAAAGTGCATTCATGAAATGGCATGTGGTTAATACACTCTCTGACTGTGAATTGTGTTGGTAATCTGTGCATTACAAAAAATTGCAAAGTTATCATTTCAGTTTATCGAGTCAGTTTGCATTGTTATAATGTCAGTGTGTCGAGTCAGTTTTGCGTCGAAAAGCATTGATATCAACTTGATTGATATTTCTTGAGCAGCAAAACGAAAAGTGTTAATGCTGTTTTCGATATATTTGGATTCTCTTTCGAACTAATATGTTGCAGTGGCCATTGAATTTTTCGAAGATTGAATATATGGTGTTTTTAATCGCTTTTTTTGAAAACAGATGACCATCTTCCTTCTGTATTTAGGTTTAAATACCAAGTAAAGATGTAATTACATAAACATTACACAAGTACAAATGCCTTTGGCATGTTATGAGACGATTAACGAAGGTCTTGAGCAAGTCATCCAAGAACTCGACGGAAATGCCAGAAGCGCAGTTCTTCTTACTGGACAGACGGCTGACTTCTTCAGTATAAAGGTCGAAATCCGTCATAGATATCTAACATTTCCCGTATTGTTTAACCTTTTAATTGAAAACATGATGCACGTGACTCTCCATGACCAACACACCTCAATCTCAATGGAAAGAAGATCCATCTCAAACTTGAGATTTGCTTATGGCATTGATCTCATGGGTTGAACCAGAATTGAACTTCAAGATCCCATTAACAGACTCTATGAAAGAGCAGGAGTATACGGGGCGGAGGTAAGCACAGGGCAGTCGAAGATCATAGTGAAAAGCATGGCCAACAGCAGTGCAGACATCAAATATGAACGGCGAGCCATACGTTGCCAGCGGAGCTCCATACCAGTCCGTTCATTCGCATGCACATTTGAAAAACGCCTACTCATAAACAGTATTATTTATTAGGCCAAACAGGTGTTATATAAATTTGTCTATATGTTTCTTTGCATGATTCGATCTGTTTGAAGCGAACGACATGTTTTTACCATACTAAAGTGATTAGTGAAAAAAAGACTATAAGTTGAGAAGAACTATTGACACACCAGAGACTACTGTCAATAGACACAGTTGACGATATTGAGCGCATTTCTAACCACACTAAATACTGTTGTAAATGACCACCAAACGCAGACCAAGTCAATATCATTCTGTAATTAAGATCTATACATTCGCTTAACTGGCATTGAAGCCTTTTTGATATAGAATTACGCCCGAAAATTACATCCGAGAATCCGTTCAGAGCAGGCGATGATGTATTGATATTCTTTTAAAATTCTAGAAGGATTCATTCTTTGAAACGTTTCGTACGACACATAAATACCATCTACATGGTTGCCGTCCAGTCGGCAACCATTTATCGTTAGGAACACAAAATAATGGTATTATTTCAGTACAACGAAGTGCACGTTTAACGTAGGGATAATATGCACATTTATAATTTAAAACAAAAGGTATATGTTGCAATTGTTTGTTTTATGGGTTTTCTACATTCTATCATTTGTATTCTAGATACTTCAACGTGATGAACTTCTAGGAAATATCTGCAAGATCGCAAACACTTGAAAACAAAATTGTTTATAGAATGGCTCTTACATAGATGTCTGTAAAAATATTTCCCATATGTTGGTGAAATTGTATAAGGCATAGACATGTAAACACACGATGCTTTATCAAATGTCGAATTACAGCAAACTGTCAGTAGCAAATTTGTTTATATATTAGCATAGCTTGTTATGGTAGCATTTCTTCAAACAACCCCTGATCTATTTCTATGTGGATAAATATTTATGTTTCGATCTGAATTCGTGTTGGGTAGGTAAGTTTGTGTGTGTAAAAATATAAGGAAAAGAGGCTACCCAAGATGCAAACAGATCGCTTCACACACATTGTAAAACGCGATATTCTGTTTTTATATATTTTTGATTGGCCTTTGCCTCTAAATCTCGAATAATTCTTATCCGAAATTTCAGAATAAAGAAAGACGCCCATTTTTATTCGGTGTGTTGTTATAAAGGTAGAGAGTATTGCATGTTTTGAAATAACGCTAAAATTAAACAGCATTTGCATTATCTAGCATTTTATTAAAGAGTTATGGGTGTTATCTGACACCCCACTATATATTTCGCTACTTGTTATTTTTTATCGATCTTGACATTGTTCTTTCTTTAGCATGTTGGGCTTTCCGGACCTTGACGTCGCCGATCATCGCCGATTGCAAATTGAATGCAGTGAAAACGTGTAGGACGTGGTGAGAACGCCGCGTACACGCGAAGATAAAGGATAGCAGGACCCACGTGCAAATGGTCAATGTTGGTTAGAATTCTTTGAGAAAAAGAAACATTCATGTTCTTACAACGACTCTTGATTATTTCTAAAAAATGACTTTTAGTCGCATTTAGGATTCCATTTCGGTGTGACGGTGTCATTGTGATTTAATT
The DNA here is from genome assembly GCF_020536995.1 of Dreissena polymorpha. Lineage (NCBI taxonomy): Eukaryota > Metazoa > Mollusca > Bivalvia > Myida > Dreissenidae > Dreissena > Dreissena polymorpha. The sequence continues at coordinate 82,364,585 of NC_068362.1, read as the reverse complement.
GTTGTGAAATAAATTTAAAATAATTTAATAAGTTTTGTAAAATGCTGGCTGAATTCATTTACAATAAACTGTTTATAACGTAACATACTTAGACTGATCCCATCTTAGTTTGGATCGCCATGTTTGTTTAAACATAAAAATCTATTTGGGGCGCTGTATTATTCTGCTGTAACTTAATAGCGATTTATTGGCGTCGTGAGAGAAATATCATTTTACCATTTTATATCTATTTTGAAGAAATGTATGCGTGATTATTACGCATGTAGTTGTGTAAATCGTTGTTAACCAGAATGCATAATAATGTAGGTCCATGGGATATCATTTATAATAATGTAGGTGTATTGGAATATCATTCATAATAATGTAGGTCTATGGGAATATCAATCATAATAGTGTAAGTCTATTGGAATATCACTCATAATATTGAAAGTCTATGGAAATATCATTGATAATAATGTAGGTATATGGGAATATCATTCATAATAATGTAGGTCTATGGGATATCATTCATAATAATGTAGGTATATGGGATTTTCATTCATTATATTGTAGGTCTATTGGATATCATTCATAATAATGTAGGTCTACGGGAATATCATTCATAATAATGTAAGTCTTCGGATATCATCCATAATAATGTAAGTCTACGGTGTATCAATAAGTGATTCGAGCACCAACTTACTCAGACTTGATATTTGCGATATTACATACCACAATACGTTAGTTGGTATGTAGTAATGTAGACCGTTGCTATCGTTTTATGTGGATTCTTTTTCCATAACAAAATCTATAACGTGCGCATTGAACGGCCAAAGTGATAAAAATGTTCATTTTGTTAATGAATAGCAACGTTTGAAAATATGACAAGATAACAAATCATTAACACTTGGCAATGACATCGTTACGTTACCGATTTTTTGCAAAATTTTCTATGCCGAAAAAAATCTGTCGTTTAAAACTCCGTTTAAAAACTAGAGCGTGACAGTCATAAACATTAGCGTTATTTTGCTATAATAAATGTTCTCTTCGCTTTAGTAACTTGTCGACATTTAGTGGCTTTATAATTCCCATATGGTAGTGTGTACTTTTGCTGTGTGCTTCAATTCGTAAATGAGGGTTTGAAAATGTAATTTTGGAAATATAATAAAAATGTCGTACATGACGAAATGTATTACTCATATCTTTGCAATCTTAAAAAGAATATACTGGTATCTCTCGCACTTTTTTGTGTTCTGTCTAATTTCAGTTTCTTGCAGCCGTGTAAATGTTCTTTCATTTGGTTCCTTTTTACATTTATGAAGCCCCACCCTTGAATCGAAAAATTCATCTCAGATGAAAGTCGCGATCTAGCTGATTTTTGGAATGAACTGCATCTAAGAAGCCTTCGAAACATATCAAAGGAATTCAATAATGACGTATTGAATTTAGCCAATAGATGAAAATGTCCAATTAAGTTTTTTTTTACTACGCTTAATGGCACCTTTTTAATTTAATAAAAGAAATGCTAAGGCACACTGTGTTATAGAAAATAACCGGTCTACATGTAAGAAAATGAAAAAAACAACAACATCATTTGGATGAAAATAATATATTTACGATATGTTAATAACAGAATATAAAGAAGTGAAACTTCAGCTGCTGGAGCAGTATTGAATTGTCATTATATACAATTAATTGGTCCTTTATAGAAGGCAAGTGACCAATTGCCAAAACAGTACAAAACAGCACAAAACAGTACAATACAAAACAACATACATAACCACGTAAAATAATAGAAGTCTTAAGCTACAACTCATATCTTACGACACTGAGGATGACATGAACTTTAATTGATTTCTATTTTCTCTCGTAGTATCATAATAATTTGACATCAGCCATCACTTTCTGTGTGATATGTCCTTCGCATGTGTAAGTATAAAAACTGTCGGATAAGTTTGATTGTTTTTGTTTTTTTTATTTTTCTTCAGATATTTTGAAATCAGTATAGTCTAGATTGTCAAAAGAAGTGTTGCAGTATTGATAACGCATTGCGATAAAAATTAAAAACGCATCGCAAATTAACTTCGAATTGAAAGCCTTCTTTTAGGGCACCTGGTTTCTTGATGGGAAGTCGTATCTCTCGAAATTTACACTAATCTTGTTATTTTTCAATTGCGCGTATTCTTCGGTATGGTCAGAAGTGACGTATGTTTTACTACTACAATATAATTAGTTGCGAATTCCTTACCGAACATCAGTATTTTTCTTTGTCATACATGGAGAATAATGGATCGCAATGTGTGATGTTTAAGTATATTAGAACATGCACGACCCGAAGTCAGAAAATACACATGTTTATTCATATTCGTAATTGCGCAGTTTGTTCAGGAGCTACCGTGTCCTATATACCAGGTTTTGTGGTCGTAAGCTTACGTGGCAGCGCAATATCAAACCTTGCGACAGCACAGGCTGGTATTAAGCTACGCTTTACCCACATGGCTTAAGATCTCTGTTCTGATGACCAGATGACTTGGCTCGAATGTGATTAGTATCTACTTAGAAAATATAAACATCGCTTCGAATTCTTCTTAATTATGTTCTGTCGTTACTTTGTGCACGTACACCCTAATCAATTTACAAAACTAATAATATTTGTGTCGTACTTTATTTGCGTATAGGGAGTGACACTTCACACAACAGGTATAAAATCGAATACACATAAGGTTAAGTTTTAACAAGGATCTTATAATGATATGCATTTGGAAGTTTAAAAATACGACTGCTTTCGTCAGCATATCGTACATGATAAAGCGCACACGCATACCAAAGTGCATACATAACCAAAACATTCAACATAAATCTTTTTTCTGTTTCGGTTAACCGTCTGTGCTTTATCTCAAATATCTCATATTGTGACAATGCTCTGACAACTTCTCAAGTGAAGGTATTCAAATCAATAGATTGAAACCCTTAAGGTTTTCATCTTCTTAATATCGTCAACAAAATCAAATTCGACTTATTTCTTTGGCAGAAAATATGTTTTAAAACGTGTCTTTTCTTGAATAGACAATATTGCCAGCGAAGCTCCAAACAAGCTTATTTAAAAATGATTAATCATAATTAATATTAAATAATATTATTAATGATGAAAAACCAATACCTCAGGTGAAATGTAAAATAAAATGCGCATCCTTGCATGATTCGAGCAACTGTTTAAAGCAGACGACATCTAAAGTGATTGGTGAAAAAACAACTTAAAGTTCAGAAGAAACGAACTTATGATGTTGCATAAGTAAATGTTAACAATAGACACATGTTGACGACATGTAGCATATTTCGAACTGCATTAAGTATTTTTTCAAAGAATCGCAAACAGCAGAGCGTGTCGATATGCTTTGTAATGAAGATATAAACTTGTATTTTCCTGGCAGTGAGGCCTTTTGTGGATATAATGATCTACAATGATACATGCATATTAAATCCAATCCTGTCTGTCCCAGCTGGCAATTATTTATTGATAGGCTTCCAGAGTCTGATTTGCATGCATTCTTTGAAACTAAACACACGACAAATAAAAAAACCCTATCTAAACCATCGTCTAATCAGCAAACAATTTATCACTACAAACACGAAGGAATAGTTTTTTGTTCATACAAAAAGGCGTACGCCAAACATACGGATAGTATGACCAGTTATAACTAAAAAGGAAAAACATGCATGTGGCTTCTATTGTTTGTTGCATATTCAGTTTTATTTTAAAAATTTTATTCTAGCTATTTCAACGTTATTTTTAGATGGAAATAAAGTAATGTGAGCGAGAAAATGTACACCTGAATACATGACTGTTTAAAGAATGGCTTTTTGGTATTGCTTATATATTCCTTCTGTAGGTGTAATTTTATTTGACAGTTACATCTAAACACAAGATGTCAAATTCCAAAAACTTTCAGTAAAAATGTTTTTATATATTAACATAGCGCGTGTAGGTAGGACTTCTACAAACAACCCCAGATCTATTTCTATAAGGATAAATATTCATGTTTCAGTCTCTTTTCTAGTTCAGTTGTTATTTGTGCGTGTAAATATGGAAAACATGATATGCACAATGCCATCAGTTCACTTCACTAAGTTGACGCGATATGCATATGATACTGAAATAAAATGTTAACCTTTAAATTTGCACGAATCTCGCTAGAAGACTTGCAAACACACAAGGGGAATATTATTGATATAAACGAATGCCAGACGTGAACTTGTACTGGAAATCATTGTTGAAACAGTTTGAATGAAATTAATATTCTCTGGTAATTTCACCGCAACACCTGATATCACTTTGCGTCAATCTGCATTGGTGAAAGAAATGTTTGGTTAAACAGATTTTATGGTATTAAAAGTGTCAGAAAATTTCACCTTACCACCTGAGATCAATTTTCAATCATCTGCGTTTGTAACCATCCTTTCTCTTTTATAGTATTTTTCATTTAATGGAAGTCTCTTCTTAGCGAAAATCCATTTAAACGGCAATTGTCGTCCCTGATTTCCTTTTGCGGATTGCTCATACTTATCTGAGACTACACTTAACGCACTTGCATAAATCCGCGTTTGCCAAAAGCGAAGCTTATTTGGATGATGGGAATGGTATGATGACAGCAGTTTGGAGACCATCCTGTATAATGGGAAGGGTATGATGACAGCAAGTCGGGAATCATCCTGTATGATGGGAAGGGTATGATGAAAGCAAGTCGGGGACCATCCTGCACGATGGGAAGGGTATGATGACAGCAAGTCGGAGACCATCCTATATAATGGGACGGGTATGATGACAGCAAGCCGGGGACCATCCTGTATGATGGGAAGGGTATGATGACAGCAAGCCAGGGACCATCCTGTATGATGGGACGGGAATGATGACAGCAATGCGGGGATCATCCTGTATGATTGGGAAGGGTGTGATGACAGCAAGTCGAGGATCATCCTGTATGATGGGAAGGGTATGATGACAGCAAGTCGGAGCCATCCTGTATGATGGGAAGGGTATGATGACAGCAAGTCGGGGACCATCCTGTATGATGGGAAGGGTATGATGATAGCAAGTCGGAGCCATCCTGTATGATGTGAAGGGTATGATGACAGCAAGTCGAGGACCATCCTGTATGATGGGAAGGGTATGATGGCAGCAAGTCGGGGACCATTCTGTATGATGGGAAGGGTATGATGACAGCAAGTCGGGAACCATTACAGTCTTTTGCTAGAGGGCATAAGTACATCACGAATTACCGCTTCCGAAAGAGCATGAGATTTGTTTATAAAAGTTATCACCAATAAGAAGACCAAAACTCAAACCACTGTAACTGATATAAAAGTGAAGTGGTTTTGCAGTACTAAATCAATAAGAAATGATATTGTAGCAAGTGTTTGTAATTATTACGCATGTAAATGGGAGAACCGGTGATATCAATTCATGCATAACATGCATTAAGGATAACCATAATTCATAATAATGTCGAACAGTGGTGATGTAAATATGAAGCGGTTCAGACAAACATATTAACACAGACAGTGAGCGTACGGTATTTTTTAGTTTTCAACAGTTTATCATAGGTATGTAGTACAAGGTAAACCGGTGTTATGATGTTATCTGGTTTCTTGTTCTACAACTTTTCTATACCCTTTGCTAAACACTTAATGAATTTCATGGAATTCGGATGTACACCATTCCAAGATAGATTATTAACGACACTAACGTAAACCGAGCCGTGTCACTACAAAGCATACTTCGTGTGTGAAGGGTGTAAAACAATGTCAAGATTGCTCAATGTGTTACGTAATGACTTAAGATTAACGTGCGTATTAAACGTCAACATTATGAATACAATACTCGTGATATCATTATCATTTGAGAGTAGCGGAAAATCCGAAAGTTTTAAAAAAGAAAACTATTGCGAAACGTGTAGGAAAAATGTTTATGAGAATTTTACGTAAACCGACTGATATTTGCAAAATGTCATGCCTATAGAATATGTTGTTGAAAACCTAGGTCGAAAACTAGAGGAGCGTGGCAGTAAAAAACTCAACTGTCATCTGACTATACTACAAATTCTAATTGATTTTGTCACGCGTCGACCTTTAGTTGTTTAATAATTCCCACATGTTCGTGTTTATAATTAATTTGTGCTACGTGCAAGGTTTAGGATGTCATTTTGTAAATATTATTTAAAGGACGCACATGTCGGTTACGGGAAAAATTATTGATCACATCTGAACAATCCTAAAGGAAACTGTACTAGTGCATCTTGTTAAGGCGTATTTCTTATTTTTGTATAGCCATGAACGTATTTCTTCATTTTGTTTTTAATGATATTTATGAGTCACCACAATTAAATATGAATAGCATCTCAAAATGAAAGTTTGGATCGAGCTGAATCGGGAAGATTGTTTAAAGCGGGTATATACGATCTTGTCAAATATTTATTAATTAATATAAAATGTGTAAAAAACGTATTATACATATATTTCAATATAAACTAAAATAAAAGTTAAGAAGAACATGTGTCGAAAAATGCTGAATAAGCCAGATATTTAATTCTGAAATCGAAAAAGGCTGTACAGCCGAATTCGCCAGCATGTATATCATGCATGTACGATGTGAATCTAAATTTAGTTTAACAGTTCAGTTGAAATTCCTGCAGCGATATCGATTCATACGACACACGAACACTTACTAAAAAGACGAATGCATCGGTTATTGTAGGAAAATAATTACGAATTATCTTCGTCACAATCGGCTCGGGGCGCTAATTTGTATTTGCTGTATTTTATGAAATTCGTCTTAAATGTATCATTTTTCTTGCATATTGTGTGTTATTATAACATATTTGTATCAATATTTTACAATTCAGCACATATAAAAATCGTATATACCCGCTTTAAAGTGATATTATGGGCATTGTTGAATTGAGCTGAAAAGAATTAAAAGGTCAAAAGAGTAAGTTTAAATGTGGTTACTGACCTATTATCTGCAACTCATTTTGCTACCAGTTGTTAATAAAAATATAAACAATATTTAACGTGACCCACCCAGTCCTGTAGGCCGAAATGATCCGTAAAAAAAACTGTGTCTTTGTGTCGTATAAACGAATCTGCACTAACACTAAATTTAGGTTCTCATTGTACATGCGTGATCAGCTGTCAAACGAAAGTACGGTTGATATTCAAATACATTATTTTTCTTTTTCCGAGATATTGTTTTAGTATGTTGATGCTGCATTAACAAATATAAGTGCATATGAAGTGAAAACACCAACAATAAACAACGGTTGCGATAGACACCTATAAACGGTGAGATGCCCACTTTAAGTATAGAGCTACCTCGTAGAAGCCTCAACAACAAACGGACGGTATTCAATAACGACAACTGTCATGAAGTTAAACGATGAAAAAACTCTAATCATATATTTTTTGTATATTGCATAACCACTTTTAATCAGTAAGTGAAAATATTATATTATCAATTTGATTTTTGTATTGATTTTCTTTGGTAAATAAATGCGTGAAATATCAATTCACTTCAAAGAAGATAAACATCTGTTTTTTGTTGTTTAATGCCAAACGCATTTACTGTATTCAGTTTCCAATGTTCAGCTAATAGTATCGTCGTACTAAATGAATTTGTAATATTTGTTTTAAATATTTGTACTAAATTTCAGGTTTAAAACCTCCCTTAATTTTGCCTTTTACCTATATACCTCAAAATAAAAGCGGTCTTTCTTTCTTTGTCAACAGCGGATACTTCATGACATTATTTTATTTGAAATACTTGCGATTGCTTTTATTAATTTAACCCTGCGTGCCTTTTCATGTTTTGAATTTCAGTATTAGCATATTTTCATCCATAGATACTGTTGGTTTCGGGCAACGATACAGTATGCTAATATAGTAAGTATTGTTCAGTGTTCATTCACAAAATAAACGCATGTCATTTGTACGGTAGACATTTTTCACTGATTTCCCACATGTTCAGTCTGATTAATTGTTTAATGTCGTCTGTACATAAATGTTCGCCCTTTTAATGAGTTCTGCAGCGTTCGGGCTTCTTCTAAACAAGACCAGTTCGCACCTCTCAAATGCATTTCCCTTTCGAATTTACATTTGTTTAAAGCACGTTAATCTTAAACGGTGTACTTGACAAAATCTGACACAAGCCAGCAACGTGCTAATCTAGAAGTCCGTAGTGTCTTGTAATTGACAATAAAAGATTATTATTAAATACCTATCTATTTCATAAAACCAAAACACATTATTTTCAACAGTTAAATATTAATTGACTGATACTTATTGACCGATGAAGGATGTGAATGATGAAGTTGAACGTTTTTGAGCGGAAATCGGACTAAAGTCATGCCTTCGAGGCATTTCAATGTTGTGTTTAATTCATTGTTCTGCTTGCATATTAAACTTATAACTGTTGCCTGCATACTGACTTTAGAAACATACTTCACAATACTATGACCGCATTTCTAGTTCCGTGGCTGAATTCACAAAATGCTCAACGTGAATTATTATGCTTTTATCCATCCTTATTAGGAGCAAAAAGTGAAAACAACATAAACTGTTTACGTGAAAGTACCTCTCCGTTAATGGCTATATGCAAATGACTTCTTAAAAAGTCAAGAAAAATGTCAATATATGCGAAATTAATGTTAATTTTGGAACATTATACGACATTGAACCTTTAAGCATGGGAGTTGATCACGAATAACTGTATACATATAACTATAAACTCGTTTGTTTTTGTTTTAAGATCAATAAGATATTAAAGTGAAACAGGTCAACTATAATAAGAACAGATTCTGAAATCGTATAATGTAAACCATATGCTAAGGTTCATTGACGAGCTTAAAACGTCAATGTTTTAACACACACACATATATATATATATATATATATATATATATATATATATATATATATATATATATATATATATATATATATATAAACAAATATTTATATAAATAAATATATTTTTCCCGCAACCGACATATACGTCCTTTAAATTATATTTTCAAAATGACATTCTAAACCTTTGTGCTACACAAATCAATTATGAACACGAACATATGGGAATTATTAAACAACTAAAGGTCGACGCGAGACAAAATCAATTAAAATTTGTAGTAAAGTTAGATGACAGTTGAGTTTTTAACTGCCACGCTATAGTTTTCGATCGGTGTTTTCAACAGCAGATTCCACCTGTCACACACAAAGTATGGTTTTTAGTGTCACGGTTCGGTTTACGTTCGTGTTGTTAATCATATATCTTGGAATGGTGTACATCAAACTTGCATGAAATTCATTTTGTGTTTAGCAAAGGGCTATATAAAAATTGTAGAAAAAGAATCCAGAGAACATGATAACACCGGATTACCTTACTACATACCGACTGGTTTTTTAAACCTCTTCATATTTTTACCATACCACCGCATAGATATCTGCTTGATATTACGTTGCCTGATATATTTTTTATATCATGGTCAACAGGAAGTTCTTATATCAATCATGTTTAGAGGATGGTCATATTACTCAGAATCAAATATAAATTACTCATTTTTAGTAAAATCGAATCAAATTACACAAAACAAACAATTTTATACCAAGATTTTATATATTTTAAACACAAAATGCAACACAAACAGCAAAAAACAGCTTTTACAAATATTAAGCGCGCGTGCTCATGACGTCATTATTAACACGTCAAACGACAAAAGTCATATTTGTTCCCGCTAAAACTGCAGCTTTTTAGCTTTTTTTTTTACTTTTTTTTCCTTTAAAATCGGGGATGTATAGGTATGATCAACAGAAAAACAGGCTACTGCCTCGCCGTTATTTTATTATAAGCCTTGCCTGATATATTACAAAAAGATCGGACAGTAACGTACTATTCTCTATATATCATCACAGGCCGACATTATTTTGACTTATGGTTATTCTTAATGCATCCAATGCATGAATTGATAACAACGGTTCACCCAATTACATGCGTTGTAATTACAAACAATTGTTACAATATCATTTCTTTATGTATTCAGCACTTCAAAACCACTGTACGTTTATATCAGCAGTGTGTTACAGTGGTATCAATTTTGATCTTCTTATAAATGATAACTTTTATATAACAAATATCAAACTCTTTCTAAGCGGTTATTCGTGCTGTAAGTTTGCCCTCCAGCAAAAGCCTGTGATGGTTCCTGACTTGCTGTCATCAAACCCTTCCCATCATACAGGATGGTTCCCGACTTGCTGTCAGCATACCATTCCGATCATACAGGATGGTCCCCGACTTGCTGTCATCATACCATTCCCCTCATACAAGGACACCTCGCTTTTGAAAAACGGGTATAAATCCAAGCGCGTTAAGTGTCGCCCCAGATTAACTGTTCAATCCACACGAGATAATCAGAGAGAGCATTTGCCGTTTTAATGGATTTTCATTAATACGATACTTCCATTAAATGAAAAATACAATAAAAGTGAGAGTGTGGTCCCTGAAAACCTTTGCGAACTGCATATGCTAATAAAGGAACACATTTTACTGCACATACATAACAACCCGTTTTTTCCAGAGCGAGGAAAAATGTTTTGTAACATTATGTTGTTTTTTCTTTTCGACAATTTTTATATTTTCTATATTCACAGATATTGCGTCGTTAGGAGGATTCAGGTGGTACGGTGAAATTATTTTCAGACTCTAATAATCATAAAACCTGTTGAACCAAACAATTATATCACCAATGCAGATTGACTCAAAGTGATATCAGGTCTTGCGGTGAAATTATCAGAGAATATTAATTTCATTCAAACTGTTTTATCAATGATTTCCAATACAAGTTCACGTCTGGCATTCGTTAATATCAATAATATTCATTTGTATGTTAGCCTAGCGAGATTCATGACGATTTAACACTGAACGTGTTTTTTTAGTATCGTATTCATATCGCGTTTCATCAATCTAGTGAAGTAAACTGTTGGCATTGCGTGTGTCATGTTCAACATATTTACACGCACAAATACCAACTGAACAACAATAGAGATTGAAACACGAATATTTATCCACATAGAAATAGATCAGGGGTTGTTTGTAGATCTCCTACCTTAACGAGCTATGTTAATATATAAACACATTTTACTGAGAGTTTTTTTGTAATTCGATATCTTGTGTTATTTTCATCTCGAAGTTACGTTGAACTGGCTAGAATACAATTTTTAAATAAAACTTAAATATTAACAAAATATCATAGCAACATGCATGATTTCCTCTTTTTAGTTATTTCTGTTCACATTATCAATTTATTTTGCGTTACGCCTTTTTCTATGAACAAAAGCAATTCCTTCATGTTCGTAACGATAAATTGTTTTCTGAATAGACGATGGTTTAGATAGATTTGTTATTTGTCGTGTGTTTAGTTTCACAGAATGCATGCTAATCCGACTTTGGAAGCATATAAATACATTATTACCTGCTGGGACGGAAAATATTGGATTTAATGTGCATGTATCAATGTAGATCGTTATATCCACAAAGGCCTCTTCCAGGTAAATACAGGTTTAGATCTTAATTACAAAAGCATATCGACACGCCCTGCTCTTTGCGATTCTTTTCAATAATACTCAGTGCAGTTCGAAATATGCTACATGTCGCCAACATGTGTCTGTTGATAACATTTCTTATGCACCATCATGAGTTGATTTCTTCTAAACTTATAGTCGTTTTTTTTCATCAATCACTTCAGTCGGTTCAATACAAGTCGCTTTTAAACAGCTTCCCGAATCATGCAAAGATGCGAATAACTTTTTCTAATGACGCCTGTGGCATTGGTTTAACCTCATCAATAATATTATTTTATATAAATTATGATTAAGCATTTTTTAAATATGCTTGCGTTTGCACAGGCTAGATTGGAGCAAAGCTGGCCATATGGCAGATTCAAGAAAAACACGTCTTAACACGTCTTAAACACATTTTCTAAATTAAATTAAATTAGTCTAATTCGATTCTGTAGACGATATTATGAAGAAGAAACCTTTAGGGGTTCAATCTATTGATTTGAATACCTTCACTTTAGAAGTTGACAGAGCATTGTCAACAAATGAGATATTAAAGAAAACGTTCAGACGGTAAACAGAAACAAAAACAATGATTTATGTTGAATGCGTCGGAAATTGTTTTCCAATTTGGCTATGTATGCACTTTACACTGCCACTTGGTATGCGTGTGCGCTTTAACATGTACGAAATGCTGACGAAAGCAATCGCATTTTTCAAATTCCAAATACATAATATTACAAGTTCCTTGTTAAAACCTAACCCTATGTACATTCGGATTTATACCTGTTGTCAAAAGTGGCACTCCTATACGCAAATAAAGTACGACACAAATATCATAAGTTTCGTAAATTGACTAGGGTGTAATTGCACAAAGTAACGACAGAGATGTATTTCAAAGATTTCGAAGCGATATTTAGATTTTCTTAGTAGATAATAATTACATTCGAGCCAGGTCATGAAAACTGAGATCTTAAGCCATGTGGCTAAAATGAAGCAGCATTCGCGCGGTTTGATTAGGCGCTACCACGTCAGCTTATAAGACAAAGAAACCTGGTATACAGGACACGGTTGCTCCTGAACTAACTGTGCAATTACGAATACGAATAAATACGGAATATTACGCTAGTCAATTGTTCCAAGAGTTTGTATCACTCGAGTGGCTTGTGTGATGACGTATCACACGAGAGGCGGAGCCTCGAGTGTGATGCGAAATAGCACAAGCCACGAGAGTGATACAAACTCTTGGAACAATTGACAAGCGTAATATTCCTTTTATTATATACAACTAACAAAAACAGTTAACAAATGTATTTTTTACTTTTACAAAACTGACAAAACAATGACAAAAACGGTACGCCATAGTTTATTTAAGACGAGTATGCATACAGTTTATGTAAATTAACGTGTAAACATTCGAACCGGGAAAACACTGGTTTCCGACACGCTTACCTTAATGCCATCGTTAATCCAATGTTATAACAATTCAGTTGACAACTTTAATCCGATGTTTATAACAAAAACGTTGAAACAATATGCACTTCCACTTCTATTCTTCCATGTCTTTCTCGAAACTTAGTGCAAAGTTGTTATTGTATTCCTATCGAAATATACATTTATGCATGATAAACACACACTCCAAAATACGTTTTGAATTCGTTCGATGTTTTACTGATAAAAAACACCATGTCCGACAGGTCCTTAAATTCCATAGAGTCTAGATAAAACTTTTGTGTTTAGTCACATAAATGACGTCACACGATGTACTACGTAATATATTTCGTAATATAAAATATTTCTATTTTCGGTGCGCGTAATGTGACGTCATTAAATGGGTCGAAGTAATCCGGCTAGTATGGTAATACGGCATTGGAAACCGCGAGTAGCGTAATACGGGATTTTTTATTTCAACGATTGATACAACCTGTATTTTGTTAAAAGCATTGAACAGGTATATAATAAACATGTGTATTTTCTGACTTCGGGTCGTGCATGTTCTTATATACTTAAATACCACACATTGCGCATCCATTACTTGACATGTACAACAAAGAAAAAACTGTTGTTCTCTATTCGTAAGGAATTCGAAACAAATGATATAGTCCAATATAACATACGTTACTTCTGACCATTCGGAAGGATGCATGCCATTGAAAAATAACAAGATTAGTGTATATTCCGAGAGATATGACTCCCCATTAGGAAACCCGGTACCCTAAAAGTAGACTTACAACTAGAAGTGAATTTAAGATGCATGTTTTATAACGGAATGTGCAATTCATACTGCAACACTTCCATTGACTGTTATGACATCCAAGAGTATACCGATAGAGGAAGAAAATTAATAAAAAATCAAACTTATCCGACAGTTTTTTATCCTTACTCATAAATTATATAGCATATGTAAGGATAAAAAACTCATTTTTGTTGATTTGCTTCACAGAAATAGCTGGCTGCTGATGTCAAATTAGGATACTACGAGAGGAAATAGAAATCAATTAAAGTTCATGTCATTCTCAGTGTCATAAGCTAGAGTTTTAAAAACAAAAGACTTATGTTATAAGCAAATCGTTCATATATCCTTTTCATTTTCAAACATTAGGTGGACCGGTTATTTGCTAAATCATGGTGTGCCTTAGCAATATGTTTTTATAACATTTAAACAAAGTTCCAATTAAGCTTATAACAAAATTTAAAAAAATACAATGGACTTTTTTTATCAATTTGCTATCAACACGTCATTATTGAATTCTTTCCCTTGTTTCGTAGGCTTCTTAGTTGTAGTTCACTCCAAAAATCAGCTATATCGCGACTGTCATCAAAGATGAATTTTCCGATTCAAGGGTGGGGCTTCATAAATGTAAATAGGAACCAAAAAGAAAGAATGTTTACACAGCTTCAAGAAACTGAAATTAGAAAGAACACAAAACAAGTGCGAGAGATACCAGTATATTCCTTTAAATATTGTAAAGATATGAGTAAAACATTTCGTCCTGTACGACATTTTAATTATGTTTCCAAAATAACATTTTCAAACCCTAATATGCAAATTGTAGCACAAAGCAAAAATACATACTACCATATGAGAATTATTAGACCACTAAATCTCGACGCGTGACAAAAGCGAAAAAAACATTTATAATAGCAAAATAACGCTCATGTTTATGACTGTCACGCTCAAGTTTTTAAACGGCATAGACAATTTTGCAAAAAATCGCTTACGTAACGGTGTCATTGACAATGATTCGTAATCTTGTCATATTTTCAAACGTTGCTATTCATTAATAAAATTACATTAGTTACCACGTGTAATGCTCACGATTACCTTACTCCATTAAGTAATGAATCGACTAATATTTACATTGTTTTCCACCCATCACAAGTAAAGTATTCTTTTTAGCTTCACGGCTCGGTTTTCGTTCATATTGGTAATACTGAATAATCATGACAGTGTGTATTTCCAGGTTGAATACAATTGAAACAGTGTTGACAAAACTGTTATAGATTTTGTTATGGAAAAGAAATAAAAACGATAGCAACGGTCTACATTACTAAATACTAAATGAATTATCATGGTATATAATATGGCACATATCATGTCTGAGTGAGTTTGGTGCTGCGAATCACTTATTGATGATCCGTAGACTTACATTATTATTAATAATATCAAATAGACTTACATTTTTTTGAATGATATTCCCGTAGACCTACATTATTATGAATGCTATCCAATAGACCTACAATATAATGAATGAAAGTCCAATATACCTACATTATTAAGAATGATATCCAATAGACCTACATTATTAAGAAGGAAATTCCCATATACCCATATTGTTATGAATTATATTTCTATAGACATACATTATAATGAATAATATTCCAATAGACTTACATTATAATGAATGATATTCCCACAGACCTACATTATTATAAATGATATCCCATAGACCTACACTATTATGAATTCTGGTTGACCTTAAGACATGTACATGTATTCATAACAACGATTTACACAACTACATGCGTAAAAATCACGCATAATTGAACACATTAATTGCTACAATATCATTTCAGTCTGAATTTAGAGCTGCAAAACAACAACTGTACATTCATATCCACGTTGTTCCACAGAGAGACATCATCTCGTACTCATTTGAAGCGGTTATCAGTGATGAACTAATGTCTTCCAGCAAAAGCCATTCTTAGTTCCCTGACATGCTGACTGCCTAGCCTACATGAAATTCAATTGATTGTGTAGAATAATGTTGTTGTTCCCGTCTGTAAACTTGAAGTGTATAACTGTTAAACATTGTTCATCATAGCTTATTTTCAAATATCTAATGCTGCACAATTTTGTACAATGTAGCATCAGGTATCTGCATCATCGTGTCATCTTAAATTAGATATAAAATAGTAATATGATATTTCGCTCACAACGCCAATAAAGCGCTTTCAAGTTACAGCACACTAATATATCGTCGCAGATTTTATGTTCAAACAAACATGGCGATCCAAACTAAAATGGGATCTGTTTAAGCATGTCACGTTATTAACAGTTTATTATCAATGAATTCAACCAGCATTTTACAAAACTTATTAATTCATTTTTAATTTGTTTCACAACAATTAAATCACAATGGCACCGTCACACCAAAATGGCATCCTAAGTGCGACTAAAAGTATTTTTGTTTATCAGAAATCATCAAAAGTCGTGGTAAGAACGTGAATGTTTCTTTTTCTCGAAGAATTCTAAACAACATTGACCATTTCAGCGTGGGGTTGCTATCTGCTATCTTCGCGAGTACGAGGCGCTCACAACACGTCCTACATATTTTCCTAGCTGTCGGTTCGCAATCGTCATGATCGTCGATGTCAAGGTCCGGAAAGCCCAGCATGCTAAACAAAGAGCAATGTCAAGATCGATAAAAATAACAAGAAATATATAGTGGGGTGTCAGAGAACTCCAATTACTGTTTAATAAAATGCTATATAATGTAAATGCTGTTTGATTTTAGCGTTATTTCAAAACATGCAATACCCTCAACCTCCATAACAACACACCGAATGAAAATGGGTGTATTTGCTTTATTCTGGAATTTCGGATTAGAATTATTCGAGATTTAGATTCATAGGCCAATCAAACATATATAATATATAGAATATTGCGTTTAACATTGTTTGTGAAGCGATCTATTTGCATCTTGGGTAGCATCTTTTCCTTATATTTGTAAACTCAAACATACCTACCGAACAAGAATTCAGATTGAAACATAAATATTTATCCACATAGAAATAGATCTGGGGATTGAATAAATCCCACCTTAACGCGCTGTGCTAATGTATAAACAAATTTGCTACTGACAGTTTGCTGAAATTCGACATTTGATATAGCATCCTGTGTTTACATGTCTCTGTCTAATAAAAATTACACCAACATATGGGATATGTTTTTACAGACCTTACTGTTTGAGCCATTTTATAAACAATTTTGTTTTCAAGTGTTCGCGATCTTGCAGATATTTCTTAGAAGTTCATCACGTAACCATGTTGAAATATCTAGATAACAAATGATTGAATGAAAAAAAACACTATAAAACAAACATAATTTGCAACATATACCATTTGTTTTAAATTATAAATGTGCATATTATCCATACGCTTAAAGTGCGCTATGTTGTACTGAAATAATACCATTATTTCGTGTTCCTAACGAAAAATTGTTGCCGACTTGACGGTAGTTTAGATGGTATTTATGTGTCGTACGAAACGTTTCAAAGAATGCATCCTTATCGGATTGTAAAAGCATATCAATACATCATTGTCTGCTCTGAAAGGGATTCTCGGATGTAATTTGCGGGTGTAATTCTATATTGCTATATCAACAAAGGGCTTCAATTCAAGTTAAGCGAATGTATAGATCATAATTACAGAATGAAATTGATTAACTATGCGTTCAGCGATTGTTTACAACAATACACTTACTTTCGTTTACTGTGTCTATGGACAGTAGTCTCTGTTGTGTTAATATTTCGTCTCAACTTATAGTCGTTTTTTCACTTATCAGTTCAGTATGGTCAGGTCAAAACATGTCGTTTTCTTCAAATAGATCGAATCATGCAAAGATACATATAAACAAATTTAAGGAAGACCTGTTTTGCCTAATAAATAATAGGGTTTATGAGTAGGTGTTTTTCCAATGTGCATGCGGATGACTGGCATTGAGCTACGCTGGCCACGTATGGCACATTATGCTTTTTCGCACGACGCGGCCTATATATAACCTTAATATATAAGGTTGAACATTCAAGAATAAACACGCCGTAAACATATTTATTGTCCAAAGAAATTAGTGAAATTCGATTTTGCAGACAAAACTAAATATAGAAGCCTTACGGGTTTAAATGTATTGATTGAAATTCTCCACTTGAGAAGTTGGCAGACGCATTGTCATCAGCTCAGATATTACAGAAAACGGAAATACAATTTATCGAAACAGAAAAAAGTAAATATGTAAAGCCCAAATGAAAAAAAAATCAAAGTTGGATATGTATTGACTTTCTATAATGAGCGCGGTATACGCGTGCGCTTTAACATCTACATATACCAATAATTTATGATGGCGAATGTTATCGTATTTTTCAACCGAAATATTAATTTGTGTACGTGACATGCTAAATTCAAAAGCCATGTGTACTCAATGTCAAATCTGCTGTGTAAACTGCCACACCTATTTGCAAATTAAGTACGACAAAATATCAACAGTATAATAAATTGAATAGTTCTCTGCGAAAAGCAAGTAACAAATAAAAATGGGCTCCAAGGAATTTGTAGTGATTTCTTAGTACATTTGAGCAGAGTCATACGAAACGTGATCTTTAGCAATTTTCAGCAGGTGTAGATCCAGACCAGCTTGTGAATTCGCGAAGTGTAGTTAGAAGCAACCTTGTCACCTAATGAGACCATGAAACATGGCGTGAACCTGCAGCTGACATGGTAGCTCATTACGAGACTGCACGAACACGATTGCGAATTAACGTGTATAGTTTTCTAACTTCAGGACTTTAAACCATAAAATGCGTATCCAATATTTTATCAGACAAAGAAAAACCAACATTTCTCAGTATTCGTTATTGAATTCTTCACTTATAAAATGTAATACAATTAAAAAATTGACCAAAAAATGCTTTTGAAAACAAGTGTGTTACTGTAAATGTTGAGGAATATATCTGTTCATATTACATGATTCTTTATCATAATGCAACTTGATCGTGAACATGTTTTTTAATAGAAAGTGCAAATAGAAAAAGGAGGTATACAACGCAGAATTGAATGTTTGACGTGTTCTGAATATCGGACTGCGTAAACCACACTAAGATAATACTGATTTTCGCAAGGAAACATTAGGAATGACACCGTATAAAATGAAAAAAATAGTAATAACCCGATACAGCAAAAAGTTACAGATCTATTGCTCTGGTTTACACCCAACCATCGAGTAGTTAGAGTGGTCTATTTAATTGCTTTTTTATTTTGAATTGCAATTCTATGAAGTTAATGTTTGTCTTCATAAAATGTTTTGAGAAGTGTTAGCTTTGGGGACACTTAAAAAGGTCAACATCAAGGTTATATGCAACAAAAACATTTATCGCAAAATTTTAACTTTACACGCACATCTACAATGATGTTTTTGTCGTTACATGTTCAATGCTTGTAAAGATAAATGGGCGGTAATAGGTACTCAAATGTAATCTCACTAAATGTATGTTACCGGTAATCATCAAAATCGCCATCAAAATATAAGTTGTCATGTGGGATCAATAAATGTAATTGATCGGCGATTTAAAGTGTAATTCTACGTTCTTCATAACACATAAAACATACATTTACTGCATGTTTTCTTCATGTTTAAAGTTTGTCCCAGACAATGAACCATAACAATAGAACAAATTAAAAAGTATCATGTTTATTTATAATCAATTATTTTACATAATAATTCGCAAGGTTATAACACCACAACAATAGGATAAATGAAAACATATTTTGAAACTTAAAAAAAAATTACATTTTTACTGAAATATAAAAAAAATCATCATTGTTTCAAGATGTCAAACAAATGTTATTTTCCGGTTGGAAGGAAAACAAAAACGCTGAGGTGACTTATTTGATACACAATAACTTACAAACAAAATGTGCTTCTTTTCACGAATTGTGTTACATTTACGTTTATATACGTATATTGTAGTCGATGTTTTGTCGCTTTCTTAAATCTACGTAAAATAATAAATTTAACAACATTGATGACACCAAAGAGCCTTCATAGTTTTTTGCAAAGATCTTCTGAAATTCATGTCCAGAAACCAATACAGGAACGGATTGATCACGTGATTAATGAATACAAATCGCAATCCAAAGAACAAGAGTGCCTTATGTTTATTAGAAAGAGTTCGTAAAATGTGTTTGTCCCTAGCAACTATCGACAGAAGTATCAAGTATAGCACAACAGTAAACGTAAAAACAATGCTTAACGTCAGCGTTATTTTAGTTTTACGCCGCATTCGTATGGCGTGATAAAGTTTATTGTTACATGCATATTTATTATTCGACTTAAGACATTCAGTTGAACAACTCTTCCTTCTAAATATTATGTCTATGCTTTGCTCAATAGAATGTCGTATATCCGACTGCTTTTTATTTACGTCGTCTTTCGTGCGACAAGAATTCGACAGCGTATGTTCCAATTGTGTGCACCTGTTGTTGTTAGAAGAAACACTTTGCCTCTGCATAAGTACATCATTGTTTTCATGTGTTCCATTCACTGGTGTTTTACTAATTAAACTTTCCCGTGAAACCTCGGTGTCCATGTCCGATGTGATCCCATTCTGACTTCTTGAAGGTCGATCCCTTGAATTATCGGGAAGAATTACGATTATAGGAGGGCAATCATTACGACAGGTGTTTGTTCGAGTTTGTAAAAATTTCTTGAATAACAAAATATATAAAATGACCGTCGTTAACAGTATCAATGGAATGATTACCAATTCAGCAGACATATAGAGTGTGTGCATACCAGTGTCATCAAACATGTCGTCTTTTTCGCAGACGGATACTTCAACGTTATATTCATCATCAATGTACGTATTAATTCCCCATAATGCTGGTACCGGTGATGACATAATGGCAGATGCAATACAAATCACTAAGCAGATAAGCAAAGCGTGACGGGTCCGTATTTGCCATCCGTGAGGTTGACACAATTTCCGGTATCTGTCATACGCGATGACACAAAGACAAAGAGCTTGGCCAGTCACTGTGAACATATTGAAGAATGATTTAATCTTACACAACGCTTCGATCTGCGGATACACGTACCAGTAAAGTTGAGTGATAATCTCCCCGGGCATTGTGATAAATACACTTATGATATCCATAAACGCTAAACACAACACAAAGTATCGGAAGTTACACGATGGATACCGGAAAAAGAACACGTAAATGACGATGACATTCCCAAAAAATCCAACGCACATTTCTACTGCTACGTACGCGGACACCCATGCGATCGCAGCGACCATGTCGCGATTTAGATCTTCTGCAGTTATATTCATTGTTCTACTGACTGACTTTTGAAGCGAGTGCCGTTTTATAGGGCTGTACGAAACAAGTCTCTGAAAACCGATAATAGCATAGTCTGTACCTTATGAATAGTTGATGACCGATTTTTTCCAATAGTCAACCTTTAAATAATTAAAACGACCTTTAAAGTTGTTGATTCTATTTGGGTTTTTTGTTTTCAAATAAACATTGTGTTGATTCTTGCAATGTGTCATACACCCAGACTAAAATGACCTCGCTGTATGGCTTACTATGTTCATACCAATCAGACAAGCATTAACCGTTTTATCTGTTAATACATGAATGTGTTAAATAAAACATAACGGATTATGAAGATATCAGGAAAATAAAGCACATTATGAGTGAGGAACATGTAAGACATTTTTCTATATTTGCAATATATTTCAACGTCTATGTTTTAGTCATAGTGAACGCCAAATTCACGAAAGTTTGAGAATATATGAATAACAAATGTAATTTTCATAGAGTTTGCTTTTGCTTTGCCGGAAGGAGGATCACAATCTTGGTCGTTAAGGTGACACACGCACCTAAAAACACGAAGCGTGGAAACCATTTTTTAAATCATTTAATAACATAATTGAAATGTTGATAATCAAAGCAATTCAATACTAATAGAAAAAAAATAACTTGACATGTTTTGCATATTGTTCTTTTTATGTGTTGAAACGTTTAGAAATAGATAAATTTGGCCTTGAAAGTAAGGTCATATAGTAAGGTTATACTTTTTAAATAATTAACTATTATTTTGTTTGTTTGCGTTTATATTTACGTTTTTTTTTTCTTTTTCACATCAGTTTACATCGTTGTAACAAGAATTATATAGCGAATTACTAGTTGTTAATTTGCTGCCAAACGTTATCAAGTGAAAAATAGATAACAAAACCACGTTTTATGAATGTTATATGCTAAGATATTGACATGTACACGATGGATCCCATTCAAAATGTTACATAATAATTGAGAGACATCATCCGAAAATAGCTCCAGACCTGAATGCGCATTCTGCAACATATTGCTTTAAATAAAATATACAGTAACACCGTTTTTGATGGGGGGGGGGGAATGTTGCTTGTGTGTAAATGGCCAATGCAAAACAAAGATAAACTGCAATCATGATCAATTTTAACTTTAGTTTATCCTTGTTACTCTGAGAAAAAACAACAAAGGGCGCTGTAAAACTTACCAACAGCATTTTAAATAAAAATGTTTGAAAGCATGTGCAAATAAGATTACATAATTTTCATAAAAAAATAGTTATGAAGTAAAAT
The DNA here is from genome assembly GCF_020536995.1 of Dreissena polymorpha. NCBI lineage: Eukaryota > Metazoa > Mollusca > Bivalvia > Myida > Dreissenidae > Dreissena > Dreissena polymorpha. The sequence goes on along the minus strand of NC_068362.1, from coordinate 82,342,101 downwards.
GTTAGAATTATTACCAAATAAGCTTTGATTTTGTTTTTGTTTGTAATGGCTAATGCAATGTTATTATGAAGTATGTCAAGATTGTGACTTTATATATGATTTTGGGTTGGAGTGATGTAACTCATAACCTAGAAACCCAAACCAGCAGCAAAACTATATTATTGAACAATAAAGACATAACTTCAAACAATAAGACGTTTTTCTATAAAGATTGGTTTGAACGAAGCATTAAATATGTCGACCAATTATATGACTACAGAATTAAGGATTTCTACTCTTTTGATAATATATGCTACATATACGGAATACCTTCAAATAATTTTCTGAAGTACTACACACTAATCAAAAACATACCCATACATATTAAATCTGAAATCAATACAAATAATACACCATGTACTCAAACAACATTCGTAGAAAACATACTTGGAAGAAAAAACAAAACGAACAAAATATTTTACACATTACAAATTACAAACCCTACAGAAAACTCCAAAACCCAAAATAAATGGCAAGTTCTTTTCGAAGAACATGAACTTTATTGGAAACACATATTTACCATGCCATATAAAGCAACTATTGAAAGCACACTGAGAAATTTTCAATATAAATACATACATAGAATTATAGCTACAAATAAATATCTCTTTAAATGCAAATTATCTAACTCAAATCTGTGTGACTTCTGCAGTGAAAACATCTAAACTATAGAACATCTTTTTTGGGAGTGCAAACACATCCAGCTTATTCGGAATCAACTAGTATCTTTTCTTGAACAACAGCAACTAAATGTTAAACTATCTTTCTTAAATGTAAGCTTCGGAATTTACTCATTGAAATCAATAGACTGTAATAATATTGTGAATTTTATTCTTATAATGATGAAATATTTTATCTATAACTTGAAGTACAAAAAACAAGTACCAAATTTGAATTGTTTTATCCATAGTCTTAAACTAAAAATCCAGATTGAGAAAGAAATAGCCCTCAGTAATGACACATTACAAACCTTTGAACAAAAATGGAATCAGATTAAATTCTCATAATGTTTGTCCACTTATATATATTTCACTCTAATGTTAGTTTATCTTTCTAAATTATTTTTGTATATTTTTTTTTCAATCTTATAAGATTATTGTGAATCAACAACAAAACACACAAATCCAGTATGCGTTCTTCCGACTTTATACAACTCATCATTTTTCATAACTATTATTCTGTTTTTCTTTTCTCTTTAAAAAAAAAGATATATTAGCATATCTTGTATAACATGTCTGAACTTTATTGCTTTGTACAATCACTATGTTGTATGATCATATACATGTATACATTGTATGTATTATATTGAATAAAAAAAAATGATTTTGGGTTGTACTGCTAAACTCGAATTTGCATTCAACTTCTTGAAATAAATTAAATTATATTGACACAAAAAGGAATCGGGATTTTGGAAATAACTGTTAAAATACATTAATGTCTTTTCGGCTTTAAACTCTGTAAAAACATTTCGATATATATGTCATCCATATTATTGATATTCAACTTATAATAATAGAAAATACCTTAATTTTTAGGAAGAAATATGTCATAGAAAGATTCGGAATACCACTTAAGGTTTTTATAACTTTATGGAGCTTTTATGATTTTATTGACTTTTTGAGAATTACGAAAAAGTGAACAGATTTGATACATATTAAAACCGTTAGCACAAATCATACAATCAATATTTTACAAAGGACGTTAAGGGAATTTAAAATAATATATCAATTGACAAGTTCATCACCAAACAGAAACTGTTGCGACCACAAAGATTTAAATTTCTGTATATAATTAAGGGTAAATGTGTTACTAACTGGTTAAATTGGATTTCTATTTGAATTAAGGATAAATGTGTTGCTCATTTGTTTAATGTGATTTCTGTTTAGAATTAATGGTTAATGTGCTACTTACTGGTTAAAATTGATTTCTGTTTAGAAGTAAGGGTAAATGTGTTACTTACTGGATAAATGTGATTCATGTTCAGAATTACAGGTAAATATGTTACCTACTGGTTAAATGTTATTTCTGTTTGGAATTAATGGTACATGTGTTACTTACTGGTGAAATGTGATCTTATTTGATCGCGAACCAACATCTATCTTCTTATAACCGTGTTCCTTTTAAGGTCATGAGTGGCAAAAACAGACGCACTTTTCAAGATGGTGACCTGAAGTGCGGCAATGGCTCAGTACTTGACAAAATCATATTAGGTATATCTTCTTATGTCTTTCGTGAAAACTAAATAAAGTAAATTACAATGACGTTCTTTCCGAGAAATAGAACGCAAATAAGCTCAATGGTTGATGAAAGAGAGGTAGGGTCATGTACATTTATGAACAACATATGGGATGGTTCATCGGATTATGGAAAACAGATTGCATGTGTGAATTATCCAATCAGAATGCCATGTACTTGAAAAAGTAAACAGTTGTTTTGTAACTATTCAATGATAAATGATAAGACTCATGAATTACGTTAACGCCCTATAAAGGTGACAAATCCAATTATTATGCATATAAACCGGTCTAATTTTTACCGGATTTCAGTTACTCTTGCATAAGAAATGCTAATAACACAGCTTAGGTGCAACGTAATCGAGAATTATGGAAGATATACCCGTTTCATAATTGGAGGAAATGTTTACAACTTTGCAACTAACGTGATGTGTAGGCCCAAAGTGGTGACGTATGCTAAAAATAGCCGAAAGAACATTCAATTTTAATTCTATTTTAAACAACTTTTTACAAGCAGAAAGTAACTTATTAGATCACTAAAAACGTTTTAACCATTCAGAAGAGACCTACGTTGTGAGTGATACCGGAAAACGTTTAAAATCAACGATATATTTTTGGTGACCTGAGTGACTTTCACTTTCCCGAGTAAACAGCTATGTAAATAAAGTGTTTGTAAACACGATTGACTTGGAGGACACTGTATTTTGAGTTCAAAACAAGTTGTATTGCTCATATTTTTATGGTAATGTCCAATAGGATATATATATATGTATTGTTTTTTGATAACCTTTATGAATAAAATATGGAAAAAAATATTTAAAAATCGGTAAAAAAAATACGGATCGTCACCTTTATAGAGCCTTTAAGAGGTTTACACAAAAGTAATAAGGAAAGAACAAAAACTGAAATATTTGTGATAAAAACGATTACAATGGCCATCAATAGTTTATATCGAATCATTTTAAAGCATGCGATCAAACTGCGTGTTACTAAGTATGCCGACACAAATATTATTTGATTTGATTAAATGTCAATTGATGTATAAACCTGAAGGTGACTTTAAAACTAATAACGTCTATCACGTGTACGCGTGCGACGTTATGGCCACGCCCTCTTGACGATTCGCTTTTATCCCGAAATGCTGTCAACATACCTCAAGTGTGAAGTGTGTGTATTGATTTAGCTTGTCGTATAATACTATACGAGGTCTCTTATAAAATGCTTGTTAACAAACTAATAATACTTTGTATTCCAGTTTACGATCTACTTACACTTCTTACGTATTATTGTGCCAATACAGTTGAATCTATTTTACAGAGTCATTGGTGCTTAAGAAGCTCAAAAACTTCGATATAAATTCGATATGCGTATGCAATTTATCAAACATGTAAGCAACAACCTGTATAAAACTGACTAAACATGGTTAGTAGCTCGAACAGTAACAGCATATGTGTGATACTGATATAATTTGGAATTTGAATGAACACGTACATGGATCTTCAATTCCATTGAGAATTGTTTTAATCGCACAGATATGACAAAATAAGTAGATACATAGCAAACATAATCATAAGAAAGCAATAGTCAATCACACACATTAAACATGAAACATTATTCCCATTTCGATTAATATTGGTAATGTTAAATCCCTGAGTGTTCTCTGTAATCTTTTGTTGCTAAACCATATCGGATGTAAACGTTTTCAAATCAACACATCTCACCAATAATAACGTTCCAAAGGTTCGCGTTTCACTTTTTCATTAACAAATGAACATAATTTTCTTATGGTTGTAAAGCGTTTATTAAACCAACGCTAGGCTGATCACGTTTTTTCACGAGTAAAAAACTGCCACGGTAATTGTCAATGGATTCTTAATTTCGACCAAGTATTGCTGTTGTTTGTTTGTTTCAGCTTATTAAGTTTATTGTTATGTGTGCTGTTTATCTTGTTTAGATCCAATCGTCTATAAAAATACAGAACAATAAATGCAACAAATATAAAAATATAAATTATGAAAAAACGTTTTATGGGGTTCTATTATAAAAAGATTTAAAAACTATTCAATGATTTAATACTCATCACAGCTACTGCATTATTTATTCGAAGGACAAGCTTAAATTCAATTATAACAAGTACTTTAGTAACCCTTTATACGTTTTCTATATATAAATACTCGTTTTGTTTTTAAACATGTCAATGGTAAAACAGGGCATAATTAAGAACGGACACATTAGCAATACCTTTTTTTAGTTTGTTTTAAGGTACAAAACCCTTGCTTTTGAAATCATCATTAAGTAACTCGGTGATCAACGTCATTCCATTAGTTTATGCTTTGAATACATACGAACAACGAATAGAGAAGATGGCAGCTTTTTCGTCTGATTTCTGATTATATTAACCGATTTATATCTGTTTTCCTAATATAATTAAAAAGGGAAATGAGAACCATATGTATTTTATTTCTGATAACACTTTATGTTCTACTTTCGCAAATTTATCGGTTTATGATTTGAAATAATGCATTTTAGAATTAGAAAATGCCATAAGATGACAATGTGCGATAAGATTTTGAAAATATTTTTAAAATATAACCTTGCTTAAAGCATGTACAATTTAATGATTCATGAGATCTCGAGCTAACCCTTTATAATATTGTTCCATGCTTTTTTCAATTAAACCGTTAACTGTTTGCACTTCACTAACATGACAAGCGTTAATTATGACGTTGGTTTGTATACGTTTGCGTTAATAACTTTATAAGAGTGTCGGATTCTTTCTCCAGCGAGTGCAACTTGACAAATCCCAACGCCGTGTCGTCACTATAGTTTTATTTATCTTTGTGTATGTTGTGTATGCGTGGGTTGTGCAGTTTAAGTTTCACTGTTTCTACATTAAATAACAATTTATTGCATTTAGCGATAATTATTGTTTTCGTTTAAATGCCGTAGCGTGTGTAATGTCTCATATTGTATATTCAGTCCTACAGACAAAATTTTCTTAAGTGCTTCTGGAGTTGCTTTTTTAATATTTAATATTTAATATTTTGTATTAGTTTTTAAGAACAAACAGACAGAAAAATAATAGTCTGTCTGCTCTTTGATTGCTTTCATCTGTCCATCCATCCTTCTTAAGAGGTCATTTAGAGGTTCTGACAGTTTGCATCTGGAACAACATTGTCATTTGCCTCCATGCTTTCGCTAGGTACGTCTCTAACGCACGTTGTACATAATTCGAATTTACGACTACGTGAGAAAAATGATCGATGAAAATTGAAATACAGCAAGACGTAGAACAGTATCGTTACGATTGCAACTAATATGACTATGGCTCCAGAGGCGAGAATAACGGTCTAAGTAATGCCAGTTTTCACAAATCGTTCATCTTTATCACATACTGTGACACTAAGATTGGATGTGTTGAACGTATGTAATCCCCATAGTACCGCACCTGGCGAAGAAAGCACGGCAGCAAACATCAGGATGATTATGCACGCTTACTGTCAGCATAATATTCAGCTTAACGTTGTTCTTGTTTGCGGCATTACACATGTTCCTTGGAAAAGACGAGCAAAAACTCCATAAAATGTGAGCCTCAAACAAGGGATTATTTTTCTTCGGCCTTAGATTGGTCTTCATAAATCATGTGATAAATCCGTTTGTTTACTGGTTGATGGACAGGGAATTCAGAACTATTTTTAAAAATATCATCAATTGCTTTCGCAGAAAGTTATAAAGGATTGTTGTTCGTGCATAACGAAAAGTTCCAATTGTATTCAATTGAAAAAATAAAATGTGTACGTATTTAGATTATAATAATAGTTTTCGTCGATTAATTTAATCCATTATTACAATAAAGCTTCATATATTATATCTCAGGATAAGATTAACTGTTTATACGTAAACAACTGTTCTTCTATACTAGTGCTTAGTTTACAGTTTGTGATGTTAATAAAATACAGAATTTTCCGTTTTTGGTAATGTAACTTTGTTTTTCAATAATATTATATTTAACGATTTGTGCATGCTTTTAAAGTAAACGTTATTGAACATTTTCGCAATCATTCTTAAGTATACTTTAACAACAGCTTCGTGTTTGATACGCCCAGGCTATTATAGCCGAAAACTAGAGTTGTATGTAAAGACACCACCCATCATTCATTTATAAATATGTGTGTTTATAAACTTTGCAAATTAACAAGCTTTTTTTTTCACTGTATGTGTTGGTCTTACATATTATATTGTATAATGGTTCCGATTTTGTTTACAGTATAAACAATTATTTGTACAAATGTACTCTACAAGATTGATCAAAGTTTTATGTAAGTTTATTACTTGTAACGTTAAAGTCTCGTTTATATCAAGGTTTCCGATCTATATATGGTGACAAAATGTCAAACATGTATCGAACGTGCAAGGATACAAATGAAAATGAGTATTGATGTTGATCTGAAAAGATATGGTAAAACAGTATACCATTCTACCATGAACAGGCCGTGTGGCGTCTGATTTTGAGTAAGTATCTTGGTCGTCCATAAAATACTTCCTCAGCCATAAATGTATTTGCGAAAATTTCAACAGCCAGGAAGACACTATTAAATATGCATAGGTTTATTAATACAAATCGGTATTATCTTTTAGCTAACCTCGTCTTATTCATATTTTAGAATCACTAAAAAAGTAACGAAACATAGCCCTTAGCGCTAGAATAAATGGCGTTCTCTGTCCCCTCACGTTTATCGGCGTCTAGACAGAACGGGCTACTGCGAGATTGTACTTATACACGTGTTAATGAAGTGTGACTTCCAGACTAAAACTTTCGAAATACATCGTTGAATTTTCCAGGTGCTTGAAACAAGTCTAAACCAAGCGTGCAAGCGAATCTTCCATTAAACAAGGAAATGAATCGTCTGTATTTAAATATGTTAATTAATTCTTAAATTAACAAGATGCTTTGTTATTACTACTACTAGTATTATGCTTGTTTACTATTGTATGTATTGTTGTTGTTTTTTCATTTGTGTAGATTTTAACAGGATTCATGTTGCAAAGTACCTTTAATATATTTGCTGAAAATATTTTACATTAAAAATAACTGACGTCGATCAACGGCTTAGACTACATGTTTGTGCCGATACAATGGTATAAGACATTCAAATGTAGACGATATATTTAGCCCTAATGCCTCATGGACCAGTTTAAATCAATAACAAATTATATATTTATATATGGATTCATGTTTATGTTTGAATACGAAATTAATTTTCTTCAGTATGTGTTGATAATTGTTAAAAAGAAAACATACGTTACAAACACACGAAACATATTTTATGAAGTGGCTTTGATGAACCTCGGATTTTAAGGGATGAAACTGTGTTAGACGAACTATGGTGAACTCTCTTGTTTTATTTGATAATTTGGTTAAAACACTTTATTAAATACAAGGAGCATGCAAGTGAGGACGTATTGAGGACGACAAGATGTCGCCGATGATTGATTTTGCTTGCCTACAATATCACGTGCGGATCGATCGATAACAGTTCGATACTATAACACTGTTTTTGTAAAGAACACGGTCCTGTTTGGCCCAGAGGGCATCTGTCTTTCTCTTTTAATAAGACAAATAGTGAGTAGCGGGTGATTATTGATTCTCTCTTCCATAGTTTCTTCGATCTGTACGTTCAGGTCGCTCCTGAATATTTTTGGCCGTGACTGGGCTTTTTTATGTCTGACACTTCTATTGTGCTGAGGTTCTCTCAGGCGATGTGAACAATGGTAAACTTACCCGCCAACGATATGTGAGCTTGGGCAAAACGACGAGGTAGTTGATTTAATTAAAATCTAAAACAGACTTCACACATTAAAACCTTGACAGAAGTCAAACAGTTGTGAAAATAAAAACATCATTTTTATACACGTAACGATGATGTAAGTTACCAATCGATTAAACTTCATAGGAAAATCCATACATCACCAACATGAAACATAAAATGAAATTTAATTATTCATATAACCCTTGTTGATATTTCAAACTCAGATACTTTAACAGCGTTATAAACAAGTGTTAATAATTATAGTATCCGGATGGGACTTGAGTTTTGCAGTGGACTGTACATCTATAGAAACGACTGAATAGTTTATTTTCAAAACCAACTATGATGTCCAACAATTGATTGGAGTGTATTATTTTAACGACCAACTAGCGTGTCATATATTATAACGGATTATGTTGATTTATAATACTGGCATTCCCCCATTTGTTTTAAGATGGTGGTTTTAAAAGCTTACCAACGTCTTTAAAGCATGCATTCAAACGTATTTATTTATTAAAAACAATAACTTGTAGCATAACTGTTTGTGTATGTATTTTCAATAAATGTTAAGTGCATTGCATAAAAAAGCAATTTTTGTATGCATACAACGTTGTTTATGGCGACATGCATTTATAGCCATCTCCACTACCAATCGCTTATACGATATAAGAAATCCATACACCATAAACATAAAACATAAAATCAAAGACAATTATTCCTATAATCCTAGTTGACATGTCCAACTCAGATATTTAAACAGCGTTACAAACATGTATTAATGATTATAGTATCCGGATGGGACTTGAGTTTTGCAGTGAAGTGTACAGCTAGAGAAACGACTGAATAGTTTATTTTCAAAATCAACTATGATATCCAACAGTTGATTGGAGTGTATTATTTTAACGACCACCTAGCGTGTCATATGTTATACCGACTTATGTCGATATATAACACCGGCATTCCCACATTTGCTTTAAGATGGTGGATTTAAAAGCCTACCAACGTCTTTAAAGCATGGTCCAAACTTTTTTTCCATTAACGTCTTTAAAGCATGCATTTAAACATATTTTGTTCCATTAAGAAAAAAAAATGTTGCATAACTGTTTTTGTAAGAATTTTTAATAAATATTTAATGCATTTCATAAAAAAACAGCATTTTTTGTATTCAAACAACGTTGTTTATGGCGGCATTCATTAATAGCCATCTCCTCGAACTGCCATTCCCGAACTGATGCTTTAAAATGAAATATGGATTTAAAAATTGTTCTTAAAGAGTTTTAATGATTAATGGTCGTCATGAGGAAACTGTTTTGTGAACATGTATGCTTTGAAGATAAAATCATCAAGGCAAATCAAAAAAGTTCAGTTAAAATAATACATAACGCTTTGAATAAAATGTAAGTCAGGTTTGATTGTCCCAATAAAGACGTATAATACACTGTCAAACTGAACTATCATTGAATGTACTCGCGTAAGGTGTTTAACCGTGTATTTTAACCAACTATTCTGGCCACGAATGTATAGAATTTAATGAATGAATGCATACGACCAACCAGCGCATAACGACAAACAGTATTCTATAAAATAAAACACATGGTATAAACAACCGTCTAAAAGCGTAATATGTATTGCAAGGTGTTGATAGATTTATGATATTCTCCCTCGACCCGCGATTTCTTTTCTATAGACATTTGGAACAATTTAATATTTAAAAAGTGTATTCATACATTTTGTCCATGATTTATTTATAAACGTGCTCAATTAACTTCTCGCATTGACAATGAATTTTAATACACTACAGTCATGTGAGACATGGAATTTAATACAAATTCCATATATCATACATCGATATAACAATACACATTAATCAAAGCTGCGAAGATGCGTAAAAAAGAACTGACATTACATGAAGTCTTACAAAATAGAGATGGAATCCTATGGCTAATACTTAATCTTTAAACGCAGGTCTTACGGTGGCATAGAGGTGACATTTACACCTCTTTTTTAAATTGTACTCCTCTTTTTTCTATCTCGTGGTCTCGATTTACTAACTCGTAATTAAACAAAAGAGGAGAGAATTTTAGCTATCACGAGATCCTGACATAGCTAACTCGTGGCCACGAGTTAGGCAGCCAATCAAATTGTTCCATATGGTCGTCCATGATGATCTTTATACAAAGGGATGTTATCATCACATTGGCCAGCTATATATATATATGTTTTACACTCCTCTTTTTTTCTATCTCGTGGCCTCGACTTACTAACTCGAGGCCACGGCATAGCTAACACGTGACCACGAGATAGAATATTTTTTAAAGAGGAGTGTCATTTAAAAAATATGTGTGAATGTTACTTCTATGCCACCGTTGGATCTTGTATCAGCTGAAAGGAAGTTCAATAAGTTTAGAGAAGCTGATACATTACCTCCAGTTCATATGCCCATGAATTCATTTACTCAAAATTGACACGACCTGGAAAGTCTATCTAAGGTTTCTGAACTAAAAGAAATCATGTTTTGGAAACCAAACGTGTGCATGGGATTCTCATATATGTGAATAAAGATTTGCATTTCGTTTTATTTCTTGTTATTGTTCTTGTTGTGTTATAACCTATGAATTATTTATGTATCCAGTCTAATCATAGAATTCTTAATCTGCCCAAAACAACAAAATTTAATATGTTGTATCAATAATTGGCGTACGCGCATATATCGTCTATGACTGAATAAATATAAACTCGCTAGTGTTTGTAAGCTATTCCTAGTACATACTGACCGAATGCAATTCAGTTAATGAATTCAAAAGAGAGACAAATTTATCTCAACGTTAAAATGAGAAATTAATTTGTTCTTGATGACGTTAAGCACTTAAAGATGTTTTTGGAACAAGGTCATGTACCGCAAAATAAACAAGCATAATTTACATTCGGTATTTTAAAGTAACAACAATGTTAAATAAACTTATATAACATTTATTATATTATGCCTACAAAAATAACAAAACCACAATCGACGAAACTAGTCAGTTAATGTATTAAATTAATTCTCGTTCGAGCACATAAGTTTTGCAACCCCGTCGTGTAACAAAATTACACTCTTTCACCACATTAACGATACCAATTGTAAACATGATGGATTGAAGACACGATACCGATAGCACATGTTCATTCATTTTAATAGATTTTTGAAGTCCAATAATAATGAAATTAGATAATAGTTCGTCATAGTTCATATATTTAATGTAATGCTGTTTAGGCAGAACGCCCACTGAATGTCTTTAAGAATTAAAAAATGCATACTGGCAGAAATACATTGGAATTTTGCATACGCAAGGGTAAATAAAAAATAATAATTAAATAATAAATAATAAAAATAAGTATGATTTAGAATAAATCGGTATATAAAAAAAATAAGGTCAATATAAACTACATATTCATGTTTTTTTATAAAACAAAAAGAAAGGCCATTAGCACAAGCAAACAAGTAATATGAATTCATGGTCATTTATTAGTGTTCATAATCGAGTATCAAGGACCACCGAGCACTTGTGACTTGGAACTACATGTATGACATCATGCTCGCACACGTTAGAAGGTGCTGAATTCCACAACAGATGCAAATGAATACATAAAACAAGAGAAACAAACACATGTATATACTACTTAGATACATATATGTTTAACAAAGAGCAAATTGACCTATCCTACACACGTAATAAGTTTTCAATCATAATACATGCACGCATTGTATTTCATCCGTTCTAAGCATTGCAACGCTGCAACATGAAAAAATTGCTCCGAAAGGCAATTACGCCATAGTAAGATAGATTTTTCCTTCATTGATCCATTCTATTCCACGTATATTAAAGAAAATGAAATTTCAGTAGCGAAGATAATTCTTATTTTCAAGGGGTCGCGAGGGTTAATCAGGTTCGAAGGGGCCCCAAACCTCACTTGGTTGGCATTAATTCACCAAACATTAATGATAAAAATTTGACTCCATCAACATAATTCTAATCATACAATAAAATGCATTTCAATGTTATATACATTAAACTACATGAAAGACGGGTACCATGGTTGTTTAAATCGTTGTGAGGGCTAGCTCAGAATAAATCATGATCAGTTGACCCAAGCTGAAATCATTTTAAGTTCCATGTCATGTTGCGAGTGTCGTCTTAACGGTATTTTGTAGGGAACCGGTCACTTGTCTCAAATACACTCTTCGAATATTCTTGAGTTTCATTATTTCACTATATACACCTAATAGTCAAGACATAATTAATAGAAGAAAGTAGATTCGTAAAATGTGTACATTCTTTTAAGCATTTACACGACAAGTGTACAATGCCACAAATTATTTAGCATGTACATATACATTTTGAGAAAGTTATACATCAAACCTATTTTATTTAAGACCAAGCACACTTACATAAAAACGTAAGCTGCACAAGCGGAAGAGAAACCCTGTATTATACAATGTGGACCTTCATATATGGCCATAAGTTACAAATTTCCAAACAGTGTCACCAAACAAATGCTTTAGACAAGACAAACACGTAAAAACATGAATGAAACTGATGCAACCGCTCTTATCCTTACATTTGGTCCAGCATTATTCATTATGCATCAAAGTGTACTTTTTGAATAAACCTCATAGTATCGCAAATCAAATAAAGTAGCATTACAAGAAAATATATTTCAATTTAAATACTATTTTATAGCTCCATGATTATAAACAAACTGGACCACCACAGCCATCACTTTCTGAGGCACGATCCAATTAAACCAAAATCAGTGTATTATACATATTGTCTTTATTATAAAGCTTAAGAGACATAACATCTTTTTTCATGTCATAGTCATGCACAGCAGAAATAAGGCACAATAACGTAATTTAATGCCCAATTAACACATATAATGAACAGAGCAACATTGATGATCACTTAGTACATAATTAAATTAACACCACTATAACTGAGGCGGTTGCAAACAACCAAACACTTAAAGAGATCATTTATCAAACAGCAGCAATGTGAAATATCCGTATAAATACGTTATCAATTAACAATAATTTACAATAAACAATAACAATAAATAGTATAGTGCATCTTCATATATTTTGCAGCTAATATATTTTTGCAAGCTTTTTTTCTGTTTGTTTTAGTTAAAAAGTGTAAAGCCTGGTATTGTTTAAATCCATCGTCTTTTTATAACAACGAGATTCGTCAAGAAAGAAAACGTAATCTGATCGTCATTCTTTTGAATACAAGAAAGGAATGTATCAATTATTATAATAATGAAATGTCCACGGCTACTTTTCATTGAATATTTAGACTTATAAATAACATGTAAATTGCTTACAAGCGTTATCTCGAAGCGACATAAAATATCAGCAGCATCTGGGGCATGGTTTATAACAGATCTGCATCACGACTTTCTTAAATTCCCGATCTAGTACCCAATACACAAATGGATTTAATACGTGGTTGATGAACACTAATCTCAGTGTCATGTAACAGCTTATAACTTATCGTTTATTCTTATGAATTTATTCTTATGATGGAAATTACTAAGGATAATATGTTTATTTCAATAATGTATATATGCAATGTTAAGATAAAGTTTGAGCATTTAATAATACATATTGGGAGGTATTTGCAAAACTAAGACCTGATTTAAGATTTATTTAAAGTAAGAACGCAAATACGTTTACACTCAGACTGGGGTATAATTGGAATCAATAAAATGGAAAGTCAGACCTGATTTAAGATTAAATCCAAATAAGAACACAATGAGTCCAGAGTCAGCATATAGATACGAGATTATAAGTAACACGCATGGTCAACAAACAGCACAGATAAAAAGGTCACCTATTGTCTGGTGAACAAAAGTTATAGTACTGACGAACGTAACGGAATTACTCTATACCAATAAAAATTAGTACCAATATACATTGATTAAATTTTAGTATATCCGCCAAGCAAGTAAATACATGAATAGGTTGTTCCTTCTAGAACATTCTAATAAGTCAACAATTCCGTAATAAGCCCGGACCTTGGTGACCAATGGAAATTACAAGTAGATTTTATGTAAATTAACCTGGGGATAAAATGCAGTGTTTTAGTTAGTAGAAAGGATCTGCGGTTAGATTTGAAAAGAACTTGGAGAGTTGTCACGTCTTCTTGACGTGGCGGCCATGTTGGCTGCCGCGCTGTAAAATTGTATTTCATGAACATTAGCAAGCATTGTGTTAGAAAATATTCAACAGAAATAAATCTCGATGAAAACAGAAATGAACTTTGGTTGTTACTGTGTGTTATCAACGAACAATGTGTCATTACGTGACATCAGGCCAAAAAAATAAAATGCCTTACTAATGTCAGATAGTTTTTGGACTATGTTGGAATCTCGTCAGAGTGCAAAAAGCAAGCTGAAATATAATACTACGGTGAGTGTAAATATTATACTCAATAAACGTGGAACTCGTGTAATTCTACGTGCTATATTTCTTAATTGACGTTTTTTAATGACTGTTTTTTCTTAGTCAGAATATCGTGTTTTCAGTTTCTGTCGAAGTCATTTATGCACGTGTTCTTATCCAAAGGAAACTTAGTTGTGGTATTTATTCGTTCTTCCATGTTTCGTGAAGTTTCTTTAGGTCTCATCCTAAAAGTTGATGTATCCAAACTCAGAGTTGATGTTGTTTCTTTTAACTCAGAACAAGTAATGTCTGCTTCAGAAATCGTATAGCGATTGTTTGTATCTTCATAATGTAGGCATATCTGGGGTGTTCGATTTGGTTTCTTTATTGTGGAACGCTGTATCATTGATAAACCATATGTCCTGAAATCTGCATTGGTGGAATACTTGTGACATCTTTAGGTTTTGTTTGTTTCTGCCGTTTCATTTTCTTCATTGTTACAGAATCGTAAGATTCACAAGACGAAATAGTGCACGTTATCGGTATATTAAAGGCAATTGTTGCTGTTAGAACAGCCACAATACCGGTCATAACCACGGAAATATCCAATGGAAGTGCCTCACTGTTTACCTAACGTTCGTCCTTTTCACAAACGGTTACTGTTACATTCGTAGTGTTATCATTAAATGAACGAATTTCCCATAGGAAGGGCACTGGTAATGAAATAACACCTGCCGCGACGATAAATAAAACACTTAAAGAAAACGCTATGCGTTGGCTGATCTGCCAACCATGTATCTTCCGGTATCTGTCGACCGCGATTAGGAATATGCAGAGAACCTCGCCGAACACGGTAAATATGTTAAAGAACGCTTTCATCTTGCAAAACGCAGGAATCGGCAGCTAAATATACCAAAACATCAGGGTCGCTATCTCACCGGGGCTTGCTATTAGAACCCCTAGCATATCCAAGACGGCCAAACATAACACACAGAATCGGAAATTGCACCGTTTGTACCGCCGAAAGAACACATACAAAACGGTCGTGTTTCCGAGTAGTCCTAGTATGATTTCAAGTCCTAGGAATAAACTATTTCATAAAACAACACGTTATATTTGTTCATTTAGATCAAGTGCTTATATATTTTCCATTTTAGTATACATGATATTGAAATAAGTTTGCGTCAACGCCGATATATTTGATCAAGAGGTTGACAGTATAACATGATTAACGTTACACTCGTTTATCGGATGTTGCCTTGAGGATCTTAAGGGTGTGCTTCAGCGCGCGGGATGAGTTTAACTTGAAAATAAAATATATCCTGTTTATAACGTTTTGCCGAGTATTTAAACAGTGATAATTCACACTTACAAACCATAGCTTAAACATGCCACTGTTAAAACTAGACACAAAATGAAGAGTTTGTGACACATGTAATAAGACATTATTATAGATGATCTAGCAATTTTAAATTCCTTGCTGTAAGAGTAGAAAATTAATATTATTTCTTGTGTTTTGATTGTTTCATTATATTTATTGATTCAGTCGCATTATGATGTTTTTCGAGTGTTAAAAACTACTATATCACAGATGCTATTTTAATAACATTACCCGTCAAAACCTTTCAATTATAATGTATTGGTAAATTAAAACCATTATTTAGCGTGGTCGACTTTCAAAAGAACGTGTGAGTTCTATTGTGTTATTTCACTTAACTGCAGTTTGTATATAACATCTGCTAAAGTCTTATGAACCCATGAGTTAAATATGCACCCAGTCACACAAAATTAATGTAAAGTGATCTAAAAATATTAACAATAAGTTAATGTTTGTACAGATTTCCAATAGTTTTAAGATAACTATTTATTTGATGAATTTGTTTATGTCTCGGAACATAAAATTTCAACAGCATTTGAATGAAATAAAAAAATATATATTGTCACTGTATGTTTTCTTATGTATGTTCCTAATTTTAATATCAATTCGTAAAATAAATAGGTATTAAAGTAACAAGAATCGTAGCTTGGTTTCAAATGACGGACTATTTCCAATATTATAATGCCGTAATTCTATTGACGAGGATACACATTCTGTTAATCGTGTATAATCATTCATTCAAACAAAACGAGAGAGCGATTGATTGTATTTGTTTTAAAATAGTTCTAAATTCCCTATCCAACATCCAGTAAACAAACGGATTTATCACGTGATTTATGAACACAAACCTTTAGCAGAAGAAAAAGAGACCCTTGTTTCAATCAGACATTGTATGAAGTTTTTGCTCGTCTTTTCCAAGCAACATGTGCAGTCCTGCATACACGAACAACGTTAAGCTGAATATTATACTGAGCGTTAACGTTACTTTCGTTGTTCTGCGAAGCCGAACTTGTTTGTTAAATTTTATTTTCGATTTAATTTCAAATGAGGTACTGTTCATTATGTCACACATATTTTCCTCGCTCGCACTTGGTCCATTTCTGGTTTGTGTCTTGTTGAAATATTTTGATCGTTCTTAAGTGGAACACTATCTGTCGATTCTTTTTTTGGGTGATTTACTTTGTGGATATTTACATTATTGTCGTCGGACACATGGCTGGAAAAATTTTCTGACGTTTCAATGTTTGTTTTAGTGTCGTCTGATTTTCTTTTCATGATTAGAGTATTTGCATGTGGAAGAACAGTATCGTTTGTTTCAATGCTTTCATTAGGTACATTTTCGGGAAATGTTCTACCTTATTTAAAACTAAGCTTTTGTTCGAGATATGTTCGATATACCCTGAAATATAGTGTGAGGTATAGCAATATCAAAACTATTGCAGCAGACATAATTATAGCAGAAGTGCCACTTATATAGTTGGTGAATCCCACTTTTCACAAATCGTCCTTCGTCCAGTGAAAGCACTGCTGCAAACACCACGATGATAACGCATATCCGGAAAGCATGGACAGGTCGGATCTTCCAATCGTGAGGGGCGCACATTTTCCGGTCTCTGTCGAAAACGACAGTACATAGTCAAAACGCATCTACTGGTACGGTAAACAGGTTTAGATAAGCCTTTATCTTGCAAACAGATTCATGAAGATGATAAATGTACCAGTATAACTGGTTATCAATCTCTGCGGGTATTATTGTTTAGACGCTTAGAAGGTCAATATAAGCAATGCACAGAACAAAATAACGGAAATTACAGTGGTGGTAATGGCGCCTAAACACGTAGAGCATAATGACACTGCCAATTAAACCTGCAATTATTTTCAACCCAATGAACACAGAAACCCACCATATTTCCCTCACTATTCGTTCATTTAAGTCAGATTTGTTTCCAATTGTTTAATCGTGTTTTAGCCAAAATGTTATGATGTTATGTTTTTATTTATAATTGTGCGAGTGATCATTTTACTACAGTATGTGCAAACAAACGATAAAATCATTCAACCGTGACGATCGGATGCGTCAGCAAGTGTGGAAGGTAGCTTGCAACATGCCGATTTCGCTGTTGCGCTCCTGAATTTTATACGAGACATATTGATTTTCAAATAATTGCTATGTTTTCCTGCTGCATCAACCCACCTAAAATGAAGAAATTGAAATAAAATTAGAATCATATCGCGTTTCACCATTTTCACGTACAATTATGTTATTGTCTTAATGTATCTTGTCAGTGTGTCACTGAATTTATAGGTTGACCCGCAGCTGTTTTTTGTTAAACCTTACTTGATATAACTTGACACTGACAGCTGCTGAGGACAATTCTCTAGTTCAATATTTGTGTGAACATATCTTGCTTTTGAATTAAATACCAACGAAAGGGATTCAAATGTGAGGAAAAACAGTATTATGAAAAGCTCAAATGAAATAAAATAGTAAATCTTGGTACTCAGCCGCTTATGCATTATGTCTGTATTTTGTTTCCTTCATGAATAACATATTATGTAAAAAACAATTTTTATATTAAACAACACTGATTACAATATTTGAAAAAAAATAAGACTATGACGATGGTTTGCATAATATTAATAATTATGAAAAGAATATGTTTTGTTACAATCTTGCTTGACATGGTTGAATTTTATTGTTTATCTCGCGCCTTAGGCAAGGACTAAACTGATTGTTTTAGTTTGTACGCTTAAGGTAAACGGTACATTGTTAATGGGTGTACGACTAAAAGACACATGGTGGACAACACTCATAATAGTGCGATTGAAGCATGACAAGCTTAGGTATGTGTACATTTAATGTCAAAGGGCTGAGTACCAAAACTAAACGCGAGAAAGTTTTAACATTCTTAACAACAAAATCAATTGATATAGCAATGTTAAAAAAAATGTTTACAAACACGTAAATACTGACAGGGCTCAAGCATGGGCGAGGACGTTTTTTGCAGTGGGCAAAGTACAAACAGCTAAGGAACCGGCATACGATTTACGCTCGATCAACAAATACATTCGCTCGAGTATACAAAAGTTAAAGTAGAAAGGCTTCAGGTATTAAAAGTCAAAATGTATCATTCACAAATTGCGTTAATTATCCCCAAGTTTTTCGGAGAAAAAGTTGGGATATTGTGGTGATGTGCGTCTGTACGTCCGTCCGTCCTTGCCACCTGCTCCTCTTACACTATTAGCACTAGAACCTTGAAACGTACATGCATGGTAGCTATGAGCATTTGTGCGACGGTGACAGTGACGGAATTTCGATCTGACCCATGATTTCAAAAGTCATGGGGATCCGGGCGGGGCCGGGTCAGAGATTTTCACTCATTCTTTTATGTTATTTTACATTTACTTCTTCATTTCTGCACCGATTTACTTCAAATTGATACTGAGCCTCTCTTATGACAATACGGTCAATCTCAACTATGCATGGCCCCATTACCAACCCTGGGGCGCCCCGGCCAGATAGGCCATGCCCACCCAAAAGTGCCTTTTGCTATAATTTCTTCATTTCTACACCGATTCACTTCAAATTGATACTGAACCTCTCTGATGACAATACGGTCAATCTCAGCTACGCATGGCCCCATTACCAACCCTAGGGCGCCACGCCCACATAGGCCACGCCCACGCCCACCCAAAATAGCCTTTTACTATAATTTCTTCATTTCTACACCGATTCACTTCAAATTGATACTGAACCTCTCTTATGACAATACGGTCAATCTCAGCTATGCATCGCCCCATTACCAACCCTGGGGCGCCCCGCCCACATAGGCCACGCCCACCCAAAATTGCCTTTTACTATAATTTCTTTATTTCTACACCGATTCACTTCAAATTGACACTGAACCTCTCTTATAACAATAACGTTAATCTCAACTATGCATGGCACCATAACCAACCCTGGGGCGCCCCGCCAACATAGGCCACGCCCACCCAAAATTACATTTTACTATAATTTCTTCATTTCTACACCGATTTACTTCAAATTGATACTGAACCTCTTTTATGACAATACAGTCAATCTCAACCATGCATGGCGCCATAACCAACCCTGGGGCGCCCCGCCCAAATAAGACACGCCCACCTAAAATTACCTTTTACTATAATTTCTTCATTTCTACACCGATTTACTTCAAATTGATACTGAACATCTCTAAGACAATACGGTCAATCTCAACTATGTATGGCCCCATTACCAACCCTGTGGCGCCCCGCCCATAATAGGCCACACCCACCCAAAATTGTCTTTGTCTATAATTTCTTTATTTCTACACCGATTCAGTTCTAATTGATTCTGAACTTCTCTCATGACAATGCGATCAATCTCAACTATGCATGGCCCCATTACCAACCCTGGGTCAAACATGCGGCGTGGGGGTACGTGTCGGCCTCTGCCGCGCTATTTCTAGTTAACATATATGCCAAAAATAATGATGACTTTGATATTTTTAGTGCTCTAGAGATTACCATAAGGTGTTATAATACTATATACACATTTCTTGATTCGTTCAAGAAAAACAAGGTACACACGTTTTTAGACATACTATGCACATAATATTCATTTTTACCATTGTAATCCGCATACACAAAAATGGCATCCATACATGTCTACGATTCCTTTAGTGTTTCGATACGGATCAATAAAAACACAATCGTGATATTATTCAGGCTTATGCTATTGTTTGTATCATTATAGAAACAAAACAAAATCCACTAATTATTTAGTTTATGTTCATGTTTTAATCATGTTTAACTTTAACGTGTACACGTTAACCGGATAAGCAACATCTTAATATGTGTTCATATGAAATACTGTTAATGTAAATAAAGAACATGCATAACAAACCAAATCCACTATGTTCTATTTATTTTGGTAATACGTACACTCAAAGAGATCAGAAGAAGGAAACAATGTTGTACACATCGTGCCAGCAATGATAAAATTCAAGGGCGTGTATGTCTTGTATACATAAGAGGCGAAGCATTCCCGATTTCTGACTGAGCCAATCAGCAGAATAATAGTTTATTTTCACTTACGCATATACAGTTTATCGTCATTAGTACATTCTGCGGCGTAATTGATATACCATATTTTAAACATTAAATATAAACACCGTTAATACTTAACGGTATATATTAAAAGACAAAGCTAATTGTTGCAGTGACTTCCCCTTTCAGTAACAGAGTTAGAATTGACAGGTGAGATGTTAATTGGATACAAGAAGATAATGCACTACATACGACACGCTGTTCAAGTGGTGTTTCTGTATGAAACAGATTGTACGATATAACTTTAAATGAACAACTTAATTGAACATGAGTGATATGTACATTCGGTGTTGGCATTATTTACAGGACATATTTCTGCCGCCTCCGTGATAACTGGCACATTGGCTCGTTTTTGTTTTGTTTTTTTATTTTCATTTTCAAAATTAGTTGACCGATGCATTTTTGTGTGAATAATAATACGAATGTCATTTACCAATCTTAATATGTAAAGCAATTAAACATACATGTTAATTCCTACGATGAAGTAGTAGAACATTTTTTTATTTCGTATAACATAAATTCTTAGATTTTCAATATTATTTTTTCATCAAAATATCTGAACAACCTTCTAACTTACGTGTATTTTTGCAACATAAAAAGCATGCTTTCATTTGATTTTAAAATCAATATTTATCAAACAGAATTATAAAATGAACACTGAAGTGGATAACACTTTCACGCATTTCGATGATGGTATTCAGCATGTCCTATCTATTCCCTTTACATGGAACGTCTTGATACCCATAATTGTGCTTGTTTTAGTATCAAATATATATTTTGACAGATTTGCATTAAAAATTTGCGACGTTTTTTTTAATTAACAATTTATTTACCTAACAACAGGACTACGTTGTCAAATTGTCGGCATTGGGGCGGACTTTGAATTGTATGACTAAATAAACAGAACAGAACAGACATTTTTTTAGACATATACATAAGTACATCGTCTTAATACATACAGTATAAAAGTACGCTTGTCACGTTTGAAATACTTTTAAGTTCAATACAAATGCAAAAATATAATAAATACCAATGAAGAAAAAAGGCATATAGTTAGCTGTCTAATCATACAATAAAAGGAAGATTTGATAGTGATACCGGTTATATGGTATTATTGATCAATGCATTGCGAATTACAAATGCTTCTGTTATATACTTACACAACTTGACAAGTTCGTTTTTTTTCGGATGAAGTCAGTAATTGGTGAAACTTAAACACAGATGGATTAACATATACATAAATAATAAATACTGCATGTGTTGTTGTTTTTAAAAGAGCGGGCTTATAATACAATCATAATTGCTCGTGAGTTGTATGTATGAAATAGTGTTGTTTGTTTTTTACAATCCTTTTAAATGATGTTTTGCGTAATTTAAGGTTTGTTAACTTTATTTTGCGTTTTACGCCTAGACATATACACATAAGTAGAATGTTCGTGTGGCACTCGATTCTTTCGTACATTATTGTCCATTATTGGTTGGTCGCTTCTATTATCATATTGTGGTCATAGAGTGATACAGCATTACTCATAGACATACGGAAATACAAAAAGCTTTGCATCACCGTCCCTAGGCTGAGATCCCAGCTTCAATTGTGTTCGTGTGTAATAATAAGTAGAAGTATTATCCAGTTTATCATGTAAATAGGCACTTGGTCACCGGTCCTAAATACAAGACTCGCAGGTGGTAACATTTTTCTCGTTAAAATATAGTTAGTTTCATTAATCAAACCATTAAAACTGTTATAGGAGCAGTGTTTGTTTTGATTGTGTGTGTTTTTTTAGAACACATCGTCGTTTGAAATACGTTAAACTAATATGATGTTACATAGATATATAATCAGTTCGGTTTTATATTTTTAATAGAAATATGTTTCAATTAACTTCGTGCATATAAAACGTGTCAACATTGTACCTCATACAGCTACTAATGGAATTGATAAGAGAAGCTAAGATATGCACATGCATGCTGTAACTATGACAGTATTCCATATTTAGCCACGTAAGAAGCATGATTTTGAAATTCAGTACCTAATAAGAGGGGTTCATTTATTATGTGAGCGCTTATTGAGAAGACAAATCTAGAATCATACAAAAGTACGTCACTGCTTTCACGATTTGTCATAAATGGAATAAATACACTTGAGTCTCGCACAAAGTACTGTGTCTCGGAGACATTGAATATCAGTATAAATTGATTGCCTTGTGTATCATAGAACAGTCTTATAAAAAGGTTCGTCGGATTCAAGACCAAACGCCACCATGAAAACAAATGTTTGCTTGATTGCTGTCGCCATTGGTAAATTTATTTTAAATGCTTTTGTAATATAACATTGATTTTATTGCTACTTAGTTAGTTAATTAGTTAGTTAGTTAGTAAGCCTTTGTTACAAAAATCTTCGCAGTTTTAAAAAACAAAACATGCTGAATGGTCTTCACAGTAGCTGTAAATAAATTTTGTTTACAAAAGCTTAATGGTTTAAGCGGATACGTCAAGTTTTTTTAATTGTATGGAATAACGTGTAAACCTCCACCAACAGATATGGCTGGTTCTAAGTATAGATCAAATCAAATTCCTGCTGCCGATGATGATGGGCGATTGAAATATAATTATTATAAGATATAAATAAAAATAAACATTTAATTACGTACTCTTTTTATGATTTCAGTTACGATGGTATTTGCGGAGGATTGTCCAACCAACAACGTTAATGCAGAATGGACCCATATGACGTGTGCAAACAGTTTTCACAAGGAATGCATTAATGGAATCTGCACGTGCTCAAGTGAGTGTTTCACAAAATATTGCTGATTACTTGTAGTTTTTTTACACATGTGACCCAGATTTGAAATCGCCAAAGATATTGTCAAGATGAACATTCGCACCGATTTTAATCAAGATTAAATAAAAAATGTGGCCTATAGATTGGTAAAGTAAAAACAAAGCACGTCGTACACCACACGATGGGCGACGACCAATGCTGGACAAAGGGTGATCATAATTGATCACACTGAGAACTTCGTGTGCGCAGTGATGACACTTTAATTGCGCATGAAAAATGCATATCATACATGAAGTTTCGAATGTTCTTTCTTGAAAAGTGTAGGAGTACATGGTCGGACAAGTTTTTAATTTAAATAAAAATACTTTATGACAGATCATCAGACAGTTTTGTTCGTATTTTTACGTCTTTAATTTTGCATAGTTATGTCTTTGTCAGATTTTAAACAAACACAAAACACGGACTACATAGTTTGAGCTTCATTTTTATACCGGAAGCTTATTTATTAGGAACTTAAAAATTACTAATACAGTTGCATGAAAATATGCGATATCTGGTCGCAAATTTGATTATTTTCTCGCGTGACCACACGTTGGTAACTGTTTCTTCAACTAGCAAATAAGCATATGTTTAATATAAACGTGATATGCTTGAAAACTAAACAATCCGTGCATACCTTTTATATTTACAACTACTCTTAAATAATAATTTTAAAAGCATCATGCGGTTTATAAAATTTACAAATTATGGCTGCAAAGTATTTCGTTTTCGCGTTCTAATATGTGTGCATACGTGTGTTAGAAACATTCGTTCGTAACGTATTTTCTACACACACAAAAAAACAGACAAACACCTATGCATAACATAGACATGCTAGGTCTGTAAATTTTCCTCGGCCGCGCGCTTTTGCAATATTGCATTGCTTTTATTTAGAAAATCCCAGCAACAGGTTACAGTAAGAAACTGAACATGGAAACGAAATATTCTTCCACAATTTACTCCGAATGCTATTATTCTTTCTAAAGGGAACTCTGCAGAAATGACAAGGCAATTAGATTAGTTGTTATACATATTTTGTTTACTCATTCACTCTATCATCATGGAACAATTTATTTGTGTTTAAGTAAGTGCACATAGATCAGTATTGACATATATTTTGGAGCAGTCAACAACTCACTATACAAAGGCGACCTGATAATGCTACTTTCGTTTTACCAAACTTTTGCAAACATTAACTTTAACATACGAGCCTCATCAAATGTTAAATGCTGATTTTCTGCTTGGCATCCAACCTCTGAGCTATTCATTTGCATTTATTAAAACCAATGCATTATATGATTGTTTTTGTTTTGTTTATTGAATTGAACTGCTATTATAGTAAATCATGTTTGCACTTATTATGAACAAATATGAAGGAGTTCGCGGGACCTTAAATCGGATTAAACAACAAATATCATACATCTACGGTTGAAAAAAAAAGCGTTGAGTGCTCCGCGATCGTAATATTTGAACTGAGGAAAATTAACGTTCACTTCGTAATAGTAAATTTCCACACACTTCATTTTTGGGTTTAACTCCTGTTGACTTAGAAGGAGATATTTTTTATCACAACATCATGATCCTTGAAATGTGCAAGTGACCAATTGCAACACATTAAGTAACAGTTCAAAACACAACATTAATGAGAACAATTGGTTCAACGCCTTACAACAGTACGTGCTTAATATAGTAACTAGGTTATTTAAAAACATCGGTTTCAGGATGCCCAACATTTAAACTTAATACCGATGCATTCATGAAGTGAAGGTTACCTTGCAGCAGGACCCAAACGGGTACGGGAACATAAGCCAACGTTAGGCATAAGATACCGGTTGTGGTCGCTGAATACACAAGGGTTAATCGCAGTGTTACACAATGGAGTGATTGCACATGTGCATGGGAACCTATTTATGTGTCATTTTAAGATAAGTGTTCAATACAAATCCGAGAGATGTTCCATATTTGTACTCAAATCCGAAAGTGGTACAAATATTGTGAATACAAACAAAGCGATTTTTTTCAATAAACCATGTTGTTTAAAAATCGATCAATTGCAAACAAAATGTATACCAAAGAATAAACATTTGTATGATTTATCCGCTTTATTTCATGGCAAAATAAATAATATTCCTTGTTTAAATGTCATTTTTGCCAAATACTCAAGTTATATCCGCACGGTTTTCTTTCATATATATATTTAACATAAACCGATATTCCTTTTCCGCGAATTTCGTTTGGCTTTTGTCGATTCCGTAAGATCGTGCGTCGGTAAAATCATTCGTTGCCTATAACACGTTTTTTTTTAAAAATTAAAACCATGTTATTACCAAGTATAAGTTGATAATATCGACCAATATTAGTCATTAAAATCAGAAAGTTCATACACAGTCCATCGGTGCGTCTCACGTGATTGAAAACATTCTTGCTGATATAGCCAACTTCTAAAACCTTTACAGACACAAAAGCAACTATTTTCCGTGTACATACAAAAAGTGTCGAGACAAAATGTCCCAAAGATGTGCCGCCAGAAAAAAAGGAAATTATTATTGGCATTTTGTTTCATGCGTTGGTGAAAAGTAATATATTTAATTTAACTTTAACAAGCATGAGGCATGGCATTAATAACAATGAACTTCAATGAAATCAATGCGAAGAATTCTATTAATTTGATACTTCTTGGCTTTCCAAAATTATATATTCATGCTTTCTAGTTAGAATGTAAAATCATTAGTAATGCAACATCACCTTATATTTGTCTTAAGATATTTGCTTTGATATCAAATTTATTAAAATATGTGTTACTTGTTAAAGAATATTTATGTTCATATTCTTAATAGCCAACAAATAATTACTAAACTTTTTTGGGTGATATTATCTATGTTCTTAATAAACTGTTCTTAATAAGTCGTTTATTTAATGTAAATTTAACACAAATGTCTATGTCAGGAAAAAATCTGTTGAAATGTATATATGTTTCATGTTTATAATCGATTGTAATTTTAAGTTCTCCACTAGCTAGATTCAGCCAAAGCAATACATGAAAATAAAATCAAAAACACACTTTCTAAGATCAAAACCTGCACAATAACAATTTAAATAAATTAATTAAATCGAAGATAATGTGAAAATAAAAAGTGATCCTTGGCAAGTTTTGAGTAGTAAAAATATATTGCCATATATCTACCCTAATATCGGGTTAGTTAACTTTGTCATATGCTCCCTAGTCTAGACGTTCAACACACCATACATGATGGTGTTGTACACATGGTGCCATCCTATATGTAAGTTTGTGTAAACGAGTGTTAAATAGCGACGCCTAAATTGCGACATTATATAACAACATCAGGTTGACAATCGGTTGCTTACTCAAGTGTAAGGCTATTCACAAAGTTTGCATCCGGTTTGTATAAAATAATTAAGGAAGCATAGTTAAAATCAAGTGGCACAATTGTAATTAACGTTCATATCGACTAAAGCATATTTTCATTTTTGTTCCGATCTGTGATTTTAGACTATATAGCGAACTCGTTTGCAGACAATACATTAATATATATAGAAATGCGAACACGATAACAATTGTAAGGTTTAGAAGTAACACAATCCAACACGATCAGTAACAAGCACCAATAAGACAATCAGCACCAACGCCATCAAGAAAACCTAAAAATAATTACATATAGAGAATAATAGGTTAGTGTTGATTATATATCAGGTTTATCATGCGAGGCTTAGAAAACAAAAAGCACGAGCCTTGGCGAGTGCTTTTTCGTGTTCGTGCCGAGCATGATAAACCTGATCTATAATCAACACTGACCTATTATTCTATTTATCCCACTTTTTATTCAGTAAACTTTTTGTATTTAAACAAAATAAGTTTTCATGAGTGTTTGTCGTACTTTGATAATGACTGTAGTGTAACCAAGGTCAGTGTATTACTCCGCGTTCCAAAAATAACCGCTGATGAAATAATCATTTTTTTTAATCAGAATATCGTTCTGTAACAAAGTGTCGAGCGTTATTAATTACAATTCGTGACGAAATAACAAAGATTACTTGGATTTAATCTAATTATATACATTTTGAATGTTGAAAGTGGCACTGGTGAAGTGACTGGGTGGGGCGAACATCAAGATCAACTTGTTTGACGGTAGACAGTGGTTGTCTAGGCTGCATTTCGGCCATAGTTTCGCTGCATGAAGGTGAACAAGAGGAATCTGATGGATTGTTACATTTACTGGACTGAGCAAGAATGGACACTTTTGCTGCTGTTCAACAGATATGTTGGAATAATTGGTTATGGACTGGACATTTTTGTGCCCTGTTATGGCCATGGTTTCAGTGGGTGGAATGTTTGCATTTCGAAGTTTTTGGACCAGGAATTTGCGAACTGAGTGGTTCGTTATTCTCTTGTGCTTGAGAAAGCCGGCGTCTTTTGCCATGGCCTTCAGCATCTGACCTAGCTTGTTGACACCCAATTGTTGACGCAAGAACCACTGGGATGCAGTGTCATTTGTGCGTATTGCCAGGTTGAAAAGATGCTTTGAAGAAAAATCAGATGGACGCATATCCGAGTACAGCTTGTAAATTAACACAGGAATTCTTGGTCCAGACGATTGTTTTCTACGGTCAAAGGGGAGCAACTCGAACTGACTTCTTCAAATGGAAGCAACAACAACGGAACCTATTTGCATAGTGTTAAATTTACATAATACTAGAGGTTTTAATAAAAATAAATGACAAAAAACACGTTTTTTTGCTACTTTTCTTTGTTTTAAGGTCATTAAGATTGACAAACTTTTGAGATTGTTTTTATTCTTGATGCACTTGGCAAATACAGGTGACGAGGTGCGTGGGAAAAAGTAGTCCCGGTTCGGCAGTTGATGACGTCATTTCGTGCCATTGATTATAGCCTTGCCGTTGATATTAGATGAAATTTAATCAACGGGGCTTTAATCAACCGATTTCGCTGTAAAAGTGGGATAAATAAGGTGAAGCAAACGTTTCATGTTTGTTTTTTAAATACCGGTTTAGAGTACTCTGCGCATAAAACTTTATATTATTGCTCTATTGTTTATGCATGAAATGCTGGGGTCACTATTGGTAATGCGAATTATGATACATTTATTTCCCCTTGTTATATCATAACATTTAGGGGGTTATATCGACAAAAACATTGAATAACAATAAAAATAATTGCTGGATCAGTACACCCACTCGTAAGTGTTGTTAATTAAATCATATGTCTTTATAAAGAGAACTTAAATTATAATCGCCTTTTTAAAAACGCTTATTTACATATCATAATGATGTCATTTAACTTATTAGCAATATGTCTCATCTGAGGATAGATTTTTCCTTTTGGTGATTTTTTAACGGGTCACAATAGATTCGAGTAGTCTGACAAACTTGAAAGTTTAGTTCTAAATAATGGGGGCAAAGTCTGGTGTTTCAGTGCTAAAAATATTGAATCATACCACAATCGTGACTGTAAAAAATTCACAGTGTAAAGTAATCAACCGAAAGCAATTTTCTTAACTGAGAATTTGACGTCATTCATTAACTGTTGATAGATTTTTTTTAATTGTAAAATACTGACCAAGATCACCAATTTGGAAGATAAAGAAAACAAATAAAGAAAAGTTAAATATAATATGATAAAAAAAATCCTTTTAATTCATTACATAGACATCTTCAAATAAAACATATATGAGTTCACCACATCAATTACTATAAAGTGTTTTTCATTAATAAAGCAAACAATACACCTCTTCTTTTGTCAAGACATGAATGCCTGGCTAGCATGATCAAAAATACCTCTATTTGATAGGGAACTTAAAACTACAAATGAGTTTAATGTTACAGTAATATTGTTATACATGACAAATATAGCATTACTTTAAGTTAACTCAAGAGTCTCCTCTCATTGCATTTTGGTTGAAGCTGTTCGATGTAAAACGCATACTACTTGTCCATATTATGATAAAATATGCACAATGGCAAATATTGATGGTGGTTTTCACTGTATTATATAGTTTATTATAGGGTTCATACATCAGTAACTGTTCTCTATTTTGTAAAACACCATTCATTAGTCTTCTCATTGACTTATTACATAGAGGATATTTGTTGGATCCGGTGGATTATCGATTTTAATTCACGAGTGATCATAGAAAATAATATTTTCACGAGTGGCGCAGCCACGAGTGAAAATATATGTTTTCTATGATCACGAGTGAATTAAAAGCGATAATCCACCGAATCCAACAAATTTTCTTTTTATTTAATGCATTTTTCACAGTTTATATACATTGTTCACGAATTGAACTAACGAATTTTGCTGGGATAATGACGTCATTTCGTCAAAAAATTACGTCATTTCACAGCAAACAATGAAAATTATCGATAATTCTCACTGATAATTTTCACTGTTTGAAACAGTGAAATTATCAGTTATAAATCACTGATATTTCTCTATAAACCACCGGAAAGCATTAAATAAAAATACATATTCGTGCATGGAACAGTGTAATTATACATTTTGCTGGTGCTTGTCTATTTGTATTATGTTTTGACAGTATGATACAGTACGTGTGAAAATGTTTATTGATGGTATATTACTTGTTCTTATTATGCTGTCATATGTTTTTAAAATCATATCCTTTCATTTAGATTATGCCTTTAAATTTAATGTATTTGTAGAAGAAAGACTTAAATTTTAATTATCTTTTTTAAATAATATGTTGCGCATGCACACTTAAAAGGGGCATATTGATGGCAAGCACGGTATTATTTATTTAAGTGTATATTTAATGTTTTGTCCACACATATGCCTAGTTTTTTTTTATAAACGCTGCTTAAAGTACTAATTGTTTTAAAATATATAATATATAAGACAACTATTGTCCCCGCGGACACTTTGCGAGCGCGGGAGAATCAGCTGAAGTTGATGAGGCATCGCTATACGCATGCACATTATATATAAAGTGACTATAGTGTTGTAAAATTATTGTCCAAGTATGTGTGTTGGCAAAAGTTTGGGTCCCACTGTGCGGGTGTATAGAAAAATGTGGGATTTAATATATTTTTCTTCACATTTTCATTTGTAAATCAATTGAAAGTGCGGTTCTTCACTATATCGTACGAACTTGTGTTAGCCTGTCCTGTATCAGTCACTTCGAATAATGTGTATAATAGTAACGAGTAAATTGTGTCTTAACCACAACTTATTTTGTCGTTCAAACTACTTACTGACTCGTTCCCACGACTAATTAACTCATTAACAAGTTAACTCGTTCACATGAGTTATCAATCTCGTTCTCGTGGGAACGAGTTACTAAGTGGTGACGACGAGTAACTAAGTCGTGGTAAAGACATATATAAAAGCAAGCAGATGGCACATACGTGCTGCCGTGAGGATCGACAAAAAGGATCGAAGACATAACGGTTAGATTTTAAAACGATAACAAACCAATCTTTTTCAAGCCAAAACAGTTACAAGACATAACGGTCTTCACAAAACTTATAAAAGTCAGAACTTATAAAAGTCAAAACTATAAACGGTCAAAACTCAAAACGATAACAAGGAGAGGCGATCATAACACAAATAGACAAAACATTCGTCGTTAATCAAAACGGTTACTTTTCAAAACGGTAATAAACCAAAGACAAAACGGTCGTAAGAAAAATCAATGACAAGGAAAAACGGTAAAAAGTACATTAAGTCAAGTACTAGTAAACAAAACGATTAGAATTCATAACGGTTATAAGACCAGTCGTTTTGGAGACGAAGAGGTAAAAAGTAATATAGATTACCAGTACATACGGTTTCAAACTATGTCGGTAAAAAACGGTAAAAGTCTTAAGGATAAAAAGACAAAACGTTAACAACTCAAAACGGTCACAAGATGAAGCTATTTTAAGCCTAATGGACATAGGACACAACGGTCATAAGGCAGAGTGGTCACTTATCAACATAGAAACCAACCAAACGTTTCCTAGTAAAGAATTTCACAATTATTAACGTTCTTATGATAAATATGTGACAAGGCAAAACGGTCAAAAGTTTTGACAGTTCAAATACACAAGGGTTCGAATTCGAAAGGGTCAAAAGTTACGTCAGTCGATTGAGAAGTCGGTCATTAGACAAACCAGTCACACTATATTACTGCCGCTAGACAAAACTTTATAAATTCGCAATAGTCACAAGTCAAAACGGTCGCAATTAAACGGGTTCAAATGACGAATATGGTAGAAGTGAAAACTGTTTTACGACAATTCGGTAACAAGGCAAAAGAGTCAACAGACTAAATTTTAACAAGACCATTCTGAAGACAAAACAAGTACATGATTTGCAAAAAAACCCAAAGCTTTTCAATATCACACACCTTTTCACGAGGATTATAAAATATATTGAACGGGAAAAAATAATATCAAAGTGGTTCAAAGTTAACATATTTGTCAAACGCCAACAGGTAAGGAGTGCAAATGGTTGTCATACAGGTCGTTAACGAGGCATATGGTTGTAAGAAAAACTGGTGAAATATAGAAACGGCCAAAGTTATTTCAGTCAAAAGCCAAAACTGTCAACAGTAAAAATGTTCCAAAAAAAAGCAATACTAAGACCAAAAGGCATTACACACACACGTCAGTAGAAATAAGCAGATGGGGGTAATCACGTGACAGAAAGTTGACGTTAAGGCTGGGGCAGGTCTATTTCGCCGTTTTATAATCTTTATAACTTAATTGTTTTATTTATAATGCAGCTCATTTTCCAAGCATACCGGCAGGATAGTGACTAGCTATTGTATATTAGCGTCACCAATATTTTGTTTATATAAGCGTCACCAAAATTACAGCTCCCGCTTCGAAATTCGCAGCGAATAAAGTGGAGATGAAAAGCGAATATTATTACGAAATAAACGCTAATCACTTTATATCTGATATGGCTGGAAAGCGAGCGGCATAAAGACAATTAATACACGAAATACGCGGTATATAACGGCAAAAAAAATCTCTTTCAAAATGTGAATGGCAAACTTGTTTGTCAAATGATAACCGACTCTGCTAAGTGTGAGTATTTAAAACGTTAACACAACAAACATTGCACAGTCAAAACTGTCATTTTACTAAACGGGTAAAATATATACCAAAGCAAACTTGTGACTTTCAACAGTCAAACATGAAAACGGTAATGATTCTAACGATGATAAAACAAGTCAATTCCGATAAAATAAGGTGAAAAGTGAAAATCAATCACACGAAAATTGGGCCATAAGGCAAAGAATCACACAAGACTTAAGGGTTCCAAGTTTACAAGTCAAAACAGGTACAAGTTGTGTTGGTCTAAATATAAAAAAAAGCCACAGACCATAGTGGGGACAAGTCAGTGTGGTGTTTAAATAAAAATGATCATGATTCAAAACGGTCACAGGTCGAAACGGTCTCAAAACAAAACGGCTACTGAAATGAAAGCGGTAGTCCAAAGTCAAAAGGATATCAGATTAAAACGTTCACGTTAAACAGTAAAAAAGGTACCAAGTCAAAAGGCATCTGAACAAAACAGAAAAAAAGTCAGAATGTTCTTCATTAAAACGATCTAGAGGTGAATCAAGCCAAATCGAAACAAACATGTCTCGTGTCACAACGATCCTAGTCGCAACGGTTTGCAAACAAAGAGGTCTCAAGTTGTAAAAGAAAACAGTAGAAAAGGTCCAAAGTAAGAAAGGTCTTAAAACCAAAATGTCGCAAGGCAATCCAGCCCAA
Organism: Dreissena polymorpha; assembly: GCF_020536995.1. Lineage (NCBI taxonomy): Eukaryota > Metazoa > Mollusca > Bivalvia > Myida > Dreissenidae > Dreissena > Dreissena polymorpha. The sequence goes on along the minus strand of NC_068362.1, from coordinate 82,308,527 downwards.
GGTCGAAACGGTATCAATTCGATATATCTTTAGTAATAAATGCTTCAGATTCGACAGGTCAAAAGTCCAAGTGGGTAAACGCCATAACAGTACAGACTTTAAAACGAAATCAAAATCAAACTGTCAGAAGTCTTATCGGTCTTATTAAACAAACTCTTACTTAGCACAACGGCCACAAGTCAAAAAGGTCCAGAGTTAAATCGGTTTTAATGAGTAATGAGAAATGAGTAAAATCGGTCATACGTCGAAACGGTTTCATAAAAACTGGTCCCAGGTTGTATCGAAAAGATGTCAAATCGTGTTAAAATTCAACGGTAAAAAACACGGCCAAAAATAAAAGCAGTTTTCAGAAAACAATTATATAAAATCAAAACTATTATGTCAACACGGTTTTTAAAACTAACTGTTTCAAGTAAATCGAGCCACATATAAGAATTGTCAAAAATCCAATTCGTCTTACAAAAAAGGTATGCAGTAAAAAAAACAGCCCCAAATACAAACTGTCACTATTAAAAACAACGTCACATACATGTACAGACAGAAAAATAATAGTCTGTCTGCTCTATAATTGCTTTCATCTGTCCATCCTTCCTTCTTAAGAGGTCATTTAGAGGTTCTTTAGATTTCCCCCATAGACACCAAGTACTGGTTCTAGTCCAAGGAAACGGACTCGAGTGCATTTCAAATAAGCATTAGGCCATCTATGCAATCGAGCTAAAAAATAAATAGGTTAAATATAAAAATAAATAGGTTTAAACCTAAGTGGTCCAGATAATTCTTCTACACAGTTTAATTCTGAAAGCAGACGTCATTGGATACCACATCATGCTTCAACATTTAGGTCTGAAGCTAACACTTGAAAAATATTTTGTCTACGGGTGATCAGTACTACGGGAAAAAAGTGTTGCTCAGTCAAAATATAAATTATCAACACATTCTAACAGTGTACTGTATAATCTTTCAAATTAAATACGTGCATTTGAAGTTAAAGAAATAAAGAAATCTCTTCCGCTGCCCATTTTTGCTCTTATTATATCAGTATATATTTTAGAGAATCGAAACGTTCTAATGACGGAACACATACGAAGAATGTTTCAATTTTTAAAAGCGACTGGTCGTAAGGGTGTGTTTTGGTAAGCTATAGTAAACTAAGTATCAGTGGCGTGTAAGAAATGTACATAAACTGCAATAAATGTTGAGAAAGCAAATCAGGTTAATACAGGAAATCGGTAACATGCAACATATTCGTTTATGAAGATTTGGTTCATGAAAAATGGGAAACGGAAGGGAGATATAATAATACCAAATATAAACTACGGATCAGTATATAAATGAAGTTCTGAAGTAAAACATAAATTACGTACTAAAATACAATTTCTGAAAGTCGTCAGAAGTAAAAATAGTATTAAACATGTATGCTGCTTGAAAACATTTATCGAATTGTAAACATGTTATATGATGCTTAATTAAACTGATACCACGATAAACACTCATCATTAATATTTATCATGTATAATGCTGTATTGCAATAACAATATGCAATAGTTATTTCGAAAATATATATCTTTAATATAAAATCTGTGGTTCAGGGAGAAAATTTCCGTTTCACTCATGGATACTGTCAAATTGTTTATATTTTATATAACCAGGAACAACATATACAGATACGGAATGTATTAGTATACTCAAGGCCGTAAATAATAAACTTTGATGTAACTGTTTTAGGCAACATGGTGACAATAACTATAATTAGCAAATGTCGGTTACACGTTCACCGAGGTGATCACTTTTTCTAGAATACAAGCAGTTGTATCAAGTAAAACACACTACGCAATGTGCAGTTTTATTGGCATATAATAAATAGTATTAAACATGTATGCTGCTTGAAAACATTTATCGAATTGTAAACATGTTATATGATGCTTAATTAAACTGATACCACGATAAACACTCATCATTAATATTTATCATGTATAATGCTGTATTGCAATAACAATATGCAATAGTTATTTCGAAAATATATATCTTTAATATAAAATCTGTGGTTCAGGGAGACCGTTTCACTCATGGATACTGTCAAATTGTTTATATTTTATATAACCAGGAACAACATATACAGATACGGAATGTATTAGTATACTCAAGGCCGTAAATAATAAACTTTGATGTAACTGTTTTAGCAACATGGTGACAATAACTAATTAGCAAATGTCGGTTACACGTTCACCGAGGTGATCACTTTTCTAGAATACAAGCAGTTGTATCAAGTAAAACACACTACGCATGTGCAGTTTTATTGCATAATAAATTCCCGGTTTAAATAAACAATTTTCTTCTCAAACCAGCGCCTCAACCATTTCAATTGTATCATATAAGTGGTATTTGCAGTCAATCCCCAATCGTTAAACAATTACAGAATCTAGAAATTAAAATGATAAGATTTTGCAAACATTACATTATGTCCTTATGTTAGAATTGAAGATAAATACTTGTGGTTTCGTAAACGGGAACAGAAGACCACAGATCCATGAACTGAAATGGCGAATTTGACAGCGGATGACATAAATGCGCAAATAGTTCGGAAAATATGGTGGGTTACTGTGTTCATCGGATTGGAAATAGTTGCAGGTTTAATTGGCATTGTAATGGTTCTCTACGTTTCTGCGTTATTACTACCACTGTACGTAATTTCCGTTATTTTGTTCTGTGCATTGCTTATAATGACATTCTTAGCGTCTTCACCATAATGCCAGCAGATATTGTAACCCAGTTATACTGAACATTTATCCTTTACATGAATCTTTCTGCAAAATCAAGGCTTTTCTAAACGCGTTTACCATTACGATAGAAGCCTTTTGTATATGTGCCGTCGCTTTTGATAGATACCGGAAACTTTGCGCTCCTCACAGCTGGCAGATAAGGCCTGTCCACGCGTTGAGAATATGCATAATCATTCTGATGTTTGCTGCCGTGCTTTCATCGCCAGGTGCGGTACCATGGGGAATATATACGTTCAAAACAACCAATGTTAGTGTCACTGTATGTGATAAAGATGAACGATTTGTGAAAACTGGCATTCATCAGAACGTTATTATCGCATCTGGAGCCATAGTCATATTAGTTGCAATCGTAACGATACTTTTCTATTTCATGTTGTATTTCAATTTTTTATCGATCATTTTTCAAACGCAAGCGTAAATTAGAGTTATGTAAAACGTGCGTTAGAGACGTACCTAACGCAAGCATGGAGGCAAATGATAATTTTATTCCAGATGCAAACAGTCAAACCACTGAAAAAAATTCAATCAAAATTAAACAACGAGATAAAACGTCAGAAGATTATTGCAGTAAAGGTTTCACCGAAAGTTTTAGGAATTTACACAACAGCAATAAACAGACACCAATTCAACAGTCTATTCAACTTCAAACAATTTCGAGCTTGTAAACGCGACACCAAACAAAAGTTCAATCAAATGGGAACGATGAAAACATACATGACATTATGTATCTCATTAGAAGTTAAATCAAAACGAAAATTCAGCAAACAATGGCGGCTTCGCAGAACATCTAAAGTAACGCTTACTGTCAGTATTATATTCAGCTTAACGTTGTGGGATTAAACATGTTTCTTGTAAAAGACGAGCAAAAACTCCATAAAATGTCACACTCAAACAAGGGATTATTTTTCTTCGGCCTTAGATTTGTCTACAATTATTTGTAGAATCTCTTTGCGAAATTGTACAATTGTACTCTACATGCTTAATCCAAGTTGTATGTAAGTTTTTTACTTGTTACGTTAAAGTCTCTTTCATGATAAGGTTTCCGATCTATATATGATGACACAGTGTCATACAAATATCCAAAGTGCAAGAATACAAATGAAAATGATTATTGATGATGACCTGAAAAGTTATGGTAAAATAGTATGCCATTCTACCATGAAAAGTCTGTGTGACTTCTGATTATGGTTATATAATTTTATCGTCCATAAAATACTTCCTCAGCCAAAAAAAGTATTTGCGCATATTGCAACAGTCAGTCAGACACTATAAAATATGCATCTTATAAATACAAATCGGTAGTATCTTTCAGCTAACCTCGTCTTATTCATTTTAAAACCTCGTCTTATCACAGTTTAGAATCGCTAGAAAAAAGTGACGAAACATAGCTCTTTTACTACAGAATTGGAATTGGATCTGTCCGCTCACGTTTATCGGCGTCTAGACAGATCGGGCTACTACATGATTGTTATAATAGACGTGTTAATGAAGTATGTGTTTTTCCTTCCAAACAAAACAACGTACGTTATACATCATCGAATTATCCACATGCTTGAAACATTTCTAAACCATGCGTACAAGCGAATTTTCCAGTAAGCAAGGAAATAAATGGTCTACATGATAATACAAATGCAAAACCAACGCTATGTATGTTAATTAATTCTTAAATTAATAAGATGCTTTGCTATAATTTTGCTTGTTTACTATTGTATATATATGTGTTTTTTCATTTGTGTAAATATAAACATGATTCATGTTGCATAGTACCTTTACCATATTTGCTGAAAATCTTTTACATTAAACAATCAAATACAAAACAAACTGGAGTCGATAAACGGCTTAGACTATATATTTTTGTCGATACAATGGTATAAGACATTGACATGTAGACAATATTTTTTAACCATAATGCCTCATGGACCAGTTTTAAATCAAGAACAAATTATATATTTATATTTTGATTCATATTTATGTTTAAATACTAAATTTTCTTCAGAATGTGTTGATAATTGTTAATAAAAAAACATACGTTACAAATATACGCAACATGTTTTATGAAGTGGCTTTGGTGAACGTCGGATGTTAAAGGGGCCTTTTCACAGATTCTGGAATGTATTGAAGTTTGTCATTAAATGCTTTATATTGATACATGTAAACATTAGATATAAAAAGGCTTCAGTAAACAATCAAGAATAACATTTAAAAAAGGGGAAAAAAGTAACCCACATCAGGACTCGAACCACTGACCCCTGGAGTTCTGAAGTAAAAATCTATCAATTAGACCACTCGGCAATCCGTTCTCATAACATGATGGATGTATTTTATACTTTATATAAGCAATCCTCGTAGTTTCACAAAATATAACGACAACGACAGAACCCTCCAAATTATTCCAGTGTTGCGCGCTGCAACGCTTTTTAATTTTAAGGTTTTTAAAGGGACCGTCTACCACGAATGACGAAAAAGAGAATTTCTAAAATACCGTATTTTTTGCAATTATTAGTTTATATTGATTAAAATATCACAACTGGTATCGATCGCTTATACGATATAATAAAATCCATACATCACAAACATGAAACATAAACTAAAATTCAATCATTCGTATAATTCTAGTTGAAATTTCAAACTCCGGTATTTTATAAACGTTAAAAACAATTATTAATGAATATAGTATTCGAATGGGATTAGCTTGACAAACGACTGAATAGTTTATTTTCAAAACCAACTTTGTTGTCCAACAATGGATTTGAGTATTTTATTTTAACGACCAACTAGCGTGTCATACATTATACCGGCATATGTTGATAGATAATACTTGCATTCCCACATTTGTTTTAAGATGGCGGATATAAAAGCCTAACAACGTCTTTTCTATTAAGAAAAAATAAATTGTTGCATTACTGTTTTTGTAAGAATATTCAATATATATCTAATGCATTGCATAAAACAGCAATTGTTGTATTCATAAAACGTTGTTTATGGCGGCATTCATTAATAGCCATCTCCTTGAACTGTCATTCCCCAGCATTATGCTTTAAAATGAAATATGGATTTGGAAATTGTTCTTAAAGGGTTTTCATCTTTAATGGCCGTCATAAGGAAACTATATTGTGAACTTGCATCAAGACATATACAAAAAGTTCAGAGAAAACATTGAATTCCGTTTCGAATAAAATGTTAGTCTTGATTGTCCCATAGAAATGCTTACACGGAAACGCAGACGCTTGTTGTTTTTCAATTGTATAATGCTGAGGCGTATAACACACTGTTTAACTGAAATATCATTAAATGTACTCGCGTTAGGTGATTAACCGTGTGTTTAAACCCACTATTCAGGCCAATAATGTATATAATTTAATTAATTAATGCATACGACCAACCAGCGTATAACGACACATTGTTTTTTTATACAATAAAACATGTGGTATAAACAACCGTCTACAATGTAATATGTATTGAAACGTGTTGATAGTTTTATGCTATTCTACCTCGACCGCGACTTCTTTTCTATAGACAGTTATATAAATTTAATATTAAAAAAATGCAATAATACCTTTTGTTCATGATTTAGAAATAAACGTGATCAATAAACTACCCGCATTCTCAGTCAATTTTGTTACACTACAGTCATGTAATTGATATTGCGCGTGCGTAAAGCAGTGCTGTTTCTTTGCCCGCCTAACATATCCCTATGGAAATCAGAAGAAAGCGTTGTTAAAAAAGGTGACATATTTGTTAAAACCCACTTTGATAACACTACAGTTTAATCATGGTGTATTACTTTCGTTATTCTGTAGACTTTTCTCTTTTTTCTTCATTGTCTCATTTGTGTTGTATAAAGAATGAGAAAGTAAAATATTGCCAATGAAAATAATTAATATTGTCGTGATGATATAATCATTTACTTGAACCCTGCCCTTCCGCTGATTATCTTCCATCATAGGACGGGCTGTGTAGTTTTAACAATATTTATTTAATCAAATATAAAAGCAAGCTATAAAAAAACAATCATACATGGGAAAGAAAAACAATTACATAAATATCATAAATCAATACGACTTTAAACATTCATTAACATATCGAATTAGTTAAAAGCTGCGAGGATACTTGAAAAATAGCTGTCATTGTATGAAGTCTTACAAAATGGAAATGGAATCATATGACTAATACTTAGTCTTTAAACACAGGAAGTGACATAGCGGATCTTGTGTCAGATGCAAGGAAGTTCGACAAGTTTAGAGTAGATGATACATTGCTTCCAGTAGATGAAATAATTTTTCTCGAAATTGAAACGACCCGGAAAGTCTATTTAAGGCTTCTGAACTAAAAGCAATTTTGTTTTAGAAACCAAACATGTGCTTGGTATACTTATATGTGTGAATTAAAATTGCACAATGCGTTATATTTCGTTTTATTGTCATTGTTGTTGTTGTTTACCTATGAATAATGTATGTGTCCAGTCTAATCATAGAATCCTAAATCTGCCCAACAGCATTCAGTATGTTGTATCGATAATTAGCGTAGCGCGTATATCGGCTAGGAATGAATAAATATAAACTCGGTTGTGTTTGTAAGCTATTCCTAGAACATACTGACCGAATGCAATTAAGTTAATGAATTCAGAATAGAGACAAATTTATCTATACGTTAAAATGAGAAAAAAACGTGATCTTGATGACGTTAAATCTTAAACTTTTTTTTCCAACATGCATAACAAAATACACGATTGATGAAACTCGTCAGTTAATGTATTAAAGTAATTTGTATTCGAGCATATAAGTTATGAAAGATCCCCATCGTATAAATAAAAAATGCTTCCTGACAGAAATACATTGGAATTTTGCTTACGCAAGGGTATTAATAAATGAAAAAAAAATGTAGATCGTTTAGATAAACCGGTATAAAAAAACAGTAAATCTTATTATAAAATACATTTTCATGATTTGTTATAAACAATAAGAAAAGCCAGTAGCACAAGCAGGCAATTAATCTGAATTATGGTCATTTATTAATTATCATTGTCCTTTAATAAGGACGACCGAGTACTTGTGACTTTGAACTACATGTATGACATCAAAGGCGCACACCTGAGAAGAGGCTGAATTTAACAACTGATGCAAATGGATACATAAAACAACAAGACAAACAAACACTTGTATATACTACTTAGATAATATATGTTTAACATAGAGTAAAATGACCTATCCTACACATGTAATAAGTTTTCAATCATACTACATGTACGTATTGTATTTCATCCGATCTAAGCATGTACAACGCTGCAACATGAAAAAATTTGCCCCGAAAGGCAATTAAGCCATAGTAAGATAGATTGTTCCTTTATTGATCCATTCTATTCCACATATATTAAAAAATTAAATTTCAGTAGCGAAGATAATTCTTATGTGCACGGGTTCGTGAGGGTTAAACAGGTTCAAATGGGGCCCCCAACCTTACACTTGGTTGACATTAATTTACAAACATTTATGGTAAAAATTGACGCCATCAACATGATTCTAATCAAACATGAATGAAAGAGAATGCATTTCAAAGTTATAAACATTAAACTGCATAAATGACGGGTGTCATGGGGGTTTAAATCGCTGTGAGGGCTAGCTGAGCCTAATTCTTAGCCCCGAATTATTTAGGAGCAATTGACCCCAACTTAAATCATTTCATAAATTTCATGTCATGTTGTTTGGGTGGTCGTCTTAACAGTACTTTGTAGATATATGGTAATATGTCTTAAAACATGGCTAGTGGATATTAATAATGTTAAGAATGTCTCCCATGAACATCTTTCTTGAGTTTCATTATTTCAATTTATTCACATAATAGGACAGGCATTGTTAATGGAAGTAACTAGATTCGTGATATGTGTACATGTTTTAAGTATTTACACCACAAGTGTACAATGGCTCAATTTATTCCTCATGAACATGTTTTATTTTAGAGCAAGTACACATACATAGACACTGAAGTTGGATAAGCAGGCGATAAACCCCGTATTATACGGTGCGAACCAATGCCACCAAACAAATGCTCTAGACAAGACAACACGCAAAAATATGAATGAAACTGATGAAACCGCTCTAATCCTAACATTTGGTCCAGCAGTATTCATTATTCATTTAAGTGTACGTAGGAATAAACCTCATAGTATCACAATTCAAATAAAGTTGCATTGTAAGGACATTGTTGCACTGCAGGAAGAAGGCACAGTAAGGTAATTTAAGGCCCAATTAACACATATAATTAACAGAGCAACATTGTTGATTTCTTAGTACATAATTAAATTAACAACACTATAGCTGAGGTGGTTGCCAACAACAAAACACATAAAGAGATCATTTATCTAACACCAGCCTTATGTATAATAGTCAACATACTTTGAAACATTACGTTATCAATTTACAATAATTTACAATAACAATAATCAGTATAGTACATCTTCATATATTTTGCAGCTTATATGTTTTTTGTAAGCTTATTTTTGTGTTTTGTGTTGGTTAAAATGTATAAAGCTTGGTATTGTTAAAATCCATCGTCATTTTATAACAACGAGATTCGTCAAGAAAGAGAAGTCAACGTAATCTGTGCTTTTTTCTATTGACCTGTGAACAAGGAAGGAATGTATCAAACATTATAATACTGGAATGTCCACTGTAACTTTTCATTGAATAATTCGACTCATTAATAAAATTTAAAATTGCTTAAAAGTGTTATCTCGAAGCGATATAAAATATCAACAGCATCTGTTGCATGGTTTATTGAAGATCTGCTTCACGGTTTTCTTAAATTCCCGATCTAGTTCCCAATACACAAAAGGATTTATCACGTGGTTGATGAACACAAGTCTCATGCTAAACAAATAAAATGCCTTACTCATGTCAGATAGTTCTTGGACTAAGTTGGAATCTCGTCCGAGTACGAAAAGCAAGCTTAAATATAATACTGAGGTGAGTGTAAATATTATACTCAATACAAGTGGAACATGTGTAATTCTACGTGCTCAATTTCTTAATTGACGTTTTCTTGATGACTGCTTTTCCTTAGTCAGAATATCGTGTTTTAGGTTTCTACCAAAGTCAGTTATGCACGTGTTCTTATCAAATTGAAACTTAGTTGGGGTAACTATTGTTTCTTTCATGTTTCGTGAAGTTTCTTCGTCAGTCATACATGATGTCTCATTGTTAAACGTTGATGTATCCACACATAGAGTTGATGTTGTTTCTTTTAACTCAGAACTAGTAATCTCTGATTCAGAAATAGTATGTGTTCTCAAAGCGTTTTTTTTGTATCTTAATAGATGTAGGCATATCTGAGGTGTTCGATTTGGTTTCTTTATCGTGGAACGCTGTATCCTCGATGTCCATATGTTCTGAAACTTGAATTGATGGAATACTTATGACATCGTGAGGTTCTGTTTGTTTTTGTCGCGTCATTTTCTTCATTGTTACAGAATCGTTAGATTCACTGGACAAAATAGTGTACGTTATCGGTATATACAAGGCAATGGATGCTGTTAGAACAGTCAAAATACTGGCCATGGTCACGGAAATATCCAAATGATGTTCCTCAGTGTTTACATGACGTTCGTCTTTTTCACAAACGGTTACTGTTACATTCGTAGTATTATCATTAAATGAACGGATTCCCCATAGGAAGGGCACTGGCAATGAAAAAATACCTGCCGCGACGATTATTAAAACACATAAAGCAAATGCTAGGCGTCTGCTGATCTGCCAACCATGCGGGGCCCGTATCTTCCGGTATCTGTCGACCGCTATCAGGAATAGGCAGAAAGCCTCGCCGGACACTGTGAATATGTTAAAGAACACTTTCATCTTGCAGAACGCAGGAATCGGCGGGTAAATATACCAAAATATCAGGGTCACTATCTCACCGGGCATTGCTATTAGCACCCCTAGCATGTCCAAGACGGCCAAACATAACACAAAGAACCGGAAGTTGCACCGTTTGTACCGCCGAACGAACACATACAAAACGGTCGTGTTTTCGAGTAGTCCTAGAATTATTTCACGTCCTAGGAATAAACTATTCCATAAAACATACCGTTTTATTTGTTCATTTAAATCATGTGCTGTTATATTTTCCATTTTAGTATACATGATATTTAATTTAGTTTGCGTCAACGCCGATATATTCGATCAAGAGGTTGACAGTCTAACAGGATTATAATCGTTTTGTCGGATGTTGACTTGATGCTCTTAATGGTTTGCTTGGGCGCTGTGGATGTGTTCAACTTGAAAATAAAATATATCCTGTTTATAGCGTTTTGCCGAGTATTTCAACAGTATTAATGAGGACTTATAAACTATCGCTTAAACATATCACTGTTTAAAAAAGATACAAAATGAAGAGTGTGTGACACATGTTATCAGACATTTAAAATTCCTTGCTGTAAGAGTAGAAAATTAATATCATTTCTTGTGTTTTGATTGTGTTATTTTATTTATTGATTCAGTCGTTTTATGATGTATTTTGTATTGTTTAAAAACTACTATTGCACAAATGCTATTTTAATAACATTACCCGTCAAAACCTATCAATTATAATGTATAGGTAAATTAAAACATTTATTAGGCGCGGTCGTATTTCAAAAGAACAAGTGAGTTCTAGTGTGTGATTTCACTTGATTGCAGTGTGTATATAACATCTGCTTAAGTCTTATGAAATCATGAGTTAAATATGCATCAATTCACACAAAATAAATGTCAATTAATCTAAAACAAATATTAACAATAAGTTAATATTTGTACAGATTTCCAATAGTTTTCAGATTACAAGATATTTGATGATTTTTTTTTATGTCTCTGAACATAACATTTCAACAGCATTTTAATGAAATAAAAATATATTTATTGTCACTGTATGTGTTCTTAATTATCTTCCTAATTTTGATATCAATTCGTAAAAAAGATGTATTAAAGTAACGAGAATCGTAGCTTGGTTTCAATTGACGGATTATTTCCAATATTATAATGCCTTAATTCTATTGATAAACATACACAATCTGCTAATCGTGTATAATCATTGATGGTAAACAAAACGAGAGGGCGATTGATTTTATTTGTTTTAAAATAGTTCTAAATTCTCTGTCCAACATCCAGTAAACAAACGGATTTATCACGGGATTTATGAACACAAACCTTAAGCCGAAGAAAAAGAGACCCTTGTTTGAATCAGACATATAATGAAGTTTTTGGTCGTCTTTTCCAAGATACATGTGCATTCCTGCATACAAGAAAAACGTTAAGCTGAATATAATACTGAGCGTTAACGTAACTTTCGTTGTTCTGCGAAGCCGAACTTGTTTGTTAAATGTTCGTTTCGATTTAACTTCCAATGAGGTACTGTTCATAATGTCACACATATTTTCCTCGTTCGCATTTGGTCCGATCTCTGGTTTGTGTCTTGTTGAAACGTTCTGAACGTTCTCAAGTTGAACACTATCTGCAGAATTTTTCGGTTGATTTGTTATGTGGATAATGACATTATTGTCGTCGGGCACATGGCTGGAATAATCTTCTGACGTTTCAACGTTTGTTTTAGTGTCGTCTGATTTTCTTTTCATGATCAGATCGTTTGCATCTGGAAGAACATTATCGTTTGTTTCAATGCTTTCATTAGGTACATTTCTGGAAACTGTTCTACCTGATTTGAATCTATGCTTTTGTTCGAAAAATGTTCGATGTACCCTGAAATATAGTGTGAAGTATAGCAATATCGTTATTATTGCAGCAGATACAACTATAGCAGACATGCCACTTATATAGTTTTGGTGAATACCAGTTTTCAAAAATCGTTCGTCCTTCTCACAAACGGTGACCTTTACATTGGTGACATTTAACGTTTGCAGTCCCCATAATACCGGAACTGGAGTTGAAATCACTGCTGCAATCACCACGATGATTACGCATATCCGGAATGCGTGGACAGGTCGGATCTGCCAACCATGAGGTGCGCACATTTTCCGGTATCTGTCAATAGCGACAGTACATAGGCAAAACACCTCTACTGCTACGGTGAATAGGTTTAGATAAGCCTTTATCTTGCATACAGATTCATGAAGAGGATAAACGTACCAGTATAACTGGTTTACAATCTCTGCTGGCATTATTGTGCAGACGCTCAGAATGTGAATATAAGCAATGCACAGAACAAAATAACGGAAATTACAGTGGTGGTAATGGCGTCCAAACACGTAGAGCACAATTACATTGCCAATTAAACCTGCAACTATTTCCAACCCAATGAACACAGAAACCCACCATATTTCCCGCACTATTCGTCCATTTAAGTCTTCCGCTGTCAGATTTGCCATTTCAATAGTTGGCAATTGTTTAGTAGTTTTAACCCAAAATGTTATGAAGTACGAAGACTATCCGTTTGCGTTTTCTTCAACGTGTGTTCTATTCATTGCAATAATTCAAAATCAAACCCGCGTCTAAATTCCAATTCCGAAGGAAATGTATGCATATTCTTCTTTCATAAACTTATTGTACAACAGGAATTTATTATAAACACTGGTTCTTGTTAAATATGAATCATACTAAAAAAGATATTCACGATCTATACTAATAATAACAATAATACGATTATGTAAACGTGTTATCAAATTTCAAATTATTAACAGTTTGAGTGTTCGGGAAATTTTGTTTTGCGAAAACAAATCTAGAATGTAGTTAGATTTGAAAGAAAACATGTGTATATTACCTTAATCGTATAAAGAATTACACACATTATAGTGCAGTTAACTTAAATTGAACTTAAAGTATTATATATGACTGTTTTATCAACATTATCGTTTCGACCTTTTTTGATATTTTTTATAACAGATTGTTATCGTACAAAAAGTTTAATGCATAAAGTCATTCTTTCTCAGAATTCAACGCGGAATTCTGCACATCTGCGCGCATGTAATTTTCGAACAGATCGTTTAAGAAGGATTAACGCTGTATGTCGGGTGTTTGATGTTATAGGTTAGGGCAATATTAAGTAACCTCAGGTATCCAAAACTTACTAAACATAATTATGATACGTGTGATACTGTCAATGATGCTTATATGCTTTCTCTGCTGTTATTATTGCACCTGCTGATGATTATTGCCAACCTCTATTTAAGGATGGAGGGTAATGTTCGCGTATCAGGGGAGATTACAACGAGATGAGTTCCTTATAACAACTGAACTTCATTTTTGTCCGAGGTCGCCGTGTTGTAATGGATAAGGTGTCCGCCTAGCGACCGAGAGGTCACGAGTTCCATCCCTGTTGTAAGAGCGTTATTTAGATTTTCCTTAATACAAGAGTACTGGTTCTTGGCCCAGGAAACGGAATCAAGAGCATAACACGTGAGTAGTAAGTACTTTAAATGCAATCGAGCTAAAATAACTATGTTTTAACAAAACTTAATTTATTTCCGCGTAACCATGACCAACGCATATACAATAACGCCTAGCCAAAGTCCAGAGTCCAACGGTCATTTTTGTGTATAGTAATATGTATTGTCCAATTGTATAAAGGACAATTAGACAATTGAATGACTTTTGTACAATCATGCGATGCGAAATTCGAACTATGACGCAATAACTTACGGAATAGCAATGGAATAGAAATAAAAGCTTCAGGTTTTGTCAGAAAGAAGAATCGAATCAATTGCCTTTGTTAATTACCTTTTGAGAACCATTGACATTGTAATTAAATAAATGGTCACTTCACACAGCAACATTGACATTCGTGTTTAAGTTAGTTTTGAAATAGTACATCATATGTATGCAGTCATATTATACAACACACTGAGACAAAATGAGATTATTATTGAATTATTATAAACATTCAAAACATTACCGTCGAATAATTAAATAACGAAAATGGTAAATACGAAAGAGTGAATTTATTTGCGAATTGAGTCAAAACTAATCAAAAACGTTTATTTATAATAACTGAATATTTGTATATACAATTTGATATATCCACATATTATTGAATTTAATGCTGCAATTAGATGAAAGGAATATACGATATATGTATGCAACTTAGTTAACGCGCGAACAGCAATGTGGGGTAAAAATTAAAACAAACGAACACTGCTTGTACGAAATAATTGATATTATATTTTATTATATAAAAAATTGCTTTTGTACGAATGAAGGCCAATATGTATGAAATCACATTCTTTAATTGATTGGGGTTTTCCCTGTGGGAATCTTGTATTGCTTGACATACTGTCAAATTCTGTTTTCCTATTAAGTGATTAAAGCCCTGTTTTCCTAGAAAGAGCTTTCAGCCCTGTTTTCCTAGAAAGTGCTTTAAGCCCTGTTTTCCTAGAAAGTGCTTTAAGCCCTGTTTTCCTAGAAAGAGCTTTCAGCCCTGTTTTCCTATAAAGTGCTTTAAGCCTTGTTTTCCTAGAAAATGTTTTAAGCCCTGTTTTCCTAGAAAGCGCTTTAAGCCCTGTTTTCATAGAAAGTGCTTTAAGCCGTGTTTTTCTAGAAAGTGCTTTAAGCCCTGTTTTCCTAGAAAGTGCTTTAAGCCCTATTTTCATAGAAAGTGCTTTTAGCCCTGTTTTCCTAGAAAGTGCTTTAAGCCCTGTTTTCCTAGAAAATGCTTTAAGCCCTGTTTTCCTATTAAGTGCTTTTAGCCCTGTTTTCCTAGAAAGAGCTTTCAGCCCTGTTTTCCTAGAAAGAGCTTTAAGCCCTGTTTTCCTAGAAAGTGCTTTAAGCCCTGTTTTCCTAGAAAGAGCTTTCAGCCCTGTTTTCCTATAAAGTGCTTTAAGCCCTGTTTTCCTAGAAAATGTTTTAAGCCCTGTTTTCCTAGAAAGTGCTTTAAGCCCAGTTTTAATAGAAAGTGCTTTAAGCCCTGTTTTTCTAGAAAGTGCTTTAAGCCCTGTTTTCCTAGAAAGTGCTTTAAGCCCTATTTTCATAGAAAGTGCTTTTAGCCCTGTTTTCCTAGAAAGTGCTTTAAGCCCTGTTTTCCGAAAAAGTGCTTTAAGCCCTGTTTTCCTAGAAAGTGCTTTAAGCCCTGTTTTCCTAGAAAGTTTTTTTAGCCCTGTTTTCATAGAAAGTGCATTTAGCCCTGTTTTCCTAAAAAGTGCTTTAAGCCCTGTTTTCCTATAAAGTGCTTTCAGCCTTGTTTTCCTATTAAGTGCTGTTAGCCCTGTTTTCCTAGAAAGTGCTTTTAGCCCTGTTTTCCTATAAAGTGATTTAAGCCCTGTTTTCCTAAAAAGTGATTTAAGCCCTGTTTTCCTAGAAAGTGCTTTAAGCCCTGTTTTCCTAGAAAGTGCTTTAAGCCCTGTTTTCCTAGAAAGTGCTTTAAGCCCTATTTTCCTAGAAAGTGCTTTTAGCCCTGTTTTCCTAGAAAGAGCTTTCAGCCCTGTTTTCCTAGAAAGAGCTTTCAGCCCTGTATTCCTAGAAAGTGCTTTAAGCCCTGTTTTCCTAGAAAATGCTTTAAGCCCTGTTTTCCTAGAAAGTGCTTTAAGCCCTGTTTTCCTAGAAAATTCTTTAAGCCCTGTTTTCCTAGAAAGCGCTTTAAGCCCTGTTTTCATAGAAAGTGCTTTAAGCCCTGTTTTTCTAGAAAGTGATTTAAGCACTGTTTTCATAGAAAGTGCTTTAAGCTCTGTTTTCATAGAAAGTGCTTCAAGCCATGTTTTCATAGAAAGTTCTTTAAGCCCTGTTTTCCTATAAAGTGCTTTAAGCCCTATTTTCCTATAAAGTGCTTTAAGCCCCATTTTCCTAGAAAGTGCTTTTAGCCCTGTTTTCATTGAAAGTGCTTTAAGCCCTGTTTTCATAGAAAGTGCTTTAAGCCCTGTTTTACTAGAAAGTGCTTTAAGCCCTTTTTTCCTAGAAAGTGCTTTAAGCCCTGTTTTCCTAAAAAGTGCTTTAAGCCCTGTTTTCCTATAAAGTGCTTTAAGCCCTGTTTTCCTATAAAATGCTTGAAGCCCTGTTTTCCTATTAAGTGCTTTAAGCCCTGTGAAAGTGCTAGCCGCGCTTCTTACCCATTGAAAGTTTGAGAATAGGTTGAGGTCTAGAAGTCCCCAAGGCCTCTAATCATTCACTTTACCGGATAAAACTAGCGGATCGGCGCCAACTTTCCTGAGGGAAACTTCGGAGGGAACCAGCTACTAGATAGTTCGATTAGTTTTTCGCCCCTATACCCAAGTTTAAGCCCTGTTTTTCCAGAGTGAGGCTCATATTAATTTCAACACAATTTCAATCCATGTTTGTCACATGTAACAGTCATACAAATCGACCCCAAGTTCAAGGTCAATGTCACAGGGGTGAACAATTTTATGCGCATGGATAGTTGTTGTCTAGATACACACGCATACCAAATATGAAAGCAATATCTGAAGTGTCACAGTAGTTCTGAACCTTTTTCGAATCGCGGTCGCAGGAAAATATCTGACCCGGCCCAACTCCAACCCCCATAACTTTTTACCCAGGGGTCAGATCAAAATTCCGTATCGCTGTCAGCGTCGCACATATGCTAATAGCTACCATGTGTGTAAGTTTCAAGGTTCTAGTGCTAATAGTGTAGGAGGAGCAGGTGGCCAGGACGGACGGACGGAAGACGGAGATAATCACAATATCCCCACTTTTTCTCCGAAAAGCGTGTGAATAACAACATAATTTGGTATTTATTATAACACTTGAGCTCAAATTTGTTCAAGCATTTGAAGCAAACTAATTTTAAAGAATTTGAGTCTATTAAAAAAAAATACAAACCAACCAGGCACTTTATTAATTTTATTGATTATATCTGTCAAATCATTCTATCATCGAAGTAATTCAATCATAATTTAGCAATGTTCTTATGCCACAAGCAGTGTTCATAACTGAAAATATTCCATTTCATTTTTATGCCGATATATTATGGCTTTGGAAATTAATTAACCTTTTACAGTAATACATGTATAAAATTATTGGAGCATATCTATTTATGCCAATGTGCAAACTCCTCAAATAATTGGGGGAAAAAATCAGGAGCTTATTGTTATGTGCACGTAAAGACATACACCACAGTAGTGTAACAGTAAGAGTGAATCAAAATAGTCTTCATAAAGCTTTGTACGTTAAAATAGTGTACAATAAATGTGATGCCAAAATGAAGCAAATGAGAAATGTTGTTCATTGTTTGCAAATGAAATTCGAAAAAAAAAGCACCTTAATATCCTTTATGTCGTTTGTTACAGATGTGCTGCTATCAGTGCCGTAGCCAGACCCAAATTTAAGCCGAGGCAGTATCTTAGGTCCTTCTAGGGGGGTCCGGGGGCATGCTCCCCCCCCCAGCCCCCGTAAATTCTTTTATACCTAGAACGTCTCTGGTGCGTTTTAAAGGCCATTTTAACTACATTTTATTCTTCAACTTTTAATAATCAATCTTATTGATCGCTAATTCAACTCTCCTGTCTCCAGTCGAATCCCACATTTGAAGATGTTTTTTTGGATCAACTGGAATGTGTTTATGCACAAACATTACAGCGATGCCATTAAGCCATTCCTCTTTCATAGTAAAACGTGTCCACGTTTTAAGCCTTAGCAATGCGCTAAAACTCCGCTCACATGTACAAGAACCAATACAAAATATTATTTCTTAAGTTAACATCAAATCAGCTTCCACAAACTTGCTGTTGTAGTTCAAACAAGTTCACCGTGAAACAATTCGTGGACGATTTGTTTTTCCATTTAGAGCTTGAAAGCACAATCGGGCACTTTAAAGAAATATTTAAATGCATTAAATCAAACTCGTTTTCAATCATAACACATATAAAAAGGATCATTGACGGACTTTACTTAAACACGGACCTACTGGGATTCGAACCAACAATATAATAGTGAGTAATGGAACCAGAGTCCGACGCCTGACCGATTACGTCACAGGGGCATATTGCTTATCATGAGGAGTACATATATTTAACTTAAATCAGTAAAGTTTTTGGCCATTTTTTCAATTTTTCTTGTGTAACATTTTGTTTTAGCACTGCGTCATCATTTTCTGTCAGTTAACATTTCTATCATCAACGTTCTATCATCAACTTCATTGACTATTAAAAAGAAAAGACTTCAACTTTATATCAAAAAAGTTTAATACGCGGGATGTCATAATTTGAAAATTCGAAAGTAAACAAAGATTCTTACCACCTGAAACGGTCCCGGATTAAACTCGACGCCAGCCATAAAGAGGAGAATTCCAATAAAGGCGAAAACGCCAACCACCCGAAGTGTGTCTAGGTCTAAAATAGACCCTGACCTGGCCGTAAAACACCCGATCCTCGCTCGGTACGTTCCGATGTCCAGAATGATTGTAACATCGAAGTGTACAGTGCGACGCTTTGTTTAATATACAGATTTTCCTAATTATTTGCTGAGCCATTTTGCATCAATTGAAGTTATTAAAATGAAATAATTATCTGCCTCAACATGAACCAATTGTACTCAATGATAATATTTGTTTGTGAATATCAAAGTGCATTAACTTCATTAAATTTCCTCAATTTCTCAAAATATAGATTTTATTATTAGACATTAATTTTCCTTTTTTTCCTTGTTATCTCAACATTGCTCTGCAAATTTTAGCCGAGGCAACTGCCTCGGTGTGCCTCAGCGTGGCTACGGCGCTGCTGCTATGGTAGAAACTCTAGAATATGCTCGTTGGGAAATTGCAACGAGCAGTATCACCGTAGAACATTATTGTCGTGTACAATATTCGTGGTGGTCGTTGCACACAATTCTTGAAGACATTATCATGTTCTTTGGTATGGGAATGGTTGTTGCCAGTATTCACTGTGAATTATTTTTAAAAGTGACTAAAAGAAGCTTCCTTACGTTTCTATATGTTTGTTGCTTATTTTACTGTTTTAAAGTACTGTATGTAATTTGTCGTTTTGATTACAAATATGCTAGAGGAGAAACGCTTGATATGTGAAAGAAAAAGTCTTACGCTTTATTCTGATTTTTTTTACCGGATTTAACTTTTATTTTTAATTACACAAATACCGGGCATACAGTTTAAAAATCAATAGGACTATTTCCATGACCGATACGGATTACATCCTCAGTACACCAGTCATGTGCCGGACGTTCCACTTGTACATACTCTGCAAAATTGCTATACAAAAGCGCCGAACACGATAACAGCGTCATTGTTATGTATATACAACGCCTTCATCGTGGACATATAACTTAGCATATTAAAAATGTACATTTATAACTTTCGCAACTGTTTACCATGTAGAGTATGTGTGTATTGTTTAAGGCGAATGTCGCTTACTAAAAGATCAAGATGATACTTTGATGTCAGATTTAGGCACAATACAACTTGTCTCGACATTAACTTGATCATTGATCAAGCAATTTAAAGATGTGGTGACTTTGTGTTGAGTCTTTAAAGTGATAACACAGTCACACGTAGCGTTGACAGTCAAGGGACACAGTAACACTTGGCTTTGACAGTCAAGGGACACAGTCACATTTAGTGTTGTCAGTCAATGGACACAGTCACACTTAGCATTGACAGTCAAGGGACACACTCACACTTACCGTTTATAGTCAAGTGACACAGTCAAACTTGGCATTGACAGTCAAGGGACACAGTTACACTTAGTGTTGACAGTCAAGGGACACAGTCACACTTAGCGTTGACAGTCTAGGGACACAGTCACACTTAGCGTTGACAGTCAAAGGACACAGTTACACTTAGTGTAGACAGTCAAGGGGCACAGTCACACTTAGCATTGACAGTAAAGGGACACAGTCAAACTGAGCGTTAACTTTCAATGGAGACATTTGGTGTAGCTTGCCTGGATGACTGCAGCATCATTTTTGTTTTATGTATATTCGCTAAATTCAAATGAAATGCATGACTAGTTCAGCATTTAGATTATAATTTTAAACATTTTTTAGTAATGAGACACTAATATATGAGTTATAAATAGTTTAGTCTGTATGTATTTACATTTTTTTCTATGATATCTTTCCATTATACAAAACAACACTGCAAAGCTTATACATGAAATGATTCAAAACAAATAGCAACTGATACCCACGTGCAACATCCCCAAAAAGGCCAGCATACATTCACACGAGACACAATTCATGTTCTGCATGAAATACCCTGTTTTTAACCACACTCAACAGTACCAAATATTCCAAATAAACCGAAATTTATAATACATTGATCATTACAGAAGAAAAACAGTTAAATATGAAAATGTATTAAATATTAATCAGCAATAACATAATTCACATGTTGGATTGTATGACCCTAGATACTGAGGGGATTTTTACATGTTGCTTAAAAGTATAAAATGCAAAATAAAACAAAACTTGTTAATTAAAGGCAAGAAACTCCAAAGTTGTTATCCTTCAATGAAATAATAGTTATGGTCGTGACATAGGTAGGAATAGTGTGTATCTCAATTTACTTTTTTAATATTTACTTATAATCAAATCATTCATGTTCATGTAAAAATTGTTGTACTTGATTGCATACTTCAATACCATTCATGCACAACACATATGGATTCAAAATACAGTAATATGTATAACCAGAATTTTACCAATACTATTTGAATTAAAATTGTACACAGTTGATGTCTTTTTCATGTTAACTCATGCTTACAACTTGGAAGTCTCTTGCACTTGTTAATGTGTATTACTGTTCAGAGAATCTGCAAGAGGCTTGGAACACTGACCCATGCATGCGAAACAATCAGGAACAATGCAAATGATATGTTCATACGTAACCTCATGCACTCTAATTGTTAAGTGCAAACAAATTGATATCAAATATAGCCTAACCATAATATTACAATATTTATACACTCTTTTCCATAAAATGTTTATAAGAGCTCAACAAATGAACTAAGGTATATATGGTATTTAGATATTCACCAGTCTAAACTAGTAGGTTATTTGCAATATTAGCTTACGTCATTCAAAATAAAATAAACACTTAAAAGTCGCCCAAAACATGGTTGAAAAATCATAAGAACATGTATTTGTATTTTTAGCAAATATCTCAACTTCCAATCAACTTGCTTAACATACCCTTTATATTGTGTAAATAAACACATGAACTATAATTTCAGTGCACGGACTATTCAACAATTAAAACATCTGTGAAAACATTGATGTTTGTTATTATCTTAAATACCTCTTATGAATATCTTCCTCTTCAGTATAAGTTTTTATAATGTATTCACAAAATGAGTGCACGAAGGTAAAAGCTACAGAGCTAACCAAATATAAGATTAAACTGAGTAAAGCAGTTGAAATATTTACAATAAAAATATATGAAACCGTTCCCGAGGCAGCACATATCCAATATGTGACATGCATGTACTAATTGGTTATGACATTTCTACAATGCTATCAGTTATGTTCGTCTGGAATGTATTTTCCATTGTTATAACAACACAAGGCCTTTAAATACTGTCAAGGTTGCATTATCATCATGACGTCTGGTTGGTGTTACAGCAGAGCGCTGACCTCTGAACAGGTGGTGTCATCATCACACATGCCCTCCTCATCCTCCTCATCAGTGGACAAGAAAAGCTCATATCTAAAACCAGCCAATAAGAACAGCTCAAATCTGAAACCAGTCAATAAAAAAGGTAATATCTGAAAACAGGCAATATGAACAGCTCATATCTAAAACAAGTAAATAAGAACATGTCATATCTACAAACAGTCAAAAAGAACAGCTCATTTCTGAAACCAGTCAATAAGAACAGCTCATAACTCAAACCAGTCAATAAGCACTAGAGCAGCTTATATCTGAAACCAGTAAATAAGAACAGGTCATAACTTTAAAAAACAGTTAATAAGAACAGCTCATCCGATACCAGTTCATAAGAACAGCTAATATTTGAATAAAGTCAATAAGAACAGCTCGTATCTGAAACCAGTAAATAAGAACAGTGCATATCTGGTACCAGTCAATAAGAACAGCTCATATCTGAAACAAGTAAAAAAGAGCAGCTATAATCTGAACCAGTCAATAAGAACAGCGCATACCTGAAACCAGCCACTCAGAACAGCTCATAATTGAAACCAGTTAATAAGAACAGCTCATATTTTAAACCAGTCAATTAGGACTAGATCAGCTTATATCTGAAACCAGTCAATATGAACAGCTCATATCTGATACTAGTCATATCTGATACTAGTCAATAAGAGCAGTTCAAATCTGTAAGCAGTAAATAAGAATAATATTTCTGAAACCAGTTAATAATAGCAGCTCATATCTGAAACCAGTCAATAAGAACAGCTTATAGTTATAACAAGTCAGTCAAGGGGACTAGAACAGCTCATATCTGAAATCAGCTCATATCTAAAACCATTCATTAAAACTAGAACAGCTCCATATATGTCATGTATGCTTCATATAACTTCATTTTATACTTTGAACAAAGAACAAAATGACAGGATCGCTGCAATTGAAAGTGGCAATATTTTGTATAATTGAAATTTTTATAATTGCATGCAACTGTATGACATTTTTATGAACCTCAGTTTATTGTAATGGTACTAAAACTGTACCTCATTTCGATATCAGTGGGTTTATCTGAGGGTCTCTCGGAGCCCGGGCTGACAATGCTCACGGTCTTCCTCACAGGGCTCACAGTGCGCTCCACGTGGATGTGGTCCGTATACTCATATACTCATATATACGTCCGGATGACAGGTTTCTATTCCTGTAAGAGCACGTGTCAGGTCTCGTAGGTCAGCCTGAGTCTGCCAAGCTTCTTATTGTCGCTTGTACTTCACTGACCGATTGTCTTCCTTTCATTACGCAGAGGGGGACATTGATTGTCTTCCTTGCGTAACGGAGAGGGGAGGGGGGGGGGCACTGCAGACCCGTTGATAAAGGTGTTAAACACCCGAGGTTACCCAATACACGCAAGACACCCGAGGTGACCCAAGTCATCTCAAGACACCCTAGGTGACCCAAGTCAACCCAAGTTGACCCAATCATCCCAAGTTGACCAAAGTCAACCCAAGACACCCCAAGTTGACCCAAGTCAATCCAATACACCCCATCTTGACCAAAGTCAATCCAAGTCAACCCAAGACACCCAAAGTCGACCCAAGTCAACCCAAGACACCCCAAGTCGACCCAAGTCAACCGAGGACACCCAAGTCGACCCAAGTCGACCCAAGTTGACTCAAGTCACCAAAGTCGACCCAATTTAACCCAACACGACTCAAGTCAACCAAAGACGACTCAAGTCAACCCAAGACGACCCAAGTCGACTCAAGTCAACCCAAGGTGACCCAAGTCAACCCAAGACGACTCAAGTCAACCCAAGACGACCCAAGTCAACCCAAGTTGACCCAAGTCAACCCAAGTCATCCCAAGTTGATCCAAGTCAATCAAAGACACCCCAAGTTGACCAAAGTCAACCGAAGACATCCAAAGTTGACCCAAGTCAACCCAAGCCAACCGAAGCCAACCCAAGACATCCCAAGTCGACCCAAGACACCACAAGTCGACCCAAGTCGACCCAAGTCGACCCAAGTTGACTCAATTCACCCAAGTCGACCCAAGTCAAGCCAAGACGACTCAAGTCAACCCAAGACGACCCAAGTCAATCCAAGACGACCCAAGTTGACTCAAGTCAACCCAATCGACCCAAGTCAAGCCAAGTCGACTCAAGTCAACCCAAGTCGACCCAGGTCAACGCATGTCGACCCAAGTCGACTCAAGTCAACCCAAGTCAATTCAAGTCGACCCAAGTCAACTCAAGTCGACCCAAGTCACCCCAAGTCGACCCAAGTCAACCCAAGTCGACCCAAGTCACACATGGCAATGCAACCGGCTTGTAGAGTGATTAAACGTTCATCATTCCAATGATACAATAATTTTAAACCATTAATAGTGTAAATATTCATTGATTCCAGTTTAAATTGAGGAAGGTGGGTATCTAATAAAACGGCTAAGGAAAGCCCCAGGAAAATCCGTATGTTGAAAAATACCACTGGTGTTTGTTGCCATTGTATATATCCCGAAGAAACGGTAAACACGTTACAAGTGCAGTTTGGAAGAATTCTATATATTGTAAGGAAGGATGTGGATCATCCGCCACGTGGTCGTTCCTGTCTGTAAAATAACGTACCTTACAATGTTCAGTACTAATAAGCGATCATTTATTTAGGAATAATGATCTGAAATGTGCAAAATATTCTACATTATTTTCATTTTGCCGTAATTGTCACAATAAAAGATACAATTTTGTCTGTGTGTCATTACAGTAGAACGCATTTATAAAATCAAAAGCGGTTACCGCAATCATTCTTCACCCGCACGATAGACATAAAATAGATGCTTTGACGTCAGAGCAAAACAAACAACTAAAATTGTTTGTGAATATATACTTTCCGAAACTCGTTATTACTGTCTATGTATCCTTAAACAAGGATAAACATGGATTTCATTGTGAAATAAACTGGCCGCTTGTCGCATACGGCAGGTCACCCAATTAATAGAAATATAATAATGACTGTATCGGGCGGATTAAGAGGGACTTTTTGTTCAGGTTACCGTTTAAAACAGGTGACAGATGACCCTTAGTCATTTTAGACTGTATTTAAGGGACCGTCAACGAGATTGACGAAAATAAAAAAAGTTCTTAAATACCGTATTTTTTACAACTATTAGTTTATATTGATTAAAATATCACGACTGGTATATTTCATTACTTAAAAAACTTGTTAAGATTTCATAATTTCAGTGTATTCGGTAACAAAATTGTACTGGGTTTGTGTACCAGGTAACTACCAGTTAACTAGAAATAACGCAAGTAGATTGATCATTATCGTCACGTGGTAAACCCAGGAATGAAAATAGTGCATGCGTTGTGAATTGTTTATATTTTATATTTAAAATGATCAATCTACTTGCGTTATTTATAGTGTGTATATCGTTATATCACCTATTTTCGCGATGTACTTTCGATTTCACATCGCGAAATTTTATAACCGAATAAACTGAACATATGAACTTTTTTCAAGTAATGTCATATACCAGTCGTGATAATTGAATCAATTTAAACTAATAATTGTAAAAAAATACGGTATTTTAGAACTTTTCTTATTTTCGTCAATCTGGTTAACGGTCCCTTTAATATTCTTAACATAACTAAGTATATTAGTTGGCTGGCGTGTTCAAGCAGTTTTAAATAACATGAAAATACCCTGAAAAACGTTGTATGCTTTTTCGCATTATATTGTAAACGGCTTGAGATAAGATCGACTACATAATTCTCCGGACGACGTCATGTTAAGTTATTACGTACAATAAAAATTATGAATATAACACGTGCGGTTGTTTTATTGTGCTGTATTATATGTAAGTAAACAGATATACAAACGCGTGATTATAAATGTGCTATAGTCAAATATCTATCGTATCGTCCTGTTTTATTAATACAACTGTCTACAATTTTAATCAATTTGTTGCGTAAGTCCCTGTTTCATGTAACTGTTCGATGTATTTGTTTTGTAGAGATTACGCACATATTCAAGTGTGTTTACGTATTCTAAAGCAAACACTGCTATCATAAACTACAAAGTACTCGGGCATTTACAAGGGATACATTTTGGGGAACACAAGCTTTATAAGACCTACAATTTTGTGGGGGCTAAAACGCTAGGCAACAGGCAAACAGGAACATAAACACAGTAAACGGATTACTGCAACTTCAGTGAAAACGATTGGTGAAATCATTTTAACAGTAGATGATTATACGACGCCAAGAATGTTTCACCTCTTAACTTTAATATTGCATTGATATGTGCGAGCAAAATTCATACTTTATTGTTAAACCTCCATAAAAGGGAAAACGACCAGGTATGTGTATTTATTGTGTTTTATTATGCAATGTATAATCTAAACAATTATGAACATATTTAATGAACGTTGAAGATGTTCATTTGACTTAAAACTATGTCAGATTGGTGATACTCATTGGTCAAAGTTGTCATTTAGATGTTTATGTTAAAGCGAGTATATACAACTTCATTATTTCTTTCAGAAAAGCTGTTTAATCCAGGGTTGACCTTCATTGAACAATCACAAATAGAATGACAACGATTGTTCCCGCAAGTAGACGCGAACTAAATCCTAAAATTGAATGGGTTATTTTCGACGAAATGCTATTCTCAAAGAATTACCCGCGTACATAAACTGGTTTAAAATCAGTCGTTTTCATTCTATATAAGCTATCGTGAATAGAGTTAATGGAGGGTTCACTTATAATTGTAATTTATGATGTGGTCAATGTTTTTTTTTCTATAATAATAACATATGGTTTAAATACTACTACTAACAATATCAACGAAGATCAATCCTGCATGTACATTTTCGAAAATTTGGCAGTCATGTATGTTTTTTTTTTAAACTTTAGTGAATTTTAAGTATTCAAACAGAGCCATATTTCTTTTCTGATTTTTTTAAACGTTGACAAGCGAATAAAACTTTGATCGAGGTAGACAGCTTTGTTTGCTTTTTACACAACCTTCTCAAGGAAATTATATGGTATATTTTGAGTAGTTGGAATATCAACTAAATGCATACAATTAACATACTTATATGTAATGATCGGAAGAAATACGTGAGTTTATTAGAAGCAAAGAAAGCAAAGGAAAAAATGAAAGAAACGAGCCGGTGTATTTTATCAAAAGGTCGTCTTAGCCTTTCGACCAGACGAACTGCTTTATTGTGTCACACTATATCCATTTTATATTAGCGTTTCTCGTGTGGTCGCAAAATTGATGGAACACAACACTAAAATATTGCATATTTTCGCATTCGTTTCGCTTCACAATTTAAGCACTTTGTGATAAAAAAAAATTTCAATTCATATCTTCGTCAGTATTGTGGTTTAACAATCTGGTGTTAACTGTTCATTGAAGCAGTCTTTGATTGATATTTGACAATTCCGCATCGTGTACCTATGAGCTTAACTATTCATTTAGAGCATTGAAATGTGCAAGTTGTGAGATATAATTTTGAGGAAACTAATAAAGCGTTATATTCAGGTATAAAAAAAAACACTTTTAAATAATTTACTTAAAATACTCAACAATTAATGTGTACATAACACACTAGTAAGGTTTATATAACGTTGTCCAGAAAACGGAAGGCGGCTAACGGCGTGATGAATCTTATCAGGAATGTTCCCCACGGCTCAACAACCCAACCTATACAGTCCTTACTCTCAAGTAAGTGCCAACATTTGATATTTAAAGGTGGTAGCTTTTTCAACCGTATTATACTGTTAAAAATTCATAACTAAGACCCTTCTTCTTTCGCTATTTGTTTAGCCTACTTTATTTCAAAATGGTATCTCTTTTTTCAAGAGATTTTTTGAAAAGAATATTTACAAATTGATAAAAGGAATGACAACACATATTAGCTGATGACAAAAGACACACAAATGATATATTTATATGTTTGATAACATAACACATGTGAAAAAAATCAGTTCTTATATGTACACTCCTCAATCACAATCGGTAAAGTAAGTATTCTATATAACGTTTCAGTCTATATTATGAAACATATATTAATGATTAATCATTTAAACGTTTTTTTTGTAACTTCAATTTCATATATTTTTGAATTATTTTATAGTACAGAATTATATTTTGTTGTATAATGTTAATTGTTCGAATCCCGCGAACTGATATGTTTTCCTTCATGTGTATTATTGACATTTAAACATAGTCAAAGTAATATCTATACGTGTTAAAAGTAACATAATGAAATGTGAACAAGTTCCTTTATTTTGCACTTATTTTTTCCGTTAATGCTAAATTGTGATAATTTATGATTATAAATCAATCCGAAAACTAACGAAATCGCTACACTTAAAATAGCAGAATATAGATGCTATGTGTTTGTTGAAGTTAATTCCCTTTTCAAAATTGAACAAAACGATTGTTACTAGTATGGGTCTAGTAAAATAAAAAGACGCCATAAGATTAAACGAATTAATTAAAGTGCTATTTAATTTAGTAATTTTATTGACATTGTGTACTTAAGTTTATGTCCAACAATTTGAATTTTCTTATCGCTTTCAGGTTTAGTGTGAACAGGTATCGCTAGAGACATGCAATGTGATGAACTGGCTGGGGTACGGACCTTGCATCAGAAAGGCACGGACAGACGGTTACAAGGAGAGTGATAGGCGTATGACTGCAGGGGCGTTTGGTATTTTAAGATGTGTTACTACAGGTAGCAAAGCTGAGGGTCTTACTAGTGTCTTGGAGAGTGACATTGATGTAATGGTTATAGTTAGTGGCTTTGTTTGTACAGAAGATGGTGTCAATTATTCAAGCCTGCCAAACGAGATAGCTGTGTTCAAAATATACACCGATATATGTTACCACGGACATTGCAGACTTCTACTAGAGAGACGCAGTTCAATGGTTTATCGATTCGTGTAAAAAGCCCTGTGTGTCTTTTCTTGAGCAGTGACTTGTATGTAAATGTGTTTCATGGTTTTACTGATGTTATTGAAAGTCCAAACGTGGTGCCGCGTGAACGTGCAGGTCCTTCAATACCATTTGTTCATGGGGTTTTACATTCAGACGTGGTATGGTCTCTACCATGTTATTTATGTTTACCTTTACTTTCGTCGTTTCATTAAAGGCTTCTCCTTAATAGCACGACCTTTGAACAACCTCCTAATAGGACATCCGATGAAAACTGACACAACATCCAAAAAGAAGTCGAAGAAAGCTCATTCTGTTTGGACCAGCATTCAACAAGAAGCATTTGACCAACTGAAAAAGAATCTTGTTAATCATCCGCTTTTGGCTTATGCGGACTATGCACAACCCTATGAAGTAGAAACCGACGCTTCATAAATTGGTCTTGGTGCAGTGTTACGTCAGAAACAAGACGGGGTAAAGAAAGTAATAGCGTACGAAAGCCTAAAACCTTCAGAAGCAAACTACCCAGCACACACGGAACTCGATCGTCAGCTATGCGGGTTGATGCTTCCCCTACACCAGAGGTCAAATACCTTCGTGACTGGGATTCATTTGTAGTTTTCGATGGGGTTTTGTATCGCTCTGCTACATACAAGGACTACAAAATACAGACAACTTCTGTTACCAGAGTCAGTTCGCAGTGAGGTGTTCAAGGCACTACACGACGATCTTAAACATCAGGGACGAGACCGGACCACTTCCTTATTCAAACAACGTTTTTATTGGCCCAGAATGGATGCCTACATCAAGGAGATGGTCGATAACTTCCCGAGATGTAAACTTAAGAAAGGTCGTGGTGACACTGAGTCACTTGTGCCAATATACTCATCAGAACCCGTGGAGATCGTCTGCATCGATTACTTAGGCCTTGAACGTTCGAAAGGGGGTTATGAACATATATTGGTGGTGACAGATCATTTTACCAGATATGCCCAGGCGTTTCCGACGAAGAACCAGACAGCAGGGACTACAGCAAAAGTTCTCTTCGAACAATTCTTTGTTCATTACGGATTTCCTAGCCGTATTCACTGTGACCAAGGTGCGAACTTTGAGAGCGACCTGATCAAGGAACTATAGCACAGTCTAGAACAACTCCTTACCACGCAATGGGCAATGGTCTCTGTGAAAGATTCAACCAAACTCTGTTGAAAATGCTGGGAACATTACAAGAAACAAAGAAGTCTGATTGGAAATCTTACGTGGCACCAATGACCCACGCATACAATGTCACCATACACGACAGTACCTCGTTTTCACCTTATTTCTTGAAGTTTGGTCGCCAACCTTAGCTCGCACTCGAAGCAGTTTTAGGCCTGAACATGCTGACACCAAGGCAATGTCAAGAAATGAGTACGACAGAAAGCTCCGTGACAGGTTTGCGTACGCCTACCAGAAAGCCAAGGAATCGTCCGAAGAAACCGGCAAAGCGAATAAGTAACGGTACGATCAAAAAGCTAAGTCTTCTGTTCTTAAGCCTGGTGACATTGTCTTGGCAAAGAATGCGACAATCAGAGGTAAACGCAAGATTGCCGACAAATGGGAGTCGGGTCCATACATCGTACTATCCAAGCCCGATGACAGTATTCCAGTGTACAAGATAAAGAAACAGAATTGCAGATCAAGAAAGATCCGAACTGTGCATTGCAATCTACTCCTACCACTGAAGTCAACACTTCGTAGCAACAACGATGAAGCTAAGGAAACACCGGCGCCAAAATACATCATTCCAGCTAGAAGGAATATAGCTTTTGACACGGACAACGCTGGGATTGACATGAGTATCCCTCCATCGAGACCAATACGTCAAATACGACTGCCACAAAAGTTCAGATAAGTGAAGAGATGGTTTCTATATGGTTGTATGATGAAATGATGTATGTACTGTTAAATTAAATTGTGTATTGACTTTTTGTGTTGATGTTAAATGTGTATATATCTTTGACGTGAAGTGATGGTTTCTAGATGGTTGTATGAACTGTAATAGTACATATGGCATGTTTTGAAGAAACTGTATGAAATAATGTATGAACTGTTAAATTAAATTGTGTATTGACTTTTTGTGTTGATGTTAAATGTGTATATATCTTTGAAGTGAAATGAATTTATTAACTGATAGGAATATACATAGATGGAAGTTTGAATATTGTTAGAATTAAAATGTATATTGTGTTCAAAGGATTATTGAATGTGTTCCGAGAATTGCCTTTGAACTGGAACCGAAATGAATTGTGAGATTAATATGCGAAAAATCGTTCAAGAAATCAAGACATGCCTCTTTTCGGGTTGATCTGTTCCTGCGAAATGAAGGAGTGATTTCGATGATATCTTAATATGAAATAACTGCATTTGAAGTAATATGAATTGGAAATCATCTGATAGCAAAAGTAATTCATTGATGAGTGTTGAATTATGAAATTGAGTGAAATGAAAGTCATGTGATGAGGCAACGTCATTCTAAATGTATTGTCAAATTGTGCTCTAATATTGTTAGGATCGTTCAACAGTTTGATAGATTATACGATATTGATTTGTATGACAAATTATTTTGGTGTTCATCTTTTCATGTATACATCTATAAGTATATTTTGCATTTATTTTTGTTTTAAAATATATATGTATGTTATGTGAAAGTGAACATGATTGTTTGCAATTGTTTCATTATATTTAGGTTTAAACTTAACAATATGTAATTTTGGATTTGCAAGTGTATTCAATATTTTTTTAAGCTCCCTAGTTCAAATGTCGGGACGCTATTTTTTAGCTGGGGGGGTAATATGTCATAGGGTTACTTCATTTATTAAATTGTGTATAGATTGTTAAGCAGTTTAGTGTTTGTTAGCCAGTTTTAAAACGGCTTCCGCCAAAACATAAATAATAGAAAAGTCGCCGATCAAATATTGCTTATTGAAAGTCCAATGTTCAATGCGTTTATATTTATATTCGCGCAGGTAATGATGTCCAAGAGTTACATTAATATATATTGATTTTATTTTGCAATTAATCCATTATAATGCAATACAGTATTTGTTTATTATATTGTTTTTCACTCAACTTATTATTCACTTGTGTCTATTTATAGAACTCGAGACTTGATGTTTGAGGAATAATATGATGAAATTCGAACCCAATTGTTGCGTTATTGATCCGCACCCCAGATCCCCATATGCTAGCCAGCCCGATCACAGTAACATCTTAAAAAAGACACAGCACACAAAACATTTCAGAAGCAAACTTAAACAACCTCTCATTCCCCAAGAAATGCAATTATACAGTAAATGGTCTAAATGAAAAAATATCGTGCCTTAATTTGAACTGTCATTCTGTTGTCAGAAACAAAGATGTTTTGATTGGTCAATATATGAGAGAAGAAAAAAATTGACTTTTCCGTTATCACAGAAACCTGGTTTTCAGATGAAAAGCAACACCAACTAGATACCCCAGACTTAAATAAATGGTTACACAATGAGTACTGTAACTCGTTCAAATAGAATAGGCAGCGGAGTGGCATTTACTTGTCGGACTGGGGTTACTGTACGAACAGTGTCAAGTAGTAATACCAGGACATTTGAACATGGTATATGGCAACTGATTCTCAAAAACATTACAATTAGTGTAAATGGCATTTACAGACCACAATCATTAGGGACTGAACATTTTTGACATAATTTTTTGAATTCATGGAGGAAATGTTCCCAACTGTTCAAATCTTATGATTCTTGGAGATTTCAACTTGCATGTCAACAAAACTAACAGTGTTGTGACTGAATTTAAGAATTCTCTTGTTGCAATGGGCTTGGAACAACATGTTAATTGTAGCACACACACAGAGGGAAATACACACTACCTTGTAATCTCTGAGGTTACAAATGGTATTGAAATCAATTCGTGTGAACCGGGCCCTTGCTTTTTCCATTGTGTAGTTAAAGTCGTTACCAAAGTACACAAAGAAAATATAAAGAGTCAAACAATACAATACTAACGACCTCAATGAAATGTCAATTACAGCAGACAAAGTAGATACTTTTGTAGAGCACTTTGAAGATGAAATCTGTAGAATTTTTAATAAACACGCTCCATACATTGAGAAACAGAAAATTTGTCATGCACAAAACCATGGTTTAACGAAAACATTATTGAACTAAAACGCAAAACACGCAAACTGGAACTTTTCTGTGGAGAAAATACAAACAACCAGACCAATATGAACTTTTCAAAAATGCAATAAATAAATACACTTTTGAGTTGAATGCAGAGAAGCAACGATCGCTTAGTAAAAAAGTAATTTATTTTCACGGAGATTCGAAAAAAATCTACAAGTTTGTATCAGAATTAACAGGAAAAAATACGGATAACCCTATGCCGGAAGGTGAAAGCGACACCGCGATAGCTAAACATTTTGCCGATCACTTCCTGGATAAAATTAACAAAATTAGAGATGCCCTTATAAGTTTCAAATACATCACACCCGATCACAAGGAGGTACCATGTTTCGGTATGTTCGAGGAGCTAACCCAAGATGAAGTGAAAAAGATCATCAATCATCTTCAAGCAAAATCATGCAAACTAGATGAATTGCCAACAAGACTACTTAAATCATTTTTAAACGAGTTACTACCGTTCGTGACAAAATTGGTAAATCTCTCTCTGAGTCAAGGAGTTTTTCCTTCTAAATTTAAACAGGCAATAGCAAGACCACTTCCTAAGAAAATTGGACTAGATGCAAACTATAGACCAGTTAGCAACTTATCATTTCTTTCGAAAGTGATTGAAAAGGCTGCTCTGTTTAGAGTCAACATACCTGTAAATGAAAATCAGTCAGCCTACAGACAACTCCATTCTTGTGAATCTGCATTTCTTAGACTAGTCAATTATATACTCGAAGGTATGGGGGAACAAGAGGTTACGGCACTTATCGCCATTGATTTGAGAGCTGCCTTCGATGCCGTCGATTATGACATTCTACTAGACGTGTTGCAAAAACAATACGGTGCATGTGGCACGGCACTTAACTGAATAGACTTTTATCTTCGTCCAAGAAGCTGTCGTATAAGTGTTAATTCAGCTTTATCGGCGGCACGTTATTTGGAGTGTAGTGTCCCCCATGGTAGTTGTCTTGGTCCTTGGCTCTACCTGACGTACGCTGGAACACTGTTTGATGTCGTTACTCCCTCCATGACAGTCTACGGTTTTGTAGACCACCACACCGCAAACAAGCGATTCAATCTTACATCTTTTTTTCTGTTGAAAGAACTGCCATTCAAGAACTTGAACGTTGCGACCTTGTTATTAACAACTTGATGAACGAGAATAAACTGAAAAAGAACCCATCAAAAACGGAATTCATCATGTTCGGTAGTAGACCCCAATTAAATAAATGTCAATCTAAAGAAATAGATATTGCTGGTGACACTGTTAAAGCAGAAAAATGCATACGATATTTGGGTGCATATTTAGACGAAACACTAAATTTTAAAGAACACATAAAAATTAAGTGCCGTACAGCCATGTACAACTACCTTAAAATCAAAAACATAAGGAAATACTTAACAAAAGAAGCAACAGAAATACTCGTTTTGTCTTTGGTAATATCCCATCTGGATTATTGTAAGCTCATCTTGTATGGAACAGCTCAATGCGAAATAAACAAAATGCAACGTATCCAAAATATGTGTGCAAAATTGGTTCTCGGCCGACAATATAACAGTCCAAAAGATGCTTTGTATGAACTACACTGGCTACCAGTAAAGGCTAGGATAACATTCAAATAACTGACCTCCATGTATAATTGTTCTGTTGGGCACGCGCCAAAATACCTTACAGAACTTTTAAAAGAAAAAGTACCAGCACGTAACCTACGATCTACTGTCTTGTATGACGGATGTTATGGTGTGAAACGCACAAAGAGAACAACTTTCATGGACAGGAGTTTCGGAGTTGTTGGTCCGAAACTTTGGAATGACCTACCATCAAGCATTCGGACTTCTGTCTCAATAGACATTTTCAAAAGGAATTTGAAAACATTCTCTTCAGAGACTTGTACATCCTATTTTAATTTGAATACCTGTGATTTCAAAACAATTCGAGACTCAGTTGTACGGGCTTATTTGTCCAACAACCATGACTCGGAGGACCAAGAAATTTAAGAATTGTGCGGGCTTCTTTGCTCGAAAAGGATATTTATTGTACAAGTGACCGGTAACCAAAAATCATTAGGCCTTCTTTGCTCAATGATTGAATGACATCATCCAGCGGTCTTTTAGTCACGCTTAGCCCCTCTAGTTGTGTCTTATAGTCACACTGAAAAACCTTCAAGTCGTGTCTTGTAGTCAAACTTGTCAGTCTATTCGTGACTTGTGGTCAAAATAGTCCAAATAAGGTTAAAACCCAAAAGAAGTGTCCGTAAGGGTGACAGGCGACCGGTAGCTGTGGGATCCGACAGCCAGAGTGCAGAAATATCCTTTTACGTATCCTTTTAGTTAATGATAAACGATGTCTTTATGTTGCCAAATGTTTGCTCATAATATCATTATAATTATTGTCTTAAAGGGATCTTTTCACGCTTTGGTAAATTGACAAAATTGACAAAAGTTGTTTCAGATTCGCAAATTTTCGTTTTAGTTATGATATTTGTGAGGAAACAGTAATACTGAACATTTACCATGGTCTAATATAGCCATTATATGCATCTTTTGACGATTTTAAAACCTAAAAATTATAAAGCGTTGCAACGCGAAACGATTGAATAATTTGGAGAGTTCTGTTTTTGTCGTTAAATTTTGTGAAACTATGAAGATTGCTTATATAAGGTATAAAATAATTCAAGTATATGTACTCGGCGGAATAGCTCAGTAGGCTAAAGCGTTTTTACTTCAGGACTCTGGCAGGACTCCAGGGGTAACTGGTTCGAAACCTGGTCCGGGCAATGTTCTTTTCCTTTTTTAATTGTATTCTTGATTTTTTACTGGAGCTTTTACGATCCAATGTTTACATTTATCGATATAAAGCATTTAATGAATAAGTTTAAAAAATGCCAAAATCTGTGAAAAGGCCCCTTTAAGCCTACTTATATCAATTTATTACATAACATTTTATTTTTCCTGTGTTTTAATATTGTAGCATGTATTGTTTTATTGCTCACAGCATTTTTATTTATATCACACATTTTTAGATTATTAATCCTTTAATTAATGCTGCATAATAGTATCATTTTTCTTTTATTAATTGTACGCATATTTATATGTTTTGTACAACGCCATTTAATATAATTATATGAATAGGCGTTTCATAAAATTTGCAAGTTTCAAGTTTTCAATGCCTTATATAGTTCCTCTCCCTATACAAATACAATTACATGTTTTCAGGCAAACATAATCGGATCTTGATCATTACATAATAATATCAGTACAAGAAAGAGACAAACTCCGTGTAAATGTTTAGCGTTTCAATTTTGAAAAACAAAGTTGACATTTGTAGGTGAAGGATAGAGTGGCAGAGTTCTGGGAAAAGGATAAAAGTAGTTTTGAAATATATGATAAGGAAAAAGAAGAAAAAAGGGTTTAGAGTCGTTCTGTAGCTTATTTAAATATCAAATCGCTTACTATTTACTATAAATTTGTGAACAGCATCAGCTATTTTGATATTGGTTAGGAAGTCAAGCGTGTTGTCTCCAAATATAATAATATTTTCAATGCAGGGGACAGAATAAACGGATATTGTGTTAAGAAGTTCGCTGCGAGCATGTGCATAAAGGGTGCATTCGAGAAAATAATGTGACGTCGTTTCCTGATGCCCGCATTCACATAACGGGGATGTAACAATATTACGTCTCAAAAGATGGTCGTTTAAGGCACTAAACTTTGTATGTAAGCGCGTGTGAACCATTTGAGAGCGTCTTTCACCGTACAAGAATATTGGATTTTGAATCAATCGATCAATGTTAATTAGCCTTTTCAAGGAATGGACCGACTCAGCGGTTTTGGCGTTGTCGGGAAGATTATTCCATTCGGATACAGTGAACGGTAAAAACGAATTTGAATAAAGTGACGTTCGCACTTGAATTGGCTAGAGATGTGATGAATTTCTTAATGAGTAATTGCTACGCGATCCAACTGTTGCAGGAACAAGGGACTGTCAGTTGTTCGGAACATTGTTTGCTTTCATTTTATACATTAATATTAGTTTATGTTTACGTCTTCGTTTACCGAGAGTTTCCCATCCTAATTCATTATAAAGTTCTTCTAATGAGACTAGACGTGTGCATCCGGCTGTTATTCGCGCGGCTTCAGTTTGTATTTTCTCTAGAGTATCTTTTTCGTATTGCGTGCAATTGTGAAATACAGCGTCTGAGTATTCAATAATTGGTCTAATAAACGAAAAATATATCTTCTCGAGCGTTGTTCTATCAAGAATTATTTTTAATCTACGCATTATATGAACTCGCGTCCAGGCCTTTTCCTTTACAAAGGATATATGTGCATGCCATGTACAGTCATTTGACAAAAAAACTCCTAAATGTTTATGGACATCATCAATTGAAATATTAATGTTCTGCATGGTAAATGGTGGATGATTTGGTTTATTTATTTTGCGATAAATAATCATTGATTCGGATTTTGAAGGATTAAAACCAACCATCCATTTGTTAGTCCAACTAGAAATTTTATCAATATCTGATCGCAGTACGGCTGCAGTTTCGTTTGGCGAATTAACGACCATGAAAATATTGGTATCATCAGCAAACAAATGTATGTGTGCATTTATGTCAGCAGTAACGTCATTTATATATACTAGAAACATAAGTGGTCCTAAAATAGAACCTTGAGGGACTCCGGCGAGAATTTCTATAGGGGTTGATTCGGACGATTCCGGTAAGAAAACTGTTTGTTTACGATCAGAAAGATAATTATACAAAAACGATAATAGTTTTTCTCGAATGCCTGCTTGTTGCAGTTTACATAAAAGACCTTTGTGCCATACTTTATCAAAAGCTTTGCTTATATCGAAGAATACAACTCTGACCTCAAGGCCATTGTCTAGTGCTTTGCAAAATGTGTCGTAAATATATGTCAGCTGATTGACAGTGGAGTCACCAGGCAAAAATCCAGGTTGAGTGGGTGCAAAAAATGAATTTGCACTCAGACAATTACAAATGTGTTTATGCAATATCCTTTCAAAGACTTTCTCAGTTGTATTTAGCAATGATATGGGTCGATAATTTGACGCTTAGGATGGATCGCCTTTTTTGTAAACTGGGCACACATTTGCAAGTTTCCAACAAGAAGGCATTTAGCAATTATTAAAACAATAGTTAAACAAATCACACAATGGGTAGCCCAATTGCTGCTTTGCCTCTTTTAGGATTCGATTACCTATTCCATCAGAACCGGACGCTTTTCCCACCTTTAGACATGTAATTGAGTCAATAACTTCCTCTGGTGTTATATGTATAGACTGAAGACTGTTTGTGTGTATATGGGGCATTGGGGGAAGATCGTGATTTGTTTCATCAAGTGAACACTGGGTAGAGAAATACTTGTTGAGCATATCCGCTTTACTTGTATCATCCACTAAAAAAACTATTGGTTTGTTCATCGTAAAGAGGCGTTATTGTGTTAGTTGTGTTAGAAGAAACAAATGTTCGCAGTGTCTTCCACCAGTCTTTAGCGGAAAGGCTGGATGACTTGAATACATATACTTGCAATGCTCAATATTGTTTTAGTTATATTATCTACATAAATATCAACATTTTCGGATTTATGTAGTTCCCAATTAGTATCCGACATCATTTCTCGTAGTTTTGAATAATCCCCTATGTCGTAGCGCCGGATTATGTCGATAAAACGTTTTGTATCTGTGTTTTGTAAATTTTAATGTTACAAAAACAGGACAGTGGTACCGAACGGTTTGGTCTAAACAGGGTTCGCCTGTTCCAGAAAGTAGTTCATTATT
Organism: Dreissena polymorpha; assembly: GCF_020536995.1. Lineage (NCBI taxonomy): Eukaryota > Metazoa > Mollusca > Bivalvia > Myida > Dreissenidae > Dreissena > Dreissena polymorpha. Next base: position 82,269,277 of record NC_068362.1, on the reverse strand, counting down.
CCGATTACATACAAGGATAAGATCAATAATGGAAGAAGTGTGTTCAGTGTAATGTTTTGGTTCGTTAATAGGTTGCGTTAATTCATATTGTTGACACAAGTCATTAATTTTTCGTGCCGACTGTTCAGCTCGAAAATCAACTGTTATAATAATATCATTTATTCGCGTGTCTCTGGCTAGCCCTATAGAGTCTTCAATGGAAATCATATATGCTCTATCTGCACTTTGCGGTCTATAAAACACGCCAAACAGAATGGATTTATTTTTTTTAGAGAAAAACCTCAATCCAAATACTTTCAACATTATTTATCTTCAAGGTCCTGTCTGCGTTTAAAGGCGATATTTTCATTTACGTATATAGCAACGCCACCGTGTGAATCGAATGCAAGATCCTTGCGAATTGGTTGATGGAAACCGTCAAAGTGGAGATCAGCAGATAGAATAAAACTATTTTACCATGTTTTAGTAAAACCTATTATGTCAAATTATCGTAGACCCGTGTAAAGAACATCAATTTAGTGCATCATACTTTGAATATTGTAATGTACAAAACGGACGTGGTTTATTGCGGACGAATAAAGAATGGAAGAAGAACTGCTTGCATCTGTGTTAGAAGATAGATCAGACAAAGTTGGCCCAGGATTTGGATGAATATCGGCTGATTGCAGTAAGACATTAGAGATCCAACAACATGTTTTACACACAAGAACCATTTTAGAAGCTTTTGAGGAAAAAGTATATCCGTTGGTATGAACACGTTTGCTTGGATGTTCAATTCTCAGTGCTGTGTTCATAGACGCGTATACATAAATTTGTAATGAGAAGAGGCTTGTTGCATTTAGCCATAACTGACATACAAATTACTAAATGCAGAAAAAACAGAAAAATAGCTGGTGATCTATATGCAACCATGACAGCGTTTCCTGGTCTCTGTTTAATGAACAACATAATAATAACCTCCAATAAATACAAGATGAGCCAGAAACACTGTCGTGATACGCCTGTTGCGATTGACAATGAGGACACATTGCGACGGATAGGTTGTTAAGATTTGATTTCGTTGTTTGCTACAGAACTGCTGCAAATTGGGAATAAAGATATCAGAAAGATTAGAAGATGGAAGGGAAACGAAGCAAATTGTAAAAGATGATAATATGTTTGGTATCATTATTATGATACGTGAGGTTATGTTGGGTGTATAAAATGTAAATTATAATAGCCTAGGATCACTAAATATAAGCAGTATAAAAAAGAAAGGGCCATCAAAGCTACAATACGAAGGGGCTTTGAGTGATTATGGTTATTGCATATACACAAGCGTTCACTTACATATATCAAGATGTGTAAGCATTTCCCAAGATACAGCTATATAATAGTACAAACAAACAATGCAATATAGTAATTTAACATAATATAGTAAAGTTCGAATATGGATCATGCAGGATCAAAAACTAGGTCACAGGGTCACTTTGTGCATTTCAAGCATTTAGCATGGTGTCCGCTCACTAATTGAAGTAGTTTTCCTCCGATATTCACCAAATTTAGTCAGAAGTTGTGTCTAGACAATATCTAGGTCAAGTTCAAATATGGGTCATGCCGGGCCAAACACTAGATCACGAGGTCACTTAGTGCATTTCAAGCATTAGGCATGGTGTCCGCTCTCTAATTAAAATAGTTTTTATCTGATTTTCACCAAATTTGGTCAGAAGTTGTGTCTGGATGATATGTATGTCAAGTTAAAATATGGGTCATGGTAAAGTTATCAAGTTGTCCAAAACATTCAAACGGGCGTATCTTGTGACAGTTTGGCACTCTTGTTTTTGTTCTCTCTATAAAGAGAGTTTAACTGAAAAAGAACGAATAGTTATAGTCCCGAAGTGTACTTATTACATTATATGACATGTGAATACAAGAACGTGATTCAGCAATATTTTTTTCATTATAAGAAAACAGACAAAATAGGTAGTAAATTAATAAGGCCCGAGACCGCAACAAGTATATTAGTAAGCTGACTAGTTTTATAAATTTTAAGCATATTTGGGTACTTCTTTAGAAATAAAAAGAAAAAAATAATAATGATTTGGCTATACTCCAAAGAAAGCAAAAATATAATATGAAAACTGCTTTTACTTTTAAGTAGTCAATAACCTATGTAATCTTTACTTAAAATAAGAAACTACTCATTCCATCGTAAGTTAGTTTTTTATCATACATTGTCAATGGATAGAGGTATAATTCCAACGTTAGTATAATTTGAAAACATGCAGTGACACTAGATAATGGTATTTACAATTGTAATCACATAACCACATGCTTAATAGAGTAACACAAATAAAAACGGGATATCGTGAGTATCGTGCATCTTTATGAGATCAACTGGAGTGACTAATACGACATGAATTTTAAGTGTAACTTATTTGACAAACTAAACGTTGTAATTTTACTGAGATTTTTTTATAAAATTTGCTTTTAACTTTAACAATTTGTTTAACCTTGTTAATAATCTTAACCAGATTAACAGTGATGTTTTACAAACTAAATATTTGCTTTTGGCGCTTTTAAACAAATATTCAGAGTTAGTTTAATTTAAGGTAAATAGTTTCACGGGATACAGGCTATGCCATTGCAGTATAAATAATCATACGCTCAGTAGATACCGCGAAAGCAATAAGAGTTCGTGATATTTGTTCAGCTTAAGAGGTCAACCTCGAATGAAAATAAACTGAACAAAAATATATGTAGTTCTATAATAAGCTACTTTTGTACTTTTAAAGTTCTGATGCACAGCTGATGCGTTTGATGATTGATTGGCCTATTTCAGTTATCCTGATCAGGACATTACCATTGGCTGACCATGAATGTTCAATTTTCTTGGATCTGACTAGTCCACGTGTGATAGACAGCAGTTGTGCACGTTGTTGGGTCAGGTTTTCGTAAATGACGATTTGGTCATAACCGCTGCGTGACTTCAGTTCACGTCTTCGCGTGTACAGTTTTTGCCTGGCTCTGTAGCTTGTGAATTTAACTATTATAGGGCGTGGTTAACGTCCGTCAAGTTTTCCAGTTCTGTGTGAGTGGTATATTTCATTTATTGAAACATCAGCACCCATGGACTTGCACAAGTTAATCGCAATGTTGTCAGTGTTTTCGTTTGTGTCTACACTTTCTGGAATGTCAAAGATTCGAACGTTATTTCGCCTACTTTACTGCTCGCTAGCATCCATCTTGTATTCTAGATCTGTAACTCGGTCTTTTAGCATTCTATTTTCATTAAAGAGAACCTTATTGTCATTTTCAATTGACGCTATCCTATTTGATAGTCCATGTACACCTCCAGCAACAATGGACTCTATCATGCTTTGCCATTGGGTTGAAAGCGATGATTTAATGGGGTCTTTGACAGCAGTAGCTATTGCAAGAATGGTTTTATCGGCAAGGTTGACATCAGACTTTTCCGTATCCTCCATGCTTGCAAACGTATAATCAAAAACACTACTGGAAGAACTGTTTAATCTATTTTTCTTCGAGTTCAGGGGTAGATAAATTTGAGATAGTCCTCTTTGTTTTTGCAACCGTATTTGGCGTTGATGCGTCAATGCTCATTGTAAGAAAGTACGACACTTATAAATGTGTGCAGTGTATATTTGGCAGACAGTGAACGTGACGATAAAAACAGTACATAAGACCAAATCAATATTTATAACGGTACACAGTGTTCATGTCGATTATTGCCTACTTCAAGTTAAGATTTTGATCTAAAAAAATAGAATGTTACAAACACTATAGACTCACGGTTTTCCTGCTAAATTATACGTGTATGTCCATTTTTTCACTTAAACCAAACGTTAATTTTTGTTTAATCACCACAGCCCGCACTACAGAAGTAATATGACGTCATCAATGGGAAAATAAATCGTAAATATCGATGTAGTCATTGCACTCGCAAGTGTTGCACAGAAAGGCAAGACAAATAATAGCTGTATGCTAGTCCTCAACTTTTTAAACAAACGATTTAACACGCTTATGTCAATATCGACACCATCATCAAAACGTCAATTTTATTACCCATCTCCAAAATGGCGTCTCCAAACTATTCGGTGAAGTGTGTTCTTCGATTAAATTTGTCGCTGCAGTCCATATCTGATCTCCAATTCAAGACGTTTATAATTAAAGCGGATGTACTCTTCCCATTCGCAGTGCAACCACCTTTTTTCTCTATACGTTGTTAACAATAAGCGATTATTCCTGTCGTCTTTTCGAACGCCGTTGCTACATGTATGTCGACGTGTAAAAGCCGGATCAGCAAAATCAGCGTACATATAAAATATACAAGAGGGCCTGAAAGGCCCAAAGTCGCTCACCTGAGATAAAAAGAACTGACCTGTTCTTTGCAGCCCAAGATATCAATAGAACAAATGTTTTAACCAAGTTTCATGAAAAATGAACAACAAATGGCACCATGGCGGAAATGTTTTGCAACAGATTGGAACAATTTTTGAACTCGTCCAAGATATTATTGGAACAAATCTTCTGAAAAAGTTTCATGAAGATCCAATAATAAATGTGGCCTCTACAGTGTTAACAAGGCAAATATTCATGACGCACAACGGAAGACAGACAATTGACAAAAGGTGATCACAAAAGTTCACCATGAGCAAAAAATATTATTCTCATAAAGATTGTCACCATGTGTGAAGATCAGCAAGTGTCATTCAGATTGAACTAATAATGTGACTAAAAGTATTCACAATGTTTAATATAAAAAAAACTGTGGTAGTGCGGTCTCGTTCGCTTACGCAAGTGAACCGGTCACGGGACGGTTACGAGTTATGTAACTGTGTGAGCACGTATGTAATACGGACATATTTATATAGTCTAATTAAAGAACGCTTATTTCAAACACACTTACTGGTTGTAATTCAATTAACTAAAGGCGTCCAGTCAGATACGCCTGAATACACTCAAAGAAGTAATCTATACGTGAACACCAAAGCAGCTTTAATGAAAATAACTAACTTTAGTCTAAAGAATCTATGCATCGTTAAAAATGAACAAATACAGCAAATACCTTAATGAATGTAAAAAGAAATTTACAATCTGTCCAAAAAAACTGATATAAATATTAGTTACTGTTAGTCTAGAAGTTGCTTCAAAAATTTTGTTTATAAATTAAGTCTAACTTAATCTAAAAAACACAATTTATAAAGAGTGGAAAACTCCAGTGACTCAAATGTAAAAAAAATATTTTTTCTTTTGAAGAATTTACAAAAGTTATTTCAATCAAAAGAGTCTTTCTAATTTAGAAAATGCCAAATAACAAGGTTGCCATGGAAACAGTTTCATAGCACAGAAGTCTGCTAAATACACCAAGACACAGAGAGTTAACTTGGCTTATCAGTAAAGATCAAAGATAAGGCTCTACAGTGCATTAGTACATGTACAGTTATTTTATGACATAGGTTTATTAAATTGCATGCAAACTACTGTCTTTATGTACACCATATTTTATGAAAAAAGTCCCCGGTTTATACAAGGGAGTTAATTATTAGTTAACTATTAGAAAGTATTTACAGGTTATATTTCTTTAACATTATGGCTTGTCACAACTAGACTGTTCAAATGCTTTCACTATATACATATAGAGAAAATTGCCCCACCCCCTGGTGGCCAGGTTTTTCCACCGATCTGGACCATTTTCGAACTCAACCGTCATATTCAGAAAACACATGTTCTGACCAAATTTCATGAAGATTGGATCAAAAATGTGACTTCTAGACTGTTCACATGTTTTCACTATATACGTTTAGTGAAAAGTGCCCCGCCCCCTGGCGGCCATGTTTTTTCGTCGATCTGGACCATTTTCGAAATCGTTCGAGATATCAATAAAACCAATGTTTTGACCAAGTTTCATGATGATTGGGCAAAAATTGTGACTTCTAGAGTGTTCACAAGGTTACTCTATAGCCATATAAGGAATACTGCCCCGCCCCCTGGCGACCATGTTTTTCAACGGACCGGAACCATTTTTGAACTCAACTAACATATCATTTAGACAAACATTTTTACAAAAATACATGAAGATTGGGCATCAAATGTGACTTCTACAGTGTTCACAAGGTTTTTATTTTTTTTTACCTAGTGACCTTGTTTTTTGACCCAGCATGAACCAGTTTCGAACTCAGTCGAGGTATAAATGGGACAAATGTTCTGACCAAGTTTCATAAAGATCAGACAATAAATGTGGCCTCTGGAGTGTTCACAAGACAAATGTTGACGCCGCACGACGCACGACGCACGACGCACGACGGACGACGGACAAAAGACGCTCACAAAAGCAGCCCAGGTGAGCTAAAAAAATGGATTGTTTTACAGACTTTTTGGAAAATGTGGTATGATAAACACAAAAACAGGTTACTGTCCCATCGTTTTGAAACATTTCAGGCTCGGCACGAAAAAGATAACAAGCCTCGCCGTTATTTAATTCTAAGCCTTGCCTGATATATTACAAAACGATGGGACAGTAACCTGTTATTCTCTATATACCATTGCATTTTTTTAAAGGATATCTCCAAGTATTGATTAATTACCGACCAATATTACTACATAATACGATGCATTTTTAAAACTAAGTTTAAACATGTGTACAATAATCTTGTATATAACAAAATACTTATCTCACTTTAGTCTAAATTTTTGCCAGGTAACTCAAGTACCAACCAACTCACTTTTTATATATTATACGCTTTGCAAAGCCCTTGACATTTTATCTGACATAAGTAAAGCCTTTGCTAAAGTCTGACACCAAGGACGTTTATTATTATTATAGACGAGTTCTTCCATTCAAATGCAATAATACCAATAGCATTGATGATTGAACCTTAAAATGCATGTTCTTTTTAAGCTATCTAGATCAGAAACACGTATCATCTCTAGGAAGCAACAACCTAATCAATACAACAGCTAAATTCTTGCTACAAAAATACCCGCTGTAAATTCCAATAAGATTCCCGTCGAGCAATTGTAAATGGCACAAACATCTTAGATATATAACTGATACATCTTGAATAAAACATCTTCATTTCCTTCAACACTTTTCCATCTAATCATATATATTGGGGGTTTTCATATTGACCATATATAGTTCTTTTTTGTGTGACATATCCCATGTAAACTTATCTTTAAACACACTCATTTATTGCATAAAGATTTCTGCAAGGAAAAAACTACATCAGATTGTGTTTGTTCCGTTCTAATCATTTTCTTCTACCAATTGTGAATGATATAAACTGTATATGCAAAAAGAAATAAATAGGTTTTCACTAAACGACGAAGCATCGAGGTCCGCCTTGCTCCGCAATGGTTACGATCTGTACTTTATAAATATATTGTGTGCTATTGAATAAATGTAGCCTTTAAGAATGATCAAGATAATTGTAAACACACATTATGAACATCTTTTAGAGTTTTATGTTCGATAGTTTACTCGAAAAAGCATGTGATTTAAAAATCATTTGTCTGTATTATTTAAAGAGAACATGCAATTTGTGAAAATACGCATATTTGCACGGCTTTAATAATTCCAATTCATTTTATCCCAAACATTAAGGACGTAAGTAACTTATTATCTCGGAAATAGTGGAAAAACTAGTACCGAATGAGAATCTGATTAAGTTAACTTGTCTGCAGAACACATGCAACACAAAGAAGTGTTTAGTCACTTTGTTTTTTTAATTTGTTATTCAAAACATAGATACATTATCAATGAATACAAACATATAACATGCTAAACTGGCCAGACCAGTTCGGCTGGGACCCCCAGAGGGGAAGCCCCATTACTGAAAGAAACGAACTAACCACTCTAAATGCGCTTCTTACTTAATTGAATCCTATAATCTTAAAAAGTAAATTACTTTCATCTCTACGTGAAAATGAACACCTATCACAAACATTCTTTAGACAAGATATTCAATAATATCCGATGGACATATAATAAGGTTTAAAATAAGTGCCACGAACTGACCTTAATTGTACCTAATCTGGCGTTATGAATGTATTAAAAAAAATAATGATTAAATCTACCTACATGTTCTAACTAACATATAAACATTGCAAAAACACATTTTGAATTCGTTAGTTTACATGTTAAGTTTTTTTTCGCTGTTCTAGAGTCTTTTATAGCGATATTTTAAGACACATGTATTAACAATACTGTAATGTCAATCATGAATAAAAAAAATTACGGAAAATCGCATGTTGATGTAAACCACTATTGTGTCTTTAAAGCACTTGTACTTTTCATGGCATATACTGACAAAATAGCTTTTTTTAACTTTGTCAAAAGGAGTAATCCTTCGAATTAAATATTCGCAAAAATAGTTAAATAAAAGGACTGTTAATTTGTATCCGTGTGTTTATTATTTAAACTTCAGAATTTACTAAATAATTAAAATGCATGCACTGTACTAGTATGTATCCTCATTTCATATCACTACGGAATCCGGATAGTGAAATCTATAATCTCGTTATTCTTACATCATTGGCGACACACGACACACGAAGCGATACACGACATTTTGCGAGACAGTCGCAGCGACGCACGATATTTTGCGCGACAGTCGCGGCGACGCACGATATTTTGCGCGATACACGAATACACGCGCGAAAATGTACCACGAAATATCTCCCTTGTGTAGGTAGCCAAAAAGCTATATATCGTGTTAAATATATCGTGCGTCGCAGTGACTTTCGCGCAAAATATCGTTCGTCGCAGCGACTGTCGCGCAAAATATCGTGCGCCGCCGCGACTGTCGCGCAAAATAACGTGTATCACTGCGTGTGTCGTGTCTCGCGTTCAAAGGGCGACGCACGAAACACGAAGCGAAGCACGATATGTTGCGCGACAATCGCGACGACGCACGATATTTTGTTATTCAAATATCGCCCATATTATCTGAATTACGTGTATCGCGGTCTAATTTCAGACCGCGACACACGACGCACGAAGCGATACTCGATATTTTGTGCGACAGTCGCGGCGACACGCGATATTCGTACTTTTCAAATATCGCTGTAATAATAGCGCCTAACGACTGTCGCGTTTTTTAAAAGGTGGTACAGTTATGGACACACTTATAAAAGATTATTCTATCATCAGTAAACCGAGTACAAATTAATTAATTTTCATAATAATTTTGAAATATATTGACAAGAATAAATGTTTAAAACTTAGAAATTTGAACAATGGAGTATAATTTCTATCAATTTTAAGATAATATATCGTTATAATCTGTATCACATCCATTAGGATTGTAGATTTGTAGATAACGTTTAACTTCAAGTAAGACATCAATATGAAACCAGAAGATTTATTTTCAGTACATGTGTAATCATCATTTATAGGTTATCCAGATTATTGACGAGCAACATTAATGTCCAGGCTATTGATACATTAATTAGACGGTCTGTTTGTTGCTGGTATTGTTTTACCTTTTAAATACCTTTTATAATGCTTTATCAAATAAATTATCGGCATAAATAAAACTGCATACAGTGCGAACAAAAATTTTAAAATATTTATATTGGCTAACAAAAACGCTTATGAAGGGCGCAAAACGTTTGTTTCATATTGCTTAACAGCGTTCTAGATTTAATATAAAAGACTATTATATTATTATATTCAGATAAAGTTCACACTGTTACTTTTGTGCAAGTCTAATATGATGTAAACAAAAAGCATGTTATGCACGTTGAACCGTAGAATCGAACAACTAATAACTCAATGGTTATACTTGCAAAAGTGATTGTGTACAAAGTCAGTCATGGGAGTGTTAAAATATTGGTTTTTTGTTATCTAAAGCACCCTGCTTAATAATAAGAATACTGTACATCACGATTTAAGCATTTATTTCAACTGGTGTGTTGTATGTGTAGTTAAACTAATATTTCTAATGCAATTTAATGATTTTAGTTGTTAGTTATTGCATATATAAGGTCCAGATAGGACACATTTATGTGAGTTTCAAATTATTAATATAAATGAAGTATCGCTCTGGAAAAAAAACAAGCATAATGCAGCGTGAAGTGCACATTCCTAATCAGGGATGATACAGTGTGCATTAATAAGAATTTTGCTAACAAAATACATCATTATAGCGAAATATAACTTATAACAACAAAGAGTTCTGTGACAGTTTCAGAATAACCTGTGCGATTGCACAAGCTTTTTTGGGGTTTGAATGCACATGCATTGAGGCCGTTTGTTGGAACGCGACGCAATCGAAGAAATATCATGGTCTTCGTTTGAGCACGGCGAATTAGACAGACATTATTTGCTTCTATGTATTTCCTTGTGCGTGGGTAAATCTGTTCAGTTAGTCAGCGTTGGGAACGATTGGTAGATGCAAACGTTAATTTAATTTTATTTTGAAAATTTGGTTTAAGTATCACCATTATTATTGTTGTTCAAATGTACAATCCACTTGTTTATTGTCTGGTACGATCAAATACTTGACATTAAGTAATTATTTTGTGAACAACAGGCCATGTTTTTATTCGCATTAAGTATGCATTTAATGCATTATATATTTTGTTTATTTATTATTTCTTATCAATTTGTTGACTGAACACATGCCTGTGTGCATATGTTTTACGTTATTGTTACTATGGACAGTGCGCATGGAAATGCCGAACGTAATCAACAACAATCAACTTGTCTATAATCGTAGATTTACCACTATTTGAATAACAAAGGCAAAGAAAGTGATCAAGTTCAGTCTCGTTCTAAAATTCGACGCTCCACGTGATATCTAATCATGGTAAAATTGTCAGTATCGAGAAACAGCTATGTTTAAATAATATTACATTTAGCAATAACATAAAATGCGGTGCATGTATATAAAGAAATGTTCTACTATTCGTTTAGTAGTTTGTAAACAATACGAATTAATGATTAAACAAAATCAAGGTAAACAGCCAAACAAATTACCGGTAATTTAAATCACTCGCGCTTTATGCGATTCTGACTTAAAAAAAAACTTAAATTCTCACTTAAATGTTTTTGTCCTAAATAAGAAAAACCGGAATAAAAGACGCAAACAAACTGTTCTCTGATAACCGTTGCGTCTTATACTCCGAAAAATAATTTTGTCATGCTTTATAGTATTCTGACCAAGTTCGGAACTGAAATGGAGGATATTGAACGGTAAACATATTAATATTAATTAAAATAAGTTACATTCATCACTAACAATTACGTGTGTTTGTATTTATTTTAAATGTGTTCCCCCAATTTACAACTTATAAGCTAATATTTGCCAACCCAAAACTGCTTTTCGCGCTACTTTGCCTTCTTTGTAGCATAACCCGCGTGTTTAAAAGCCCTTTTTAAAGCTCGCTCTTTTCCTTCCTGGGAAAATCAATAGTTTTATTTTTATAAATATGGTGTAATCATCATTATCAATCGATACGAAATATAGCATTATTGCTGATACATGGTATCACTTTGTTTTATGATCATATGCATGTTTACATTGTATGTCTTATATTGAATATAAAAAAGAAAAAAAGAAGAAATATAGCAGTTATTTTAAAACGTTGTTCAACTAGCATGTCCTTTATTTAGTAGTTAAAGTAAAATATGTTATTCCAAATCTTTAATCTAACAGGTTATGACCATTCAGTGCTTTATAAGTATTGCGTTTTTAAATATTTTTGAAAGTCATTGTGTTGAATGTACTTAAGGTGACTTTTGGAAATCAAATTGTAGTGCACAATTGTGCTGGTAAAGCTCATGCACCTGTTTCGTCAAGTTTGCTCAAACTTGTTGTTATGATTCAGGTTATCGTGCTATTGTGTCTGTAATTATTTATATTATAAATTTTGCAATATATTTTCCTTTTAAATAACATAAGTACTTTTAATTAGCATGATACATGTCCTTTTGTCTTCGGCTTCACCTTGCTGACCTAAATTCCGTATGCTCCTACTATTTCAGACAGGCTGTTGGTGGGGTCATGAAATTCTGCTGATGCCATCCATGAGTTCAATTTCATCGGTGAATCCCCAGTTAGAAATTTGTCTGTCACCGATATAGTTTGGTGCTCTTTGAGGGTTCCCTGCTTTATCCCCTCAAGTGAAAGGTCAAAAGAAAGGGAGAGAGCAGAGATACCTAAAGGACGCCAACTGATATCCCGAAGAAGTCATCCTTCTGTCCATTAAAATGTATTTCGCTGCTGACGTTTCCGTTAAATTATTTGATGACTTGAACCAGGCTTTCGTCAAGTATGAACCTCTTAGAGCCTGATATATGAAATCATGCAACAAGCAGCTCCTCGACGTTACTTTTCAATCGGTTAAGGTTGCTGCATGGTTTGACTTTGAAATGGCTGATGATGCTAAAAGTGAGGTTAATCTGGCAAAGCCCGAGGTTGTCAATGTCTTGATGTCAGTGCTTACGCGTATGAACATTTGTGATTGAGTAAAATTAACACCTGCAAAGTATCGAAGTGCAAATACATTTTGTACATTTATCTTTCATGATTTTCAATACAAACATATAACACAAAGTTGCTGTATTTAAGGTGCCGGTATTCATTCGATTGAAAAAAACGTCAGCCATGCTTTGAAGCACTGGAACCGGTATATTGACCACTGAACAGAGAATTATGATGATCATTTCTGTAGAACATTTTATTTGAATAAAAAATGTCTTTATCGAGGAAACTTTATTTAAATATAGATGATAATGATTTAGACAGAGGACACAGACGCGTTTACACTTCTGAAGTTACTGTTACTAAAATATAAAATAAATAATTAAATAAATATACAGTCAATTAATTGATTGTATAGTTGTCTTTATTACGTCCAGTAGGCAATTGTATAATTATAAATTAAATGACAAAACATAATATAAATACTTCCAATATAATATTTAATGTATGTAGAGTTTTGGAGGGTTATAGAAGACGAAAGTACTTTAAAGTTTATATTATTATATTGTTCCTAAGAAATTTAAATTATAAACTGAACACATAATATTATGTTTTAAAACAAATACTTCTAGAAAGTAGCAAATATGAACATGAAACTAAATTAAACTATAAGTTGGCACTATAAACACAGCATTCAAGCTTTAATTCATATTCGAGCGGTTTTGTCCGTAACATTTCTGCCAATTACATAAAACAGCTTTTGTTTTCGACCAACAACAGCCAGTAGTTTCAGCCCATTCAATAAAGTCTCAGTAATATTTTTTAAGGTTCAGAAATATTTAACTTTGTTTGTTGTGGGCTTATTTTCTCCATATCACCAATCAAATTCTCTTCATTGTTTTTCTATATTGAAAAGATTCAGGTGACATTTCATAGTCAACAACAGTGACCGATGTGAGAGGAAGTTAATTCAAGCAGATAGATCAAGAGGAAAGAGTCATTTTCTTGTAAGACATAATCCAAACTTGAACTTGTTTTATCAATATAAAGAAGTGAAACCTTAAAATCAACCCAGTTCGCCAGGTAAGCTAATCTCTATCAAAGGAGCTTTAATAAAGGAAAGAGGTCTTATAGTAGACTTATTATTAATAGTTCTGATAAGTGGCTTGCTGTTCCACATAGTCCAATATGACGTCATAGCAGAACTTCAGCTGCATCTACAAAATATATATAATTTATTGTATTGTGAGTTTGAAAAGCAAAACAAAGTTTCATTCTTCCGTAATTATCGGAGTCAATAACACAACTTGTTACCAGACTAAAGTTTCCTGCGTCTAATATTTCGGGGCGTCTTATATATATGGACAACATTAAAAAATGTGAAACAATCATTTCAGAAAGCTTCTTTACAACTTACACTGTGCGAACAAAAGTTAAAATTGCAAATGTTTTATCAAATAAACATGCCTTGCTGTGGATAAGAGGACTATTTCCTTGCACCATTGTCTTGACAGATTCTAAGATGTTAATTTGTCCATTCTGTGCTGATATGCGATAAATCTCGTTAATCAGAACAGCCACGACACCGCATTTCTGGAAACAGGTACTGTAAATAATTGAATACAGGGAATTCCTCATGTATTGTTGGCATAACGTAGATGAACAAGATATGTAAACTTGAATGGGATAACATTTTACGGGCATTAAGTATCGTGAAAGCTGTTTTCTAAGCATATAGTTGGAAATAGAAATATAAGAATCATATTGGAAAACAAACTGAGCTAAATGCATGCGCGTAAAGTGTCGTTTTAGATAAGCATGTGCAGTCAAGACAGGCTAATCAAGGACGAAACTTTCTGCTGTTATGGAGTTTTTCCTTCAAACGAAGTGTCAACTCAACGAAATTCTAGTCCATTATTGGCCTGTGCAAACTGCACAGGATTATCTGGGATGACACTTTGCATACATGCTTTTTACGCAGTTTTTTTTCCAGATACAGGCGTAGATGTCGTAAGACTGTACTAACTTGTCAAGTATAAATATTGGTTCGTCGTCTTTCATTTCCGGTTGCCACGTTTGTACCGCCTCTATCATCTTGAGAAGTGATGCCCTCTCTGTGTGTGTATCATCTCCTTTCCATGAAGTCAACACAAAGTGTCTGATGGTTTTGTCGCAGCCACTCTATAGTTTTTGTTTTGGTTTAAACAGTATTAGGAGAATATATTGAAAATGAAAATATGAATTACATTCAGAGCTCCAGATAATAGGCGTATCTGCGTATCTACGCATTGAAAAAATAAACAAAAACGCATTAAAAATCGGCCCAGTACGTAACAAAACGCAATACAAATCTGTGTACGTATTTTAAATCGATCAAAGTGCGTAACCGGTTTAACCAATAATCCAGTTGAGTATTTTGTGTAAGTTAACTGTTTAATCAAAAGTGAGTCAATCAAAATAAGCTTGTAATAAAAATGGCGGCCCATCATGTTTGTGGATCAAAGAAGGGACGTTTTAAGCGACCAGCGGCTCCTGCGGGGATATTTTTAAAGAAAGTCTGTTCATAACGTCATTTTAAATTCCTTCTGTTTGCATTTAACAATATAAATAACAAATAATAATATTTCTAGATTAAACACGCCATTTACTATTTCGGTTTTCTATGGAAATGGATAATACCCCTAAATACCCTTTATGGCTGAAACAAAGGAGTAAAATACGCTTTAACAATAATATGAGGGGTTGAAATACCCTTTTGACTAAATCCTTATCTGGAGCTCGGATTACATTAATGCAATAAGAAAACAAGATACACACAACTAAAATGAATTCTTCTCTAAACATATCCGTGGTACGTTTTAGAATTAATCACGTTATAACGTTATATCGTTATAATTTATAACATGTTTACTTTAGCTTGTGCATGAGGAAATACAACAATACAGCGATATAAACTAGGTGCAGCAGGAAATGGGAAGAATAAGTCATTTGTTGTATTGATTTTATAGTGTGATATTAATATTGTTTTAGATTGTTTTATCATTAACAAGAACGTTATCAAGTTTTCGAATGCTTTATAGTAATAATATATTTTTTTAAATCAACTATTAAATAATATCTTAACATACCTCGTGTGCGTTTTTCTTCACGGAATAAATTACTTCAACAAATCCGTTGTGTAGCGTCTCTTTCATAACAGACGCAGTTCCGTTTTCTAAATGTTCCCCGTCTTGTCCATCTATGAGTACGTATTTCTGGCAATGCAAACATGAAAACATGGCTATTTTGTAAAATATATGTATATAATAAAGAACATCTGCCTGTACTCATAGTAGGTCAAACAGTAGGTTAAGTTAAGTCATATTGTTAAAAAGAAACTGGTACATGTATTCCATTAAATGCCCAAGATAAATGCAATTAACACAATCTATATAGTATTGTACGATGTGTCGTAACCGTTGTTCTAATTAAATAAGCACTGTTCTGGGAAAATTAGGCTTAGTGTGCAAAGTGTCGTCCCTGATTATCCTGTGTAGTCCGCAAACAAGAATTCGTCCCTGATAATCATGTGTAGTCCGCAAACAAGAATTTGTCCCTGATTATCATGTGTAGTCCGCAAACAAGAATTTCGTTCGGAAGAGACTTGCTTTAAACGAAAAACACCATTAAAACGGATAGTGACGTCCCTGATAAGACCGTCCCTGATCAGACAGACTAATCTTGGGCGACACTCTACGCACATGAGTTTAGCCCCGTTTCCCAAGAACCAGTTAAAATGTCAAGTGTCTTATTAAATGAATGGCTTTCATTTGTTTGCTGCGTTTGTGTGAATCAATAATTCGATAAAAAATTAATACCGTGTCACTTCCATTCGATGAAATATCGATCAGCGTTACTGAACCACGTTGTTCCAGACGAGACCAAAACATCGACAGCTGTGGTACCGTTGGTCTGCTAACCACACATATTCCATTCTTTGAACTAAAAGTCTGTGCAATATACATATTGGACAGTGTTCGAATGAGGCCATAAATTGTCAAATATTTATGAATTTATATAAAATGTGTAAAAAAAAACTTAGTATACATATATTTCAATATAAATTAAAATAAAAGCTAAGAAGAACATGTGTCGAAAAATGCAAAATAAGCCAGATATTTAATTCTGAAATCGAAAATGTCTGTACAGTCGAATTCGCCAGCATGTATACTGTATACTGCTTGTACTATGGGAACCTAAATTTAGTTTAACGAATCATTTTAATTTTCTTTAACGAATTCTATTCATACGACACACGAACACTAACTCCGATCCTAATAAAAAGACGAATGCGTCGGTTATATCTTTGTCACAATCGACTCGGGGCGCTAGTTTGTCTTTGCTGCATTTTATGAAATTCGCATTCAACCTATAATTTTTCTTGTGTTATTGTATTATTTTTTTTTAAATGTATTACAATTTTACACATATAAAAATCGTATAGTCTCGCTTTAAACGAACAATATTAATTTCAGTTTACATCAAGTATAAATCGCATATAAACATCACTGGTTTCATTTGGGTAACGTGCAGTCTAGAACAAACTGAATAAGGCAATCAGGCATTTTACCTTATGTGGAATGAATGAGTAGTAAAAAAAAACTTAAATCAAGTAATAAGTCATGTTTATCGACGACATGACATGAAACGGTAACTATAATTCACTTACCGGGATATTGAGTTCAAATGGCTGTTCGCTCATTCTATTCTGTTGAGCTCGATAAGCGTGTACTGCAAATATAAACACAAAGCATGAATTGTTAAAACTAGGCTTAATGCATATGCACAAAGTCCTATGTTAGCCTGTGCAGTCCGCACAGGCTGATCAGGGACGACAATTTGCGCTTTTAAATATTTTTTCTTATAAAGGAAGTCTCTTCTAAAAGAAAATAAAGTCTCAAACTGCAAAGGCTAATCTGGGAAGACACTTTTCTGCAAATGCATTATACCCTGTTTTCATAGAGCGAGAATCAATTCAGTACACATAAACTGCGTATTTAGCAAACATTATTCTTTTTTTAAATTGTAAAGGGCCTTACGTTCAGTCCCGACTGTCTCAATATTGCCATATTCTGCTTCTTGACTGGACACTTCTTTTAGCTGTACTGGAAGATGTTCCACACTTTGCCTCACTAGCTGGAATTGTAAATAGATGTGAATAAATCTTGTATGTGTTATCTATAAAAGTTACTGTCTTTTATTTCTTTAACATAATGAATTTAAATGAAAATTGACATCGTAAACATTTTAAACATGTCATTGTTATGACACGTGCTTTTTTTAAATTAAGATCTTATTTAACTCATAAAAGTTGGCTTTTATGTTGCTATATGTAGTCTTTATTTAGTTTCCTAGGCCTTTTCAATTATAACTTTGCGTTTATTGGTGGGTAGTGATTGCGAAAGAAACCGTTAAAACCGATGTGTTAAACAAGAAAGTGAGTATTTACTTAAAAGTGAATGAATGTACATAAACAAAATAATAAAGAAAAAGCAGAAGATGAAGCGGAATTTTTCGCAGCAACAAAAAGCAATTAAAATAAAAAAGTGTCACTATCTCGTACTACCACTACCATTGGGTTCGTTTACTCGAAGTAAAATATATTTAAAATTTATAATTACAATTTATAATTGTTCAACAATAACAGTAGGAATAACGCGAACCGTAGGTTTTAAACAACGCTCACGTTAAGGAAGACCGAATGATAGACGGGCACAACGGCTACATTCCGTTTTGTTCAAAGTATACTACCGACAATAATAAAACTTAATCATATATTCCTATGTACCTTATATATTTGTATATCAAGTGAATAGGAAACTTTCATACCAGTTAATGTTTGGAGACAGATCATATTACTCAGAATCAACCATTTTAGTCTTCAATTATTGTAAAATAGAATCAGGTGCAACAAAACACACAATTTGATTACAATATGTTATATAATATTTCGTTGCAAATGCTCGGTAAGCCTCGCTGTTGTTTTTTTTTAAATCTAAGCCTCACCTCCTGTAATATATATATATATGTGTATATATATATATATTGATTTAAGCGATAAGGCAGTAACCCATATTTATATTTATATTACTTCGAACTGGTGTTCTAGTCGGGTGACTGTCGAGTCATCATTACGGCCCATCATGTAGTTGTAGACACGTTCGAACTGTCCGGTCGTCACGTGATGTGTCCCAATCAGGAGAGCCTCTGCCAGGGCCTCGTGTAGGTAGACGTACTGTTCCTGTATGGCATATTACATTTTTGGAATATAAACATATATTTTATATGAGTACCTGAATAGTTTAGATAATTTAATTCTTTTTTAGCTCGATTGCATCGAATGCCTTAGTCTTATTAAAACGAATCAAGTCCGTTTCGAGGGTAGAACCAGTTCTTGTTTTTTTTAGGGAGATTAGTGAATGTATATATGTCTCATGAATAATTATTCGCACATCTAAACTATTTTCTAAGCATATTGTAAGCTTATTTTTAAAACCTGCACATGAATAAATATAAATTAATACATAGTGCTATTATTCACGTATGTACTCTATTATTCACGTATATATTCTAACATTTACGTATGTATTCTAACGTATGCATTATATTATTTATATATATATATTCTATTATTCGAATATTTATTCTAGGAATCACGTACGTAATCTACGATTCACGTCTTTATTCTAACATTCACGTATGTATTCTATTACTCACGTATATCTTATATCATTCACGTATGTATTCTATGATTAATCTATGTATTCTATGATTAACGTATGTAGTCTAGGATTAACATATGTATTCTAAAATTTACATATGTGTTCTAGGATTCACGTCTATTTTGTAACATTCACGTAGATATTCTGTCATGCACGTATATATCATATCGTTCACGTTTGCATTATATGATTCACGTATATATTCTATGATTCACGTATGCATTATTTGATTCACGTATGTATTCTATGATTAACGTATGTATTGTATGATTAACAAATGAATTCAATGATTCACGTATTAATTCTATGATTTACATATGTATTCTTTGAATCAAATATTTATTCTAGAATTGACGTATATGTTCTATGATTCACGTCTTTATTCAAACATTCACGTATATTTTCTGTCATTAACGTATAAATGATATCATTGACGTTTGAAGCATATGATTCTATAATTCTCGTATGCATTCCATGATTCACGTATGTATCCTATGATTCACGTATATATTCTATGATTTACGTATGTATTCTATGATTCACGTATGTATTATATGATTTACGTATGTATTCTATGATTCACGTATGTATTATATGATTCACGTATGTATTATATGATTCACGTATGTATTCTATGAATCACGTATGTTTTCTATGATTCACGTTTATATTCTATGATTCACGTATGTATTATATGATTCACGTACATATTCTATGATTGACGTATGTATTTTATGATTCACGTATGTATTATATGATTCACGTATATATTCTATTATTCACGTATGTATTCTATGATTCACAAATGATTTATATGATTCACGTTTTTATTCTATGATTCACGTATGTTTTCTATGGTTCACGTATTAATTCTATGATCTACATATTTATTATAGAATTCACGTTTGTGTTCTATGATTCACGTCTATATTCTAACATTCACGTATATTTTCTGTCATTTACGTATACAATTATATCGTTCACGTTTGCATCTTATGATTCACGTATGCATTCTATCATTCACGTATGCATTCTATGATTTACGTATGTATTCTATGATTAAATTATGTATTTTATGATTTACGTATGTATTCTATGATTTACGAATATATTCTATGATTCACAGAAATATTCATTTAAAAATCGTAATGATCACTTGACCTTTGTTTGGACCATGCTGACCCTTTGTTCTCGCAAATTCTCGACCATCTGGAAAGGTCTCACGCATTTCTCCATCTTTGCTTGTGAAATGAGGTTGTCAAGAGCAATAAATGTTCCTGTTCGCCCAACACCAGCGCTGAAAATAACATATGCAAACGTCGATGCGATTGATTTAAATATGTATGACCTCAATATGTATTATATTAATATGATGTTTATAGTTTAATTATTTATATTTTTACGCAAGTCTGTCTTAATATCAATTGTAACCACGATAAGCTTTATATGCGCACGCTGATAAAGTGTTCTGATTTTTATGTACTTGTCTATTTCTAATATTTCTGTTCCTGATAATTAGTGAATCAGCGAAACACAATATTTATAAAACTTCTGTCACTAATCACATGATGGACCATGCATCGATCTACGAGTATCATATTTGCGGCGATTACGATGTGTGTTGCAGGGGGCAGATTAATGGTGTTCAGGTTCATTGTTGGAGGCGGTAAACATACTTAGCTGGGAATCAAACAGAAACTGAAGAAGAGACTTTACAATGATTAACTTGTGGAGAACAAGTAAGAGAATGTCAATGGCAAAGAACACAAGAAGACTTGAAACGTAGAAATACATAAACAGAGCGCTCTTCAACAATACCACGCGTGATTAAAAATGTTGGTAGCATACACCGGAAACATTTTCCGAATATGTACATATTAGAAAGCATTTAACCTCCCGGACAATCCAACGGTAGCCTTCAGAAGAGACTGTGACGTTGAAGACAATCTAGTGCACAATGAAAAGCAACAGTCTGTTCTTTCTTAGGCAAAACAAGAGCGGGCCATGCGATGCCCACCAATATGCAATTTATCCATATATGATGGGGGAAATTGCGTCTACCGATACAAAGGGCAAAGCCTAGACTGTAAATATGCGATAGCCGGAAACTCAACTGATGCTATGTACGAGGTGCTTTGCGTATGTTGCCGAGGCTTTCCGTACATATTGGCAATAGGAGGTACCGTATACCAAAAACACCTACTAAATACCTTCAGATTTAACACGCAGCACAGCCATCCTGTGCCAGAACTATTTTACATGTACGGCTACACGTTACAGGACTTCCTGATGATAATGCTGAAGTACAATGGGTCCGTTGAGAACCGAAAGACCATGGAGTAGCCAAAAATACGTAACCTCATATTCTTAAAACAATACGAGGTGAAAAACAAGGACTGAACGTAGTTATAGAAAATCGCGCCATTCGCACAATGTTTTTCAACATGACGACGTCACTTCTGTTTTAATTCCTATCACCAAATACCTTATGCGAGGGGAGATGACCTGGTTAAAAAAAAGTGAGGGGTATTTGTTTACCTGCAGTGAACAAGGATTGGTGATTGCTGCTCATCCCGAGTGTACACCGCTCTCAAAAAGTCGACAAGACACCAGGCTGTGTCGGGAACATCTTTGTCAGGCCACGCCTTGAGGTGATACTGCTTTACTACCCTGGTATCATGGACCTGTTATCCCAAATACCAACAAAACATAGTAACAAAAAATGTTGTCATTTGAGCCTCGTTCTGGAAAACTGAACATAATTCATGTGCGTAAAGTATCGTTCCACATTAGGCTGTGAAGTCTGCATATGCAAATCATGGACGACATTTTCGGCTTGTATGGAATTGTGTGTTTAAAAGAAGTCGCGTTTTACGAAAGCCCGGTTCAGGCGGAAAATGTCGTCCCAGATTAGACTGTGCAGTCCGCATGGGCAAATCATTGACAAAACTTTCGGCTTTTATAGAATTGTTCGTTTTAAAGAAGTCGCTTTTTACGAAAGCCCGGTTCAGGCGGAAAGTGTCGTCCATGGAGAGCTGTGCAGACTCCACAGGCTAATATGGGACGACACTTTAAAAACATACAGCAAGCCCCCCGTTTTGTCAGCGCGAAGTTCATATTAGCATAAATTGTTCTATATAAGTTTACAGATTAGTAAAAGTAAGGTTAGTTCATCACTGGTGTTGATATCGTCTTAATATGACACTTACGTGTACACTTAAGAATTCGAATGCGGCATTAAGCAGACAAGTCCAGTAAAATTAACGATAACCAACTAATCCCCACCTTCGTAACTTGGAATGTCCGGACATTGTAATCGCCCGTCTCCACGACATCAAAGTATTTGACGTCAACACGTCCATACTTGCAGACACCGTTCAGCTCCTCCGGCCAATATTGAAGACATTTCAGCTGCGTTATAATACGTCATGTGGATCAATTTCACACACTATGAACGTAATTATTAATACAATATTAATCCTTTAGCAGTCTAAGATGTTCACTATCCACGCCAAAATGTAACAGAAAGGAAAACGTCGATTCCCCTTCGCATATAAATATGTAAACCAATCAATATTCCGCTCCCAGTACAAAAAAAAACAACAAAATATCAAGTCATGTACAAATATAAAAGTCATTAAAAGACATGTGTAAGGTAATGTTAAAAAACTTACTCTTATATCTCTAAAACAATCAGTTTGATGTTGAGTAATGTTCATATGCTGACTCTTATATCACAAATACAATCAGTTTGATGTAAGAAATCTTCATATGCTGAATCTTATATCGCACATACAATCAGCAGCAACTTTAAAGCCCCTACCGTTCCCATTTCGACCAGGTTTGTCAACATCACAATCTTGTCTACCTTCTGCTGCCATATCATACGCCAGAAATCCTCCAGCGTTTTCTCAGTGGCGCCTTAAAAGGTAATTTTGCCAAACATGCCTGTTATTAAAACCAGTTAGCTCTTGTCGATATCGATTCAATACATTTTGTGAGAGTTATTGAAGCTCGTTCTCAGGAAAATGGGCTTAATGCATGTGCGTAAATGGTTGGCTCAGATTATCCCTCTGCAGTCTTACAATGTCTGCCGTTTATGCAATTTCTCTTTCAAAGGACTGAAAATTTTCTTACTGAAAATCTACGCGAAAGTGTCTTCCCTCAATAGCCTGTGCAGACCGCAATGGCGTATCTGTGACGGCACTGAACGCACATCCATGATGTCCAGTTTTCTCAGAACGAGGCTGAATTTATTCGGTTAGCACGCGATTCGCGGTACTTAACAAACAGAAAAAAACAATGCTTGTGCGTTTTAAAAAATAAATAAAACGATGCATCCCTTACCCTGAGAAGCGATGAATTTCTTAATCTTCTGGAATCCCTAAATTGCAATAGAACAAAAATAAATGTTCTCAGTTAATATCACTATATCAACACTTATGATGATGATGATGATGATGCTGATGCTGTTGCTGCTTGCTGCTGCTGCTGCTGCTGCTGCTGCTGCTGCTGATGATGATGATGATGATGATGATGATGATGATGATGATGATGATACTGATGATGTGATGATTATTATTATTATTATTATTATTATTATTATTATTATTATTATTATTATTATTATAAATAATAAAAAATTAAAAATTAAATAATTCATTATATTGTTTCTTTATCTTAATAAATTCCTAACTTGCAAAAGAATTGACAAGTTGGACTCTTTTATTTGAATTATTTCAATTATTGTTTAATTAATTTAATTATTTTGTAACCGAAAAATATATTTACGTGTATAAAGCTCGCGTTGATATATTCGGAATCCCCTTCAAAATCTTTTGTCAAGGGCACGCGGTTATGGTCGTCTGAAAATAAAGATGAGATTCGCTCTGCAAAAACTGGGCTGAATGCATGTGCGTAAATTGTCGTCGCAGATTATCCTGTGCAGTCCACACGGGCAGATCAGGGATCATTCTTTATGGTTTAATGGAATAGTTCGGTTAAAGTAAGTATCTTCTTAAAAAAATTCCCTTAAGATGGAAATTAGCCTGTGCGTACTTAATGGCTAATCTAGGACGACACTTTACGCAGATCCATTAAGCGCCGTTTTCCCAGAACGCGTCTCATATGGTTTAGGTGAACCTTTGAGACCCCAATTGCGTAATAATACTTTATTTATAAAACAGTAGTTAACATTTGTGTGTGCAGTTTTGTAAAATTGACTAATGTCGCTATGAATTGAGCAAGAAGTTTACTTTCGAAGCATTTATTGACCCCAACGCAAATGCTTAGACAAAATCACTTACATGCATACATTTTCTTGTAGCGGTTTTTTCCCTTGTTTTCTTCAGACGATGCTATGTCGTGCTTATGAATAAGCCCGCTTCGCAATTTCTACCATAAATAAAAGAGCGATTATTTAAAAAAAATGAAAATGGGAATAGTTATTGAAATTGTATACTGTATTGTTTCATTTTTGTTTCCTTGCATAAAACTCGTCATCAAAGAATTTGAATCATTTTTCATTTTAGTTTTCTTGCTTTAAATTTGTAGTCAAATAATATTAAGTCGTCAAATAATATTGAATCACTTCGTTCATTGTTTTCTTACTTTAAACTTGTCATTAAAATATTGAATCACTTTTCATTTTAGTTTTCTGACTTTAAACTCGTCATTGAAAAATATTGAATCACTTTTCATTTTAGTTTCCTTGCTTAAAACTCGTCATCAAAGAATTTTGAATCTCTTTTCATTTTAGTTTCCTTACTTTAAACTCGTCATCAAAGAATATTGAATCACTTTTCTCGTGAATGTAATCCCAGAGATCATGAATTTTGATTCCAGGGGAAACTGTCTTAAAGCTGTAGTAATTGGGGTCATCACACTGTGGATCTGTTGAATTTACCACACCAGGCAATCTCTTGCTGACATCTAAAATTTCAGCATAAAAAATTGAATCTATTGATATATAAGACCGACACAAAGCATACAAAAACAAGTTTCAATACAATCTTCATTGAACAATTGTATAAGTGTATACCAAAATCGGAATATGTTAAATGTATAAATGTAAGTTGTGAGCATGGAAGTGCATGCATATGGGTGTCATGATATTATATTCAGCAATCGAGAAAGTAAAAAAAAATGTTATGTTTTCGCCGAGACTTATATTAGTTCACCATGAACAATAGTAATCTACATGCACTTGAATTTTACAAACATGGACCCAAATACCTTTTGAACTGATATGTGTTGTATCATCGACGGAGACATGTTCAACATTTTTAGCTCGATCAATCTCGTCGAAACCTGGCTCTATTTTCGAAAGTATAGATACCCCATGATGACTCTTTGGCCCGCTGAAATTAAGTCATTGATAACATTTCACCGGTACAATTTTGTAATTAGAAAATGTTGTTTGTACTTTTTCGTCAATCGAACATGTTTACTTCAATCATTTAAATTGAATATTAACTTACGATTCAAGTTTTCGCCTCCTGTAACACACAATTACGCCAGCAATACCAATGGCAATAAGTATAGCTGCGACGCAACCACCAACAACTCCAGCGATCATAATGGTATTAATTCCTCTTGACTCTTCTTGCGCTGAAATTTAGCAGTATATCAAGAAATGTGCAATTTACATATAATATATTGCTTATGTTGTGTTTGGTATGTACGATCTTAATATTTTGGATTTAAAAAAGACAATCAGCACCTTAACATGAGTCAGGGAAGGTAAAAAAATGAAAACATTGAATCTTTACGTTTGCAGAAACCGTTATCCATCCTGTACCCATCGTGACATTGTGAAGACAATGAACAGGATCCAGTAACTTTATGGCACTTGTCACAGTGACAGTTCATTGAACAGTTTTGTCCGTATGATCTCGAGTTGCAGGCTACAATAAAATATTGATATATACATATGAGCCTCGTTCTGGGAAAACTTGGCTTAATGCATGGGCGTCAAATTTCGTCCGAAATAAGCCCATTGCCGTCCATATAAATAATTAATCAAGAAATAGCTAAAACAAAAACTTGAAAATAATATTTAAACAGCTGTTAGAGACATTGTCACAGCTTGCTCCTTCAATGAAATTGCAGGAGGTTGAGCAGTTAAGACCAAACATACCTGGACTGCATGCTGTTAAAGTGGAGCAAAACATGCGATGATGAATGTATGGTTTTTAATTTTAATCGGATAAGTAACTTGAGTTACATACAATAGCAGTAATCTTAGCTATACGTCTGTTATATACCTGTAAGAAATAAACTTAGAAATAGCCGATGTACAGGTTTTGCACGCAAAAAACAACATCATGATCTCCATGACGACGTTAACATTTGCATTTTTACTTTTAGCGGTGGACATTTGTAAATCTAACCAATGCTACATTTACTATGAGATAAACCCGCGAAGAATTCAAAATAAAGAAAGTGAACGGAAACATACTTATAAATTGGCTCATATAGTAGGGATAGGGCAATTATACCAAACATGTCTGGATTGCAAGTCGAGAACGTCGAACAAAAGAAATGAGCATGACTAATTCATGTTTAATCGGTTGACGTTCGTCAGCATTGAAACGTAGTATTTTCGTTGAGTGAGATATCGTTATAAATAGTTAACATGTATAAAATTAAACATATACTTAACATTATTTGATTATTATACCGACAGTAATTGACAAATTAAAATCTTACCAACACTACAGTTACTTGTAATCCAACCAGGCGCACATTTGTTATCAGGACAGTGACCGGAAACATGGTCACAACTTGCTCCGTGTAGACAATTGCAAGGGGAGGAGCAGTTCTTTCCAAAAGTTCCTTGATTGCAAGCTGTAAAACACATGGTAATGAAACACTGTGTCAGTTAATCAATTCGTTAGAATAGTATCATGATACAAACTTTTTGCTATCGTGTCACTTCAATGTGATATATATATATTTACACTTAATATTTACCTCATTATTTCTAAAGTAAAATGCTGTTCTAAATAATTGCAATTCAATTCTTTTAAAAAACACGAATGAATGATTTCTCTGATATGTGTTGCACCATATCGAACGAATTTTAAAACCCAAGTTCAGTATATTTGGATCGAGCTTGGGGAAGTAAAGCTTCGCCATCTTTAGAAGCTGGTAAGGCCCCGTAGGCAACTATAATGGCGATGCCTATATTGTATCATTTTAAAGAAATCGATATCATCGGTGTGTTAAGATAATGACAGATATCATTTCGCCGCGTACCTAATTATAACTATAGCCTTAGGTATTTATCCGAGTTGACTAACATCACATAGTACTTTTGTCCGATATCAGCAAACTACTGAACTTGAATAACGACACAGAAAAAAGGACTGATTGAATAGAACATATTGCTTGCATTGACAGATGTATCATCGATATCTCTAGTTAATCTCCAGCTACGCTTATCAACTGAGCCATGTTCTGAGAAAGCTGGTCTTAATGCAGTCTGGACAGGATAATCAGGGACGACACTTTCCGAATAACCTGGATTTTCATTAAGAAGAGACCTTATGTAGACTATTAATTCCGATAAGGACTGGACAGGCTTATCTTGGGAGTCACTTTACGCATATGCATTAAGCCCCATTTTCCGAGAGCAAGACTCAAATGCCAAGACATACCTACGCTACAGTTGTCATGCGTCCATCCGGCAGCGCATTGGTTTTTGGGACAAGATCCATCACTATGGTTACAAGTCATGTTGTTATCGCAATTGCATATGGATGAGCAGTTAGCACCAAATGAGCCTGTGTTGCATGCTGTAAGCATTGAACAATGATAAGGATCAATCTGTATACATTCTGATTTCATTTAATGACGTCTTATTATGATGCATCGAGAAGTTTGGTATCCTCTATTGCATGTTTTCCTTTCATAGCAAACACAAATATAATATATAATTTAATACATGTATAGTGCACTTCATATGAATACGTCCTTATATATGTATATGACCTGTTTAGGTCCATAAAATGAGATAGAAGCAATTAAGACTATACACACCGGTCACTATTTTCATTTTTACCGAAGTCGCTAAATATGGACAACGGGCGCTAAATATGAACTGTATGCGCTAAATATTCGGGAATGATGTAATGCAAGGTTGAACTGTCCAATAGCGAGTTATTGTATTTACATGCTAACACTGGTAATGGTTAAAAGAAAAATGCATTTAAAATGATAAATTCTTTAAATTTCAAGACACATATTTACAACACACATAAACACAACGTGCAACATTTCAACGAGTGAAGTGTTTCTGGATTAGTAATTGCTAATGTCTAACCGTTTTTCAAGCGTTGTTTAGTTGAAGTTATTGATTGGGCACTATTTGATACTCATTAACAGAGTTGACCATGTTTGGTACAATATGTGAAATGAAAAATCTCTTGTCAGTTCCATATAAATGGAAAATCCCATGCCAGTACCATAAAAATAGAAAATCCCATGCCAGTAACAATGATCATGGTTATCAACCAGGCAACCTAAAAGTGAACATTGACTGGCGCAAAAACTTCGCTTTAATGCCCTCACTATAGTGCAAGTGAAAAAGTAACTATATGTTTCGTGAGTGAAATTTGCAGTTTACTATGTTATTTACAGGTATCATATATTTTTCAACTGTTGTGTTTTAATTTCTTTCATTTATATTGAAAACTTACTTTCATTGCACGCTTTTCCTTTCCAACCGTTTTCACAGACCCCATTCCAACATTCACCTGTAACACTGTCGCACGGCGCCACACGACAATGGCATTGTTCGGAACAGTTAACGCTGTAATTTCCGATTGGGCAGTCTGATAACAAACAGAAGTGAGCGATATTGTATCATTTCCAAAGTACGTATATTCAATTGAACGGACGTTGTTTGAGAATAGGCTATTGAACACACAAGAAAAGCAAGATATCATAATGTAATACACTAATCAAACTGAAAGCGATTTTCTGTTTGCTCATTTCATTTGGATTTCATAATTATATTTAAGTTACACGATTTTCTGATTTCACCATTATGTCAATATCGTACTAAAATGTCTTAAACATTTTAATCTTTTCGAAGTTATCATGCCATTTAAGTATTATATATGTTATAAAAAGCTGTGTGTGTGCTATGAATGTAGAATATTGATATGTGTTTTATATGTTGACTGTATCTGCGTATTGTCTATACTAAACAATTGTAGCAGTTGTTATGAATTGTTATGATTAATAATGCAATCATTATTAACTGCATAGAATATGTTCTGAATACTTGTTTGCGTTCGTTGTATGTGTTATTGTTTGCTATGGTACTCAGATTAAGAGAGAAACATAGCTTTACTTCAGAATTTTGTGCATAAAATGTTAATTGACTTTATGAAATAATCCGAAATCGTAATGCAATGTTAATCTGTGGATATATTAAATAAACAGGACAAGCTTATGTACGTCACCTTCTTGTCGGTATATCAATATCTCGCATATTGTCATGTAACCATATCCACTACCCGTAAACCGAACAATCTGTATTTCACGAGGAGGAGTTAGCCTCATCTCCGCAACGGTCTCATTTTTCGATGTTAATTGAAGGTATTCTGACATTAGACCTATTGACATGTAGATGTTGTCAAATTGAGCACCTGCAAAGAAGCATTACGTGTTCGTGACATTTAAATAACAATATAAACATTTAATAAGGCTTTTTAATTTTAATATCTGAGATCTCTGTTAAATTATGACAAAAAAACGCAAAATGTCTTTGAATCATTAACAGCCAAAACACTTGTGTAATAAAACAAACGACCGTGTAATTAGAAAAGGCATGCTTGAGCATTCTTTATAGACAATACGTATTTTATTGAACAAACACAAAAAAGTATTCTTACGTAAATCTGTACGTGTACCATAATCTGTACGTCCCAAAACAAGAACTTTTTCCACAATGTGAGTCTTGTTCAGTTTTAATTGCACCATCGATGGTCTCCTTAGTGCGGTGCAGCAATTACAGTCGTCAGCTCTTTGATTTAATGAGCCGTCATTGACTTTATCTGCGTTCCAGTACCAGTATGGAGTACCATACGATGTCACAGTGATGGCCGATATAGGGATCTGGGTTGGGTCTGAAATGAGACAAAGAACGACTTGATTGCTATAGTACAAAAACAAGCATAAGTTAATTGTAATATTTGGGTTTTTTGTTTGAGGGTATTATAGTTTTGATTTTAATTTTATAACAATACCTAGCTCAATGTAGGTTACAAGCCTCACAAATGCATGTGCTGAGTTGACAAAAAAACATGTCTTCATTTCATCAAAGACAGGGAAAACACGGAACCCAATCAACAGGGCTTTCGCGGTCAAAACGAAGAGTGAATTCATATTATGTATACCGGTTAAGTGTCGGGTTTTATAATTGTGACAAAATAATGTCCTTATATGTGTAAATTTACTTTCCAACTGACTACTTTTCTGAAGTGTTTGCGTTTTTACTATGTATATTACGTTATCCAACAACTTCTGCCATGACATTTATTTCATGCTTTAAATGATAAGTAATATTAACGTTAAAAGGACCAGCCTGCATTTCGTACCAGCGTTATAAGAAAATGATTTGACTCGATTCTTTCAGAAGATCAGTATCAACAAAGGAAACTGTTTAAAAATAAAAAAAGCTACACAGTAACACACATTATGCATTCACTTGACCTCATTGCATATATACCATTCAGTGTACACTATATTTCTACGAATGGGTTGTTCTACATTGTTTTACTCACGTGTTTGCCAATCATGACGTTCATAAACACGGTTAAGCGCATATATTTTGAATGTAAAATTATTGTCCACAAAGTCTTATTAGAGACCACACTTTCCGCCTTCAGTGGATTTTCGTTTAGAAGAGATCTTTTTGAAACGAAACATCCCATCAACGCAGAAAGTGTATTACCTTAATATTAGCCTTTGCGTACTGCAAATGCATTACGCACAGTTTTCTCAGATCGAGGCTCTATTGATGCTTGTTCCACGTCATTACATCATGCATCAACAAGTTGTTATTCTGTTGCTCAGGTAATTGTTAACATCTTTTATTCTTGTGTTATGCTTTTTAATTTGAATTTCAAAGCTATGCTTTTAAAGCTTACTTACACGCATGTATTTGTGATTGTTTTTTGTAAAAGACTGACGGTCTTTTAAATCGGTTTAAACCACCAATGCTTAACATTGACCGTTCTAAGACGGTTACCAGCTTTAATTAGTGTTATTAGTTTTGGTTTGTATGTAATGTACTGTATTATTACGGTAGTTGTCTGAAATAAAATGCAAGCGTGTGTACACATTTTTGTCTTTTTAGCTTTTCTGGAATTTATTTTTTTAACACTTCGCAAGAAATAAACTTCTTATGTACATGTGCGTATTAAACAACAGCGTTAGGCTTAAGACTATACTTTATACACGAACGTCGATTAAGGAAATTACTCATTACAAAACGGATGTAACACCGGTATTGGATAAAAAGTGTTTTCCTTAGTAGCTTGTATCGAAAGATTAAATAATAAATATCTTTTTTAAAGTCACACTATGACACCATACAACAGTGAAACTAAGCAAAATAATTTTTATTAGAATAGGAATTTGCAGAAAATAGGTTTGACAGTTCTACTTACTTAATTTTAAGTATGATTACTAATAGTTTTGAATGACTTTTTCATGTATGTTCAGTTTTTCAAAAGTGTTGAAATAGATAATGGGACTTATGTCAACATAATGCATTATTCACGAGTCAAATGTACGTGTTTAATTATATTGCTGTGTTTACATTCGACACATTTGAGTTATTTTAAGTGCACAACCACTTTTCAGAATGTATGTTTGCGATTCGGCCATATAAACGAGTCATCAGTTCTGTGTATGTTTCTACAACTACGTTAAATATCGACCAGGCTGCACAAAGCTAATTGAGCAAATTATTTGTGTTGCTGTATCTGTTTAATAACATATTTGTAACAGAGTTAAAGCGAAAACATACATATATATTGTTTCCTTTTTCCACATTTCGTTTTTTGTAAACGATGAAATCCGGCTCGAAAGAAACAATAATGTCAATGGTTTAAATTGATATTTGCAGTAATTTATATAGAATATAATAGACTTTATATAAGCGTAGAATACACATCCACAGAAGCTATATGGGAAAAATATATTCAATCACGTTGTGCAAAACCATCAATTTTATTTTATCATATTCTGGATAAATATTAACTATAGTTTTTTTTTTCATCCTTGCAATTTATCATAAAAATACTTTTCTAAATCTAACTTGTATTTTATGAGTTTCAAATGTAATATTTGTATTGCCAATTCAGTTTACGTTCGTCTTTAAAGGGGCCTTTTCACAGATTTTGGCATTTTTTAACTTATTCATTAAATGCTTTATATTGATAATTGTAAACATTGGATCGTAAAAGCTCCAGTAAAAAATCAAGAATAAAATTAAAAAAAGGAAAAGAACATTGCCCGGAGCAGGTTTCGAACCAGTGCCCCCTGGAGTCCTGCCAGAGTCCTGAAGTAAAAACGCATTAGCCTACTGAGCTATTCCGCCGAGTACACACACTTGACGTATTTTATACCTTATATAAGTAATCTTCGTAGTTTCACAAAATTGAACGACAAAAACAGAACTCTTCAAATTATTCAATCGTTTCGCGTTGCAACGCTTTATAATTTTTAGGTTTTAAAATCGTCAAAAGATGCATATAATGGCTATATTAGACCATGGTAAATGTTCAGTATTACTGTTTCCTCACAAATATCATAACTAAAACGAAAATTTGCAAATCTGAAACAACTTTTTTCAAATTTGTCAATTTACCAAAGCGTGAAAAGATCCCTTTAAAGGTTAATAAATGACTGGACAACATAGCGCCATTGCTATATTGCGAATATTAACTAAACTTATCATAATGCCAGTTTTGAAAACTGATATATAAAATGTTGTAAATACTACTACTACTACTACTACTACTACTACTACTACTACTACTACTACTACTACTATTACTACTACTACTACTACTACTACTACTACTTCTACTACTACTACTTCTACTACTACTACTACTACTACTACTACCACTACTACTACTACTTCAACTAATGTGTTTTCGATGTGATAAGACCTTTTTCCAAACCGGCATGGGTATCAATTAACTTATTTGACTTATTTAAAGATCTAACATTTTTAATTCACAAATATACAATTATGCTCGTTTGGCATAATAACGTGATCTAGTACCCTGCCCGTATTCCACTTTTGCATAGGAAAAAGTAAATATCTGCACATCTCAAAATTTGTCACAGGCTTCCATTAGCAAAGGGAATATTTTACCTACCACAGGGCAAAGTTTGCGTAATTTCCTAAACATCATACACGAGTTCGGGATTGCGTTTTGATATAAAGACTTCACCGGGTTAAAACATTAACGAGCGTCGTTGCGGGGAATAAAACGTATGCTAAATTCCCGCTGTAAAATGTTATCTTCCGGGTTTGGGCCTTTCAATCTTTTTTCTACTATAAATTTCGAAAATCGATCAATGTAACTGAATAAAACAATATTTACACAAGAAGTGTTTACATTATTGCATACACTTTCGCTGTTATTAAAAAAAGGGTAATAAGGTTAAGCTGAAACATATATGTATATTGCTTTGAACGCGAATTTATTGCAGGTTCTAATTATAATTTGTAAATCAAATTTTTCAGACTCTCATATTTCCTTTTCAACTTAATATTTTTTCGGACAGTTGCATTTTATCCACACTTTTTCAAAAGTGCCTTGATCCGTTGAAACATCGCAAACGTGTTTTGAAAACCGAATGGCCGTCGTACAACCTGGCAGATGATTGCAAAAGTTTATGGACCGTAACATTTGTTTTATTCGTTTACATAGTCATTTACACCTTATGTACGGTAGATAATTAATGCAGACTCAGACGGGGATTTACCTCAAATTTAAACCGAAAACTAAATGTTGTTATTCAGTTTAAATGATCGTTGTAATGAACCGATTAGGTCTTCTAAATGTATTTATTGTTTAAGCTTTGTATCATTTAACGAACAACTGTTTGCTGTCCATTAGTGTCTACAATGATTTTACTTATTTCTTTTGGATGTTCATACCACATAATGATAAATGCTTGTACTTTTTGGTCAAAACTGAAACATAGCGATTCTTACTGAAAAACGACATCACGCATATTATATGATTTTAAGTTTAAAGCATATCTTTAAGTACATTTGTATTTTATATTACACGACGTGTTATTTACTAGCACACGCTATTATTTTGACAATTACCGACTAACAGAGTAATATTCAAACGTCGATGTAATCTGTATATGTATTTTCACGGTGTATATTCGGGCACTTACGTTTCGGATAATATTTATGTATCTTAGCTTGCGGAATTAACCACTTTAATATCTTTCTATCGTCCGAAAACTTAGTCATTACAGAATACAGTTTATCAAACAGCGTTTTATTTGGAACCAACATGTGTTGACATATCAATATGACACAATTTTACCTTATTGCTTTATGAAATGACCATCGGTTTCATAAATGTCAAATATAATCTTAAACATGTATGCCTATTTTCTATGTCATTGCGTGTTATACCATGGCGGAAATGTTAGAATTAACAATGATTCTTTATACGACTCAAATAAGTTAATTGATACCCATGCCGGTTTGGAAAAAGGTCTTATCGCATCGAACACACATTAGTAGAAGTAGTAGTAGTAGTGGTAGTAGTAGTAGTAGTAGTAGTAGTAGTAGTAGTAGTAGTAGTAGTAGTAGTAGTAGTAGTAGTAGTAGTAGTAGAAGTAGTTGTAGTTGAAGTAAAAGCAGCAGCATCAGCAACAAAAGCAGTAGCATTAGAAGGAGGAGTATAAGTATGATCGTCGTCAATAAAAATTTATTAATTAAAAACAAAATATGATCATCATAACTATAATATTCATGATCAAGATAAATATGATCAAGATAAAATGATAATGATGTCTATAATACAATTAAAGTTCGAACTTTACCTGCGTCTGCCCATGACCTTAGTAAATATCCTATTATAAACAAAGCAATCGTTTCTTGCGCAGACATCATAAATCAAATTACTGCTTGAAAACCCGCTACTGATCTTAATAAACGTCGTTAAAAAGGTCGAGTGTATTCAAGCGAACTTGTAAACCGATATACCGAAACATCCGGTTGTAAAACATCCTAATATAAATACATTTCATCAAGTAACGATTGAAGCTTGATAGTAAAGCTCAAGTGAACTTTAATTCATGTGTGAGGATTCTCGTTTAGTAAGTGTGTGTCTTGTAAAATACAATGGTTTGTGTTTGACGAATGATAAATAACAAAGCGCATATAATAATACGTTATCTGTCCTGTTGTGAAGCTGTAGTTTCACTTTTGTTAAATTGTATTTTAAACGAGACATTGCAATATCTATTTCGACGAGCGCCAAGCAGTCAAATCATAATTGAAAGTAATTTTACGATGGCAAACATAGGTTTGGCAATAGTGTAAACTTAACAAAGAATTACTTACAAACCGCCTTTTTACGATCACTATCTTCAAAAACGTACACAAGTTACGCTATTTTACTTAACTTTAAAAAAAAACATTTTATTTCCAAAAGCAAATAAGTACATTATTACAAATGTATAAATTTAGAACCATCATACAAAACGGAAAAATGGTTAAATCTAAATTTATGCAACATTATAGGGGGTCTTTTTCTTGGGATAGTATTTACATTTTAATATGGTGTTATGCACACATGAATGAAAATACAAATTACAAAAGAGAACACAAAACACAAAACGCAATAGTTTCATATTTTACTGAGTTCATTCCGGATTAAATAGTTATAATAATATAATAATAATAATAATCATCATCATCATCATATCATCATCATCATCATCATCATAATAATAATAATAATAATAATAATTTAGTTTATGCCGTTGCAAACTCTTAAAACATAATGTTTAAATTTGAAGTTTTATTGAACTCCGAAGGGATATTACCGTTAAGAACTAGAGCAAATACTATTTCTTTAAT
Organism: Dreissena polymorpha; assembly: GCF_020536995.1. Classification (NCBI taxonomy): domain Eukaryota; kingdom Metazoa; phylum Mollusca; class Bivalvia; order Myida; family Dreissenidae; genus Dreissena; species Dreissena polymorpha. The sequence goes on along the minus strand of NC_068362.1, from coordinate 82,232,936 downwards.
GTTATGGTAAGTTGTGGAAAAGAAAACAAAAAAAGGAAAGACGACGAGGAATTCAAGACAAAATGCAACAATATGACAAATATATATTAAACATTTGGAATTCAATACTTCTAAGTCAATTTTAAGTTTCTGTAGAGGAAAAAAAATGCATTATGACACAAATTTTAAAGATCACACGAACCTTTGTGTTTTCCGTTTGGGGAATTTGAAACAGGGTTAGAGAACTTAAATATATAAAAGTTGGAGAAATAGAGAATACTAGGTTAGCGTTGAATACAGAGAAGTTTATGTTGCGAGGCTTAGAACGCCGGGAGCGCGAGCCTTGGCGCGCGCTTTCGGTGTTCGAGCCGAGCAACATATACTTCTCTGTATTCAACGCTAATCGTAGAATTCTATTTATCCCATTTGATTTTTATTCAACGAGACATTTAACATAAATAGATCTAATAACCTTAACAATAATTTTAATTCATTCTTAAAGGCGCTTAAAATCGAACGAATGTAACCATGCCTAGTGATATAAGAATGTATTTGTTCTGGTATGCAAAATAGTCTTTATAAAATTTACACACAAACTGTAAAACGAGAAAAATTATCACCATATGCCTCGATTCAATTTTACACATCATGCGAATTGTAACACATTACGACCGCGAAAAGAAGATTTTACTTTAATATCATTCAATTTTTTTTCGAAAGAAAATGATCAAAATCCAATATGGCGGCGATTGCTCCTGACGAAATGATGTCGATGTCAACATACTTGTACATGTAGATTAACACACAGAGTCGGTCTAAACATAAATTATCAAAACAAATATACTCGCCTTATTTTTTCTTGGACACTGCAGATTTTTATGGCGTCTAGATCTATCCGTCACATCCTGTAGTTTGTGACCCAACACAAGATAATCCGTCATAATTCTATTAATTTTTGAAACACTTGTTGCAAACGGGTTATTCTTACTGAATATACTTTCTTTGATAAAATTACAAAGACAAAGTTTATTCATCAAAGAAAATACCCTTACGTTTACCAAAAGCAAAACATTTCGAATAGACTACTGAACCAAACTACACACCCATTAACATGTTCTAAACACACAATTTCACATCCAAAAAGGCACGCACATTCTGAAAATCAATAACACGAACAAGCTAGATCTACATGTAGATCTAAATCCTTCGTCTCACCGGTTCCATCCGAGGTAAGAAGTTCATAGAATATGCACTTTTTCATAATTACATCCCCGATACATAAACACGAATAAATGCGAGTCTTCAATGTTTTATTTCCAGACATCGCATTCTTGTTTCGTGTACACCTACAAATGACATCACACAAATGACGCAATAAGCATGTCATTTTATGACGCAATCGATCAGCTGATTCATTTTACGGATGGCGAAAATTTTTGTCCCGCGACTAGATTTAAAGATCGTAGGTTGTATTTATAATTTTTAAGCCAAAGTTTTCTCAACTCTAGAGGTTTCTTTTGAAAAATCATTTAGTGGTTGAATAAAAAATAGTCCGTGCACGCGACAGGTTTATCCCACAGTGTTGAATAAAGGCTAGTTTATTCCATAGGGTGTTATACCGTCAATGTCGCGTTGAAAATGGGATAAAAACTGATGGACAATGTGATGTTGTTGTTTTTTAAATTAATTCGTATCGTTAAGTATTATTTAAATACTATAACGAACAGTAAGTTAGTTCTTTGTTACAGTTTCCTCATTCGATACAGAAATACGTAGCAAGAATGTATGAACAAACTTACTCTGCAGCTCAACATCAGGTTAACATATTTTTGCCTTAAATCAACATGCATCTTTTTTAGGAAAACATAGATGCAAAACAGTTATTTAGTACAGCACGAACTAAGTCACGCTTGGAACTGATTTTTTTTCTTCATTGGCTAAATTAAGTAAAATTCATAATTTGTTCGTTATTTACTTCCTTTTATTGAATATTGTATGTCAGTTACATGACGGTAGTACATGTATTATTATTTAAGTATTACTGTTGTGAAGACGCACTGGCATATATAAAACCGGAGTTCGGCATACTGATGAAGAGACTGAAGAATAAAATGTTTCTTTATTTGTTCAATATCGTTAGCTCAATGCTTAATATATAGGTACCGGTATTCTATGTCGCCGATTCACTGGTTCGCTGCAGATTATCAATCTAGTGAAAAATACCTCATACCCGTTTATAAGCGCACACAGCCATCTGTTAGTTGTTTGATTATACATATATATCACACAACCATATAAACAGGCATGCAAACATATATACATATTCCCATTAGAGACTTCGGCGTGTGCGCCTAGCTACGATGCAGAATGAGGCAAACATACTATGAAATCCTCATCCCCATAAAAAGATGGTTCATTCATAGTTATATAACACACCCTAACAACTCAACACGTCTTAACGTGGAACAATTTTACATGCATAGAAGGGACAATTTTACATAAACAAACATTTATTTACAAACATGAAACTATAGTTGTAGTTTGGCACGATCCGATCAGGATTCATGAATACCCTAACACTATGCTAATACTTTGTGGTGAACGTGTATCTTATAATAGATCCCGGAAAAAAGGAAATGACGTTGTTGTGAAATATTATTATAATTATCTCCCTTCAGGGCCCAGTTATTAATTGGGCTTCAGACCCAACGTGTGCATATATAATATATATGCAGTAAGCTATTGGGTCAAATTTGTTTGTTGATACATGCTTATCATTGAGGATTTGCTTGTCATTTGAAAGTTTTCAAAACACATTACATCGGTACGGTTTTAAGACAAGTAGCAAACGTGTTGGCAAAGGCAGATTGGGAATCTTCTTAGCCGACTAAAGCTTTTTACTTAGGGGACGTTTGTTTGTAACATTTAAGACCATTTTAATTCTGTGTAGGTCATATCGAGGCGGTTAGTTCGCCTGTGATTTCCGGAATAAAGTGCACTTACTCAATGCATTACCTGACAACTGTCTTACTTGAACAAGGCCACTATTTATCTACCGGTATCCACAATATCTCAATACAGGGACACTATCCATGTATTCGTAAAGAAGCTTTGAAATGCATGTTTTGCAACACATCCAAATGAGCTATTTTTACTTTTTAAAGACAACAACATTACAGATCTTAAGTGCTTGTAGCAAGCATTTGAACGTCTGTAGAGTTCCGAAAAATCGTTTGTACCCGAATGCGAAACATTTTACCGGGCTTTATTGGCGCGTGGCCTGTTATTACCCGTTTCTTATCATTAAAGCCTTGTTATTGCCAGGTTTCTGCATCCCTTCGGCGAGCATTCCATAAAGTTTGTGCAATAATGTATATTCAATATTTTTAGGTGCTCGTAGCGGTCATCATCAATATGGAACTGATCCAAAAAGATACCATCGGAGAATATTTGAATAAACACCTCTCTAGCAAGGGGACATCATGGTTAATAGATTCTTCTCAAGAAACAGGTTACAGTTAATACTAATATTTATCCACATAACTGACAGCCAGCGTATACAATCCCAAAACGGCCCCAAAAACAACGCACATTCCTCCAGTCATTCCTCTGATGCCAAGGGCCCAGTTCGTCAAAACACATGGCTACAGATGGACAGAGAGGACACGCACCACATTTCTGGCTTCAGTTATCTATATTATACAGATTTATATCTTTTAATATGTTAATCATAAGGGATAAACAAAATTTAAATGAATACAAGATGAAAAGCGTTAATCTCTTGGTTTTAATTGTGTAAACGATCTATAGATAACAAGAGATTGCCAAGCAATATGGTCCCCTACCGGTGGAACTCCACTTTTGTCCGGTGTTTTTTGTACATTTGTTGCCATAGCAACCACAATTATTGACGTAGGAACAAAATGAAATGACGTGCATAATCCCCATATTGCCATCTATCCACGTTTTAAGTTTCATGAAACAATATGAAGAACTTTTAGTTATCGCAGGATCCAGACAAGTGGGACGGACAGACTAACATACATACGGGACAGAGCGCAAACCATAATCCCCTCCGGTTTCATCGGTAGGGTACAATTAAATCATATCAGGAGGGCAGCTCTGTAGGTAGTGACCGACGCGAGGGAAGAAGGAGATGGACGTGACAGACCTGTAGCACATGTGGTCGTGGCTTAAACCCACGATGCCGTCGCCGACACTCTTGCTACGTGGAATGAAATGTTTTTGTTTTTTTCTCTAATTTCACCAAAAAAACACATGTTATGTGTCATGGCAGTTCTTTTATTTCACAATACGATTGGTAAAAAGTTAATGTATACAAACTAATGTCCTTTTGTTATAATTAAATAGTGTTCATGGGTTTAACTCGCTAACTAATTATTTACAACAGTAGGTATCTTATTATTAATTTACTTTGAACAGTAATATCGTCACTTTAGACCTATAACGTGTAACGGGGAACATAATGATTTATTTCACGTTTAAGTTACATTAACAATCAAGTTCACATTTATATTTACATACAGTAGAGTAAGTGATTGTGTTCCGCAATTATTATATTAATAGCGAGTGCCTTTTAACCGTAAAAATAAACTCCAATATTGAAGGAATCATCACAATTGATCTAATAAAATTCTTGTTATTATCGTATGCGAACGATCAGGTTCTATTTTCAACGTCACCCGTATCAGAACAGCTAATCTTAAATGATATTGAAAACTTCTGTAGTAAATACAAAATAAAAAGCAAAACTAAACAAGATGTGTTTGTGAAACACTATGTACCCCCACCCATATATTTGACCTTTGACCTTGAAGGATGACCTTGAAGAATGACCTTGACCTTTCACCACTCAAAATGTGCAGCTCCGTGAGATACGTATGCATGCCAAATATCAAGCTGCTATCTTCAGTATTGCAAAAGTTATGATCAAGGTTAAGTTGACGCAAACCAGCAAACTAACAAACCAACAAATAGTGCAGTTTTGCATTTCTTCAGTTTTAAACGATCAACCACGACATTTAAGTTAAACCCGAAGATATAAAGGAAATACGTTTTATTTCTAGCATTTAAAAATTAAACGTCGGTTAGAGTTAAACGTTTTAAGAACAGATACGAGTCCCCATATACCCACACACCAAGTTTCAAACAAATCCATCAATCCTACGTTACGTTATTATCCGGAAATCAAATTTCTATTTTTAGTAACATTGCCTTAGATATTTGAACCCTTGACCCAATATGCAATCCCACACCAGATCTTCCCCTAAGCTACGTGCAGACCAACTTTTTAAACAAATCTGTCATTCCTAAGTAAAGTTATCATCCGGAAACCGAATTTCTATTTTTGGTAACAGTGACCTACATAGTTAACGCTTTAAACACATATGCAATCCAACACCAGATCTTCCCCTGAGCTACCTATAGACCAACTTTAAAAAAAAATCCGTAATTCCTAAGTAAAGTTATCATCCGGAAACCAAATTTCTATTTAAAGTAACAGTGACCTAGATATTTGACCCTTTGACCCCATATGCAATCCCACACCAGATCTTCCCCTGAGCTACGTAAAGATCAATTTTTAAACAAATAGTTATTCCTTAGTCAAGTTATCATCCGGAAAACACCTAGGACAGACAGACGGACGGACGGACAGACACACATCGATAGACACTACAGACCCCTCTGGAAACCGACAGGTGACTAGAAATGCACTACGTGACCCTCTGACCAAGCATTTTACCAAACACGATCCATATTTGAAGTTAACCTAGATAGCACCCAAATGCAACTACTGACCAAGTTTAGAGAAGAGTAGAAAAAAATGTTTGAATAAGAGTCCGGACAACACATTGAATGCTCACCAATGTTTAACCCAACATGACCCATATTTGAGCTTGACCTAGATATCATCAATATGCAACTATTGACCAAGACTAGTAAAGATGGGATGAATATTATTTCAATTACAGTCTGGACAATATGACCTTGAATGCTGTAAATGCACAAAGTGACCATAGCTAGTTTTTGACAGGACAAGACCCATATTTAAACTTGGCCTAGATATAATCCAGATGCAATGTATGACCAAGTTTGATCGGACGATTAATATTTGAATTAGAATCTGGACAAAGTGCTGGACACAGCCTGTTATTTTGGTGTCGCATAATACGTCCCGTTTTTCAAACAGGCGTATAAAAACAGTGTAACATTTTCACAAAACACAAAACAGTACAAGATCATTAAAAAAAATTGGCATGGCATGTAACATGACTAAACAGAAGATAAAGGCTGATGTGTTGATGGTGGTTGAACTAATTTCATTGTATTTTTTTAAAGTGAAGCTAAAGAGGTGGTTTTTAGACGGAGACTATCAAGTTGGTTAAGATGCTGATGCTGATGCCATCGATACGGAGGCTATCATTTTAAATTTGACTGGCTTCGAAAAGATTAACTAGCTTAGAAAAGACAAAAATACAAATAAGAAATATGGAATGTGCCTGCATGCATTTCTTTACATATTAAACTAAACTGAATAATACACATTTAGAAGTACTTTGAAATAATCATCGAAAATAAAAAGTTTGGTATACATTAATCTTTGGCAACATTTTTAAAATTGGCAAACATCATCTACAGTTTAAAACATGTTTCAAGTTCCTCTTTGAAACAATAGATCATTTTGATTTTACAAACTTCATGTTGTTTTATTTCGATCTTATTTGAGCCAATGTTCTTTCAGACAGTTCAAGACATGTGTTCTGAGCAAGGATAATGCCTGCGTTATGGACACTTGTTCCAGATCTGGTGAGGTAACTTTTGAAGGCTTTCGTCAAAAATTCCTCTGTGCTTCTTGGCCAAGGTACTTTTCTTCCCGGTTTTCCTGAAACTATTAATTTATTCCAAATCAGTCACTATTATCAATGCAACATATAGATCATTTTGATATTATCATATAGACAGGTTGAATATTTTATTGCTAAAAGGGCTCTGGTTTGTGGCCCATATGGCAGTCAGAATAGATCCGCAAACCATGGTCGGCAAATCACGAATTGAACCACAAACTATTATTGTATCTTTGGTCCATGACGAAGTGTAATATTGTTTCAAGGGAATACTGTTAAAACTTTTTCATCGATTTCACGAGTTAAAGACAAATAATATATATATATATATATATATATATATATATATATATATATTATTTACATAATAACTTTAGAACTTTTGAGTTATACAAATCAACATAAATACTTAATCAGTTTAACCAATATGTGCAAGTTTTTACAATGTATATTCAACAAAAAAATATTTAGCCTTCCTTATTCAATAATTGTAACAGTATAATATCAATTAACAATACGCTTTCATAAATGACAGCTTTACAAGGAGTGTATTGTTAAGATTGAAACCCTCTCAATATCAATAGAACAAACGGATACACTGAAAATTTATTTTGCAAAATTTTAATCAGTACAAAAAAACTCTGCACATGGACCGATTATATGACACAACTACTTAACCGGACTGGATTGTCTGTTTGATTCGTGGATATCAGAGTATCTGGATATTTGTTACAGTTCTTCTATTTGTAGGATTCCATTATCGCCGAACTCAAGTAAATAGCATTCGATCAGTTAAAAAAATAATCGATCACCGTTTAACAGCAAGTTCAACCTTTTCTTAATTTCAAATGAAAAATTAATGCTGCACACTAGCCTTCTTTAACAAAATGCATATTTCGAATAATTTACCACTATATGTTGTAGGCCGAGTTTGGTTTCCAAGAAGAGTCTCCGTCTCAGAGTTACATGTAACTGCTTCACTAGTCTCGTTCACAATTGGATAACGACCTTTATCTGACTCGATTATCTTAGTCTCCAGGACATCCACACCTTCATCTGACTCAATACACTCAGACTCGATTGGATCAGGACCTGAATATAAAAATAAATACAGTTCTGCGGGTTTTGCAATTAATTTATATTATATTGTTGAGTGGTAGTCTCCATCTGGTCTACATTACCAGTAAAACAGAAACTCATAACGAAATAGGATGTACAAAAACAACAAGCCTGGTCATTGACATCCATCTTATCTCAATCTGATCACCATTTATCAATTAAATGTATTGATGACCCAACGTATTTGCATATGTTCAAAATAACAAAATTTTTGGGTCACTAGATTAGGCTTTTTAAGTACAATAATGGAGGCTTGTTTAACGTTTTTTTCGCTGCTTTCACCAAACATGACAATGTCTCAGAAAAAAGGTTCAAGTCAAAATAAGTGATGGCTTTTAATATATTGTTAGTTGCCCAGAATATGTCCAAAATGGTCAAAACGGTGATTTTGTATACAGCAAACCAGGACAGTGTGCATAATGTATATCACCAGTGCTAAATAACAAAGGGTCTTAATGCTGTAAATTCTAAGAAGATCTGAAACTCCTGCCAACATGCACATGATGTGTAGTTGCTCTAGCAATCAACGGAAAACTGAGTTGTGCACACGAATTTTATATACTGTATGGAGTATTCTAGTGCAGATCTTAATAAAACAAAGGGCCATATATTTGAAAAGTAAAGAGGAAATCTGAAACACCTGTCTGTACGCACATCACACCACGTCTAGTTGCTTTAAATTTGAAAGCCGTCAATGCAAAACTGTAAGAGTTGTACACATAAGACTGACCCCAGAGTCTGTGACAAACAGACAGACAAGCTGACTCCAATATACCCCCATTTCCAACATCAGTATATATACTGTGATTTATTTTGCCCCAAATTACCGCCGATATTCTGCTGCTTCCCAATCGCAGAAATTAACATTTTTTCCCACAAATCTGACCTAAATTTCCCAAATTTACCCAATAAACACATAAAGATTGTAATGTTATTCAGCGATAATGTCGTAGAACGAGTACCAATCATGCGTGTCACCGAGTTACAACTGACTTACGTATTGGTTCGCGAATGTAGCCAAATATATATGATTTTACGTTGCTATCCACACATTTCTATATTGCGGAGGATAATGGCAATAGTCGATGTATCGCAATTGAGCACGCCCGTTTTAACGTCATCGTCCAAGATGGCGGCATGCAGAAAAGAAATTACGATGCACAGCGAAAATGATAAATAACATTCGAATTAACAACGGATATCATATGGTTATTAAGGGAAAATGTAATGTGTGTGTCAATTAACGCCTAAGACTACGTTTGAGATTAAAACAACACATATCTATTAGAAATCTGCACAGTGAATGTGTGTCACGGAAACTAGTGTTAGAAAATTGGAGTTCAGTCTACTAGCAATATCTTTTACTTATATGGGTCTCAACAATAAGTGTAAACATGAGTACTTGTAATAAAGGGCCGGGCCCAACAATGTTCATTTATTATATTGATACCTTAAATGTTAATTATACCTTTAATGTTAATTACTTATATGGGACCATAGAATGTCAACTTGTATATTTTATGTGGGAACCAACGATGTTTCTTACTTATATGGCACCCAACAATGTTTCCGATATATGGGACCCAACAATTTTTCTAACAATACTTCTTATATATGGGACTCAACAATGTTTCTTATATATGGGACCCAACAATACTTCTTACATAGGACCCAACAATATTTCTTATATAGTACCTGACAATATTTCTTACAATACTTCTTCAATATGGGACCCAACAATGTTTCTTATATATATGGGACCAAGCAATACTTGTTATATGGGACCCAAAAATATTTCTTATATGGGACCCACGAATATTTCTCATATTACTTCATATATGGGACCTGACAATATACCTTATAACATAATACAAGGCCCCACAATATTATTTTAATGGAACCCAACAGTATTTCTTATATCAGTTATATGGAACCAACAATAGTACTTATATGAGACCCGAAAATGAGTGAAAACATGTTTATTTCTTATATGGGACACTTCAATGTTTTACCGGTATGGAACAATAAATTGTATTAACAAATGATGCCCTATACATGAACATCGCAAGCTATATACAATCGCGATCATGATCCATGGATCTGCAGTGTAGTGAAGTAAACAACTGATTGCTAAAAAAGTAGAATCATTAATGATTATCATTTTACTGCAAAAAAATTCAGGGAAACCACAAAATAAGTATGGGTGACCTAATTTTGTACTCTGGTGGCCCTGCAGGGCGACTTGCTTTTAGCAAAATTTTACACCCATGCCGGTTTGTAGCTTTCTAAAAGCACTGTAAAATATGTAGTTTATATATTGTGTTGCTCTCCCATCCCTATTGTAGAGGTCTATATGCTGCTTTGTCATAGAAGTCATGGGGTGTGTGACACCAGGTTTGGCACGAAAAAAAAACGTCCCGGGAAATCCGATCAATACTTTGAAAGTGGGCAATACTGGGCACTATTGTTTTTCAATAAATATTCAGTTTTTATTGCTATCATAAACCATAAATGCTCTGCGGACATTTTTTATAAAGAAAAAGACAATCTTTTCATTTTTAAATGCCTAATACAAGGTTTGAGGCATAATGCTTAGAAGTAGAACTGCGATTTCTTTCCTTCTTTGTAAAGTACCGGAAAACGACACTTTCCCAATCTGGGAAAAATTACATATTTCCCAAATGAAGGTTAATTTGTGTTAATGATCTTTAATTAATTTACTTATGCAGCTCTATGGCTAGAACCTTTGTAAATATAATATTAACAACTTGACATCAGTTATTCTCAATTTTAATGTATTTGTAAGCAAAAAATTAAATACACTAATTTCGCAATTTGAAGATTTCAAGACGCATTTTTCCCAATTTCAAGGTTTTCATGACTCAATTTTTCCCAATTTTGAGGTTTTCAGGACTTAATTTTTCCCAATTGAACCGGTACGAGTACTTTTCCCAATATGGCATAAACATCGCTGTAGTATACATCAAGTGGCAGAAAATATTAATTAATTCAGTTTTTAATGTAAATGTATACCCTCACTGGGGAAGGAGTATGTCCACTGAACATGTGTATAACACCTGAAGCGATATGCGTGCACAGTTCTTTAGCTAGAATTTGTCATGCATTGTTTTCTGAGAATCAGGCGAAAGTATTATTTTTTCATTAAAATATATCGAATAAATGTAGGTGTTGTGTTAACACAAGCACAGGTGTCTGCTTTTATTTGTAATTCATGTGGAAATTCAATATACATGTACACATGTAGAGGACCAATACAATGCATGGAATATGGATAAATTTGTATTATTTTAATTGAAGTTAGATTTTAAAATCGAATTACACCTCGTCTACTGAATGTAATAAGTCATGTAACTGACATTTTTATGCATTTTTACTTTTTTTCCATTTTTGTGTTTATTAAGGTGACATACATCAACTGTTAAAATATTAAGTCAACCTTTTTGGTAAAAATAATGATTTTGCCAAATTTTTAAACTTGACATTACAAACTCATGTTATTTTCTGAATGTAAAAAGTAGTGTAACTGACATTGTGTTAAATTTTCAGGAGAAGCAAAAAACGGTTTTATCAAAATAATAAACATTTTTTCGTATTCAAGTTTTCTGGTTTGTATGATCAAAACACTTGAAAAACAAAGCAAAACTCCAAATTGATATGTCTTTTTTAAAACAATAAAATATTAAGAAAGGAGCAGTTACCATAATTTCAAAACTGAAATATTTTTAATGCAAAAAATAACGTAAGTGCTCTTACTGTATTTCGGAAAATGTTTGAAAATATGCATTCCCTAACAATTCACAAAATGTCAGTTACCCTAGTTTTTACATTCAGTAGACGACCTGTTTATTCCTGATTTTGGCGGTTTCCTTTTTTTTCAAGTGTTGTACATGTAATTTTAGTGAAACAAAATACTTGGAGCGCATGCGTATGACGTCATCCTAGAGGGTATATTTCTTAATGTAGTTAACATTATATGAGGAGCCGCTTGATACGAGGGCACGGTACCATACAACAAAATACACAGAGTGTCTGGGTAAACCATTAATTTCAACACTTATTTCTGGTAAAAAAAATCTCACCAGAATAAGGTTTTTACCGGCATTAGGTAACTGGAGAATATATGTTGCAAACTAAGTATGCTCCTGTATATTGAGTCGTGGGTTATTTTTAACCAGGTTTTCCGAAGCAAAAAACTGGTTATTTGATTGGCGAATGCGGGCGGGCTGGCTGGCTGGCTGGCTGGCTGGCGGGCTGGCGGGCTGGCGGGCGGGCGGAACAAGCTTGTCCGGGCCATAACTATGTCGTTCATTGTCAGATTTTAAAATCATTTGGCACATTTGTTCACCATCATTGGACGGTGTGTCGCGCGAAATAATTACGTCGATATCTCCAAGGTCAAGGTCACACTTTAAGTTCAAAGGTCAAAAATGGCCATAAATGAGATTGTCCTGGCCATAACTATGTCATTCATTGTGAGATTTTAAAATCATTTTGCACATTTGTTCACCATCATGGGACGGTGTGTCGCACGAAAGAATCACGTCAATATCTCCAATGTCAAGGTCGCCACGACTAAAAATAGATTTTTTTTTAAAACAAACTTACAAAGGGGGTTAATTTTGTTTGTTCATTTCAAAAGTTCAGTTTGAGTTTTCTCCCTTTATCAGATTTCTTTTTCACAATGAAAACCTGGTTTTGTGACAATTTTTCCCCTTGTCATTAAGTTGTCACATCACAAAATCAAATATTTTATAAATATGTGACTATGAATCATTCTAAACATTATTATTAAAATTTGGTATTTATATGTGTTGCTTCTTTTCAAATGTTAATATTCTGTAATAATAATAAATAATCGATTGTGTTGATATTGTCAAACTGCAATCTTGAAAAAAAGTTCTTGCAGAGCCGTGCATTCTGATTGGCTATCCCAGGGTTCCCACTGGCAATCGCCATTGGCGCCAACGGCGACAAAATAAAAATTCTGGCAACAAATTTCCGCAAATGGCGATTTTTTGAAAATACACATTGTTTTCTGCGGAATATTTCCTTAAAATGACAAAGGACCCTCTGTTAACCAGCCACTTTACTGCAGTCGTTATACAATCGATTTCTGTGTTGTAAGGGATACTGTTGAAATCAATGGATCATGCTGAGTGACTGTGGCAAAGTGGCATGTAATGGTGATAATAGCGATGATTTGGGGTGGTGTTAGATATCTTAATTGGTCGTTAGATTTATTGCTTCTGTCAGAGATATGGCAACATTGAAATATACAAATTTTGCGCTTAAATGTGAAGTGTTTGCCACAGTGTACGAAGCTGATTCAAGACCGTTACGTTGACCACCAAGATAATCAAAAAGGTAAGTATGGTTTGTTTTTAGCAAATTCGGTGTAATTATAGGAAATAATTAAACATTTTACATGTATTGTTTCTTTATAAATGTGACATGATATCTCTGTTTTACTTGTCAAAATGGCAAGTTCAGAGTGTATAACGCCTTGTAGAAAGTGAACGTTATATTCTGATAATGTTGAAACTCCTTCAAAAATGCAAACCACTATACATTCACCAGCTACCAAAAAAAAGATGACATGTGTTACTTAGTCAGATTTTTGTATCTTTCAATATGATTTCCAACACAAAATCTACGCTGTGTGAACTGTGTATATCCTTGAAACTAATCAATTCATTCACCACAGGATGTACTGTCTTACAAAGGGAACATTGTTAAGCACACGCAAATAAATTTGACAATTGATGTACACAAACGCTTATTTTATTGAACTGTGTTGTGTTATGGGCTCATTGTAGTAGGAAATATGCTAGAAAACATTTATATTATTTGTATGCATCAAGTTAAATCATTTATTGATAACTATTAGTATTGTGTTAAAGTTATATTTCCATTTTTGTATTTTCAGATTACCAGAAGGCTGCTGAAGCACCCAAACTGTGGCAACATATGCAGGCTGATAAGGTGTCAATCAACAAGACTTACATTTTATTGAATGTGCCTTTATTGAATGAACTTGTTAAACGTGCTGTTATTTAATATAAATAATACCGTTATTAAATCAATTTATTAAACATACTGTACAATGCTCAGTTTGTGTTTGTATTATAATAGCATGATCTTCATTGCCCAAAAGAAGCCCCAGTGTGGCAACAACTGTTTGAATTTGGCGAAAGTGAGTGGCGACAACTTTTTAAAGGCCCAACATGTATAAAGGTGACAAATCCAATTATTATACATACAAACTGGTCTAATTTTTACCGGATTTCAGTTACTCTTGCATAAAAAATGTTAATAACACAGCTAAGGTACAATTTTGTCAAGAATTATGGAAGATATACCCGTGTCATAATTGGAAGATACGTTAACAACTTGGCAACTAACGGTATGTGTAGCCTCAAAGCGGTGACGTATGCTAAAAATAGCCGAAAGAAGAATCAATTTTAATTCTATTTTAAACAACTTTTTACCGGCAGAAAGTAACTTATTAGATCACTACAAACGTTTTAACCATTTAGAAGAGACCTACTTTGTGAGTAATACCGGAAAAGTTGAAAATCAACGATATATTTTTGGTGACCTTTCACTTTCACTTTCCCGAGTAAACATCGATGTAAATATACTGATTGTTTGTAAACGCGATTGATTTGGAGGACACTGTATTTTGAGCTCAAAACAAGTTGTATTCCTCATATTATTATGGTAATGTCCAATAGCATATATATATTGTTTTTTGATAACATTTATAAAAAAAATATTTAAAAAATATTAAACAATTATCGGTAAATAATCACGGATCGTCACCTTTATAGGGCCTTTAAAGCCCAGATAGAATCCTGCTATGCCAATTTCAAGATTTGTATACTATAAATAGACTTCAAACTGACATTGCAGGGAAAATTAATTTCTTTTGGAAAAAATGTCAACAGATGTAGTATGTAGAGCTAGTATGAAAAATACTAGTAAATAAACGAGTTTTTGTTACTTAGGAACACTATATAAACAAGACATAAAAATGAAACTCAAGTGTTATATTCAAAATCGTTATTCCAAACGGTTTTCCTATCATCAAATATACGTTTATATAAATATTTATGTCATATTAAATATTTGTAATGGTCAGATTGAAGTATAAGAAGCGAATAGCTTGCTATATCAATAATATACATTTTAATTGCTGATCAGACATAAATATTATTATAAAAAAATATTATATCAAAAGATATATATATATATATATATATATATATATATATATATATATATATATATATTATATATATATATATAATCCCCTTTTTGTCTCCCCTGATTTTTTGAAAACGCGAAAGTCGGCGGGCGATATTATTACAGCGATATTCGGACAATTCAAATATCGCGTGTCGCCGCGACTGTCGCGCAAAATATCGAGTATCGCTTCGTGCGTCGTGTGTCGCGGTCTGAAATTAGACCGCGATACACGCGATTCGGATAATATGGGCGATATTTGAATAATAAAATATCGTGCGTCGCCGCGACTGTCGCGCAAAATATCGTGCGTCGCTTCGTGTTTCGTGCGTCGCCCTTTGAACGCGAGACACGACACACAAAGCGATACACGATATTTTTCGCGACAGTCACGGCGACGCACGATATTTTGCGCGACAGTCGCGGCGACGCACGATATTTTGCGCGTCGGTCGCGGCGACTTACGATATTTATTTAACACTATATATCGCCTTTTGGGCTACCTACACAATGGCGATATTTCGAAGTACACTCTCGCGCGTCGCTTCGTGTATCGCGCAAAATATCGTGCGTCGCCGCGACTGTCGCGCAAAATATCGTGCGTCGCTGCGACTGTCACGCAAAATGTCGTTTATCGCTTCGTGTGTCGTGTGTCGCCCTTGATGAAAGAATTGCGAGATTATTGATGGCACTATCCGGATTCCGTATATTACCGTTTTTCGACATATCTTAACGTAGTTCTACGTGTATGAATGGCTTAGATGAGTTAAAGTGCCATGTTGTAGAGTTTTATTTTTATATTTACCTGCTGGCGGACTGATTTTATAACTTGTCAAAAACTTCAAGTGGAGTTCGTTTTATTAACTTCTTGCATTCGGTTATTCGACAAAAATATTATACAAAATATAGTATTTCTATTCTAGCACTAACTTTTTTTATCTTAACATGTATTTAAAAGATAACAAATGGAAACTATATTTTCCAAACTCAGCACATCTTTCTAAGACTTCCGCGAATCGTTCGTATAACAGCCAATCGTGTTAAAGTTAGCTTTAAACAGGTAGCACATGCCTATTTTTAGATTATGCTATTAACCGAGCGGAACTACTTTTTGAAATTATATTTCACATACAAATAATTCATATGCAGTAGAATGTACAAGAATATAAATAACGCTCAAATGAAACGATTTTTTTAACTGATATCAATTCATTTATGAAATCAGATTTTGAAATAAAAAAAGTAATAAGAGCAATACAAGGCTTGTGAATTCGCTACACCATGTTAATTCAAATCAATACATTTCAACATGGTTAAATAAAGTCTGTTTGAACAATGATAAAAACAATTTGTGATTCTTTATTTCTCAAGTGACGTGCGTTTGCTATGATGGTTTACCGTTCTTTACAGGCCGCCCAGTTTGTAACGATCGGATTCTTATGTCTGTGTTGCTATTGTTCGAGACCGCTTCTTTCTTTTCTTTTTTTCTTTCAAGTCGATGTCGATTTCAACATCTTCCATATTAATACATTCGTCTCTTTTAGATTGTTGGTTATTGTATTTGGTGCGTGTCGTTTAACCTTCTGCTTGTCTACATAATTCGAATTTCGACCACTTTGAAACGAAATAAAAAGTATGTCCTGTTATGAACATTTTGAAGCAATATATAAGCTACGAACAGGAAGTTAGAAATATGAAATCTCCAATCCTTAATAAAGATTAATTTTGAATGTTTCACATGGATGTAATACTATTATTTTGTTATTGTAGCACTTCCCAACAGTTGTTTCTCATTACACGCTGAACATTGTAATATATAGTTTATACTATTTTAATACAATCCTGAGTCATGACTAGGTAAAATAATTCATACAAGAGCCGACCGAGATAAGAATGTTAAATAATCATTTTTTTATTAACAAGCACTTGTAAAACTATTTGGGCGCTTTTGCATTTTCAGATATCAATATATAACTTTGTCTTCCAAGATTCCACATAATTTTAAATACATAAAATATTACTATAAATACGATTATTCTATTTAAATATATATACATGTTTAATATATGGAGGCGTGAATGATTTAAGGTATGATAGTGTCTTAAAAAAGGTTTGCAATAAGAAAATATATATTAGTTATGCTTTCAAAGAGCTTTATTTATATTAATCCCATTGGAGATTTTCAAAACATACGTAAGAGACTCACACTAACAGATACCTTTCTGGAGAGGAATGGTGCCCCTACACCCGCCACCAATCCGCCAGCAACCGGACCGAGAATCAATACCAATGGATACTGATCGTCTGGATATACTGTGATATTAAAACAAAAGGCATGACTATTTCTATATTCAAATGTTTATGCATTTTAAACCTAAGACATCAGCCAACAATACAGAACGGTGAATAACCTATGTGTCAATTGCGGCTGGTTTTGCAACATAGACACATTTTGTTAAAAATAAAATAATCTAGAATTGACATTAACATTTACAATAGCCACATTATATTATATTTGCATGCTTTATAATATGAATGGATTTTTATTATCAAGTAACGGGTGACAATAGACCGGTGATGCAATAAAAGTGGAACAGAGTGAAAGTGCGGTATTTAATGCATATTATGATTCAATATCAATTCATTCAGTATCTAAAAGAAATGAAATATTTATAATAATATGATAAAATAATTCATCAACAAAATGCTTTATAATTAGAAAAACAGGTCAGACATATTGGCTATAAGACAATTATAAAGACTGATTTTCCGTTCGATTAAGAGAACGAAAACAAAATGTGCCGTTTTCTTGGATTCATATTATTGTTGTTATCGTTTATACTTCTTGCAAGTTATCTCGTATTTTATCCGATTATCCGGAAATGCATACAATTATTTCGCACTCGGTTTTCAGGTATAAACAATTAAGTGAAACTTAACTGCCGCATACGTTCTAAATATAGTTATTGCCAGTCCGATCATTTTACTGTGAATTGGTCCTGATTTGTTTTAATTAGAATCTTATCCACACACAAGCGCCATGAAATTACTTGGAAATTGACGTCATATACCAGCGTGAATATGTGTAGTCTGTACCGTTGTTTGTTCTGCAATAAAAGTAAACCCATCAAGCAATACAGTTCAGTGGGAATGTCATATGTAGACGCCAGAAACACGCACCGATAAGTTCAAAATAGATGCGACATTAACATTTCTAAAATTTATGTAAATAACCGAGAATGATAATTAAAGGAAAACTTGGCCTTATTAGTTATATAATGTTGAAAAGTACACCAATACGTGAGCAAGAAGTTTTAAAGCGTTATGGACATTTCAATGCAACCATGTATGACATTCAATTCAAGTTTATATCTTAAGTCGATTTTGATCAATTAAAGGAGTTGCAATATCAGTGAAAACACGATCTTCACGTGTTCTTATGATTCGATCATAAGTTATACCAATATATCATAATAATAATATATTTTTTAAAATAATATTATATAGAGAATAATAGATTAGTGTTGATTATAGATCTGGTTTATCATGCGAGGCTTAGAAAACAAAAAGCACGAGCCTTGGCGAGTGCCTTTTCGTTTTCGTGCCGAGCAGGATAAACCTGATCTATAATCAACACTAATCTATTTTTCTATTTATCCCACTTTTAATTCAGTAGATCTTTTTATTTAAACAAAACTGGATAATTTCGCTGGATTTATGACGTCATTTTGTCGAAAAAATGACGTAATTTCGTGCCGTTGATTATAGAAGAAATTTAATCAACATCGCTTTAATCAACCGAATTCGCTGTAAAAGTGTGATAAATAGAGAATAATAGGTTACTGTTGATTATAGTTTAGGTTTATCATGCGAGGCTTAGGAAACAAAAAGCACGAGCCTTACCCTGTGCAACAAGATTGATATAAAGAGCAAAGCATAGTTTCAGACATAAATATAATTTTATATATTTTTAAGTTAGAAAACACTTATTAGGAAACTTATATACCGGTAACTCCTTGTGAGAAGAAGAAGAAAGAATAACAATAACAACGGTGCTGATGTAACCATATTTTTAACTATGTAGTTTAAAGAATTTGCAGATAAATAGAGAATAATAGGTTAGTGTTGATTATAGATCAGGTTTATCATGCGAGGCTTAGAAAACAAAAAGCACGAGCCTTGGCGAGTGCTTTTTCGTTTTCGTGCCGAGCAGGATAAACCTGATCTATAATCAAAACTAATCTATTATTCTATTTATCCCACTTTTCATTCAGTAAACCTTTTTATTTAAACAAAACTGGATAATTTCGCTTGATTTATGACGTCATTTTGTCGAAAAAATGACGTCATTTCGTGCCGTTGATTAAGCAGAAATTTTATCAACAAGGCTTTAATCAACCGAATTCGCTGTAAAAGTAGGATAAAATTCATTTACATAGAGAATAATAGGTTAGTGTTGATTATAGATCAGGTTTATCATGTGAGGCTTAGAAAACAAAAAGCTCGAGCCATGACGCCTTTTCGTTTTCGTGCCGAGCAGGATAAACCTGATCTATAATCAACACTAATCTATTATTCTATTTATCCCACATTTCATTCAGTAGATCTTTTTATTTAAACAAAACTGGATAATTTCGCTGGATTTATGACGTCATTTTGTTGAAAAAATGACGTCATTCCGTGCCGTTGATTATAGCAGAAATTTAATCAACATCGCTTTAATCAACCGAATTCGCTGTAAAAGTGGGATAAAATGTCAATTTAAGGCTATTGTATTTAAATCTGTATCGTTCATATTTAAGCAAATTATTGCAGAACAGTCTTGTAAAGTAGTATGGCCACTTGCATATCGATGTGTTTGGCTCAAAGTACCATCTATTAATAATCGTTACATATAATGTTTAGAATAAGTGAAATCACTGCCTTAGATACGTGTGGAGCATATGGATGTAATATTGGTATTTTTTTTTAATTTATTTCAGTTTCTTTTCATTAATTATCATTAAATTAGCAATATCACTCTAAAAAAAGTCACAAATAACTGATTCATAAAATATACACTTTCAGTGAACTTTATCAAACATTTAAGCTCATTCAAACATTCACCTACTACGCATCCTCTCGCGATTGATCAGTATCATTTAGGTCAATTAATTTCTTTGATCGAAAAACATCATTAAACTTAAAAATGCTTAAATCTTGTTCCTTGAAATGATTCATGAAATGAGTTTAAAATTATTATCATAACATTGCGATTCCCATAAAAATAAGAAAAGAGAATATAAATTCCATTAAATAGAAATTCAATTTCATTACTCCATGGTTCAAAAGCAAAATGATTTAACTATCTGGGGTACGAAGGCTTTATGGTAATACAATAATCGATTAAATTGAAATCTTTATTCCAGGACGATGTGACAATATTTCAACGAAAATGATACTTACATGTCATCGTAACGCGTCACTTGAAGCCGTTATTGTTGTATCCGCCAGACTAAATAGCTTTGATGAATATGCACATTAATGATAATGCAAGTGAAAATGTTGATTGACTCTGTTTGTCCGTTGCAATGTTAATTTAATAGCTGTAATGAACTGTTTACTCTTTGTCTGAAGCAACTTTGACTCTTTAATATACGGCTATTCAATCAAAGCTGCATGTTATGAGATAAAGAGCTTTATTGCGTTTTTCTTCTGTTTGTAATTGCGACGTTGGTTAACACATGATAAGAAGCTTTGACATTTCATTACTTTCTTGTTGTGATGTATGACAGACAATATGTTTTAATTGAAAATTTAAATCTCGACATGGGCTTGGAGTACAGAACAGAACACGTACACCGTTCAATTTCCTCCAGTGACGACTGTGGATCATGCGACGACTGAAATACTGTATACATGTCGGTGGAAAGCGGAGTGTAAGTATTTCCCTATCGTTATATTTTACGTATTGGAGTGAGCGGTTTTAAGTGTGTTCTTTGAGAGCCTAAGCATGAAGGACTTTGTGAACGTAATCCCTGCCCTGCTATTTGCTTACTTTACACGAAATCCGTTAGAAAGTGGTCAAAATTCAAACAAAATTCACCACTCTCTCAGTCAAACTCTAATTTCACAGGATTTAGACCAAAGATAAATATGAAAAACATTTTATGGAAATCATTTTTCTTCGGTTATTCCGCATTACAGCATAACACATAAACAAACAACATTTTTATCAACGATTAAGTTCGAGTGGGTTTTAAAAATAGCATCATGATGACGGCCGTGATTAATTATTAGATGATCATGATAACGGCATGTATACAGTATCTCAGTCGTCGAATGATCCACAGTCGTCGCTTCAAGCAATTGAACGGTGTGACATCAGCACATGTATAGGCTTCTCTAAGTGTGAACCACAACGCAAGAAATGTGAACCAGCGAATAAATAAACCCAACAAAAAAGAAATAAAAAAAATTTCAGTTTATGAATATTAATACCTATGTGTTTTGTGCATAGTTTTAATGATGTTCACGTATTCAATGGTGTAACATTAAATATTACCTCTTCAAATTGATTATTAATGATTGCTATAAATAAACATCCACTTTTTCATAACCTTATAGACAACGGGATGTTTAGTTTTTACGTTAAATGCTTTACATTGCCAACATTCTGTTATTGTACATGCCTATATAATCATATATTCGCATATTTTGATTGAAGTAATAGAAGACAGTAAATCGCGTGTGTGTTTAAACTGTAAATATTTAATACAATGAATATTTCAAAATAAAATAAAAAGGGATATCAAGCAGAACATACATAAAACACAGAAAATCAGTTTTATAAAAAAATAAATAAAAATAAAAGGTATACATAAACGTGTTAATAGTAAAAACGTCATTCAATAAACTAATGGCAATTAAATGAGGGTCTTAATTTACATGGAAATATCCATCAACATATTATTATCTTGAAAAGTAATATACCCGGATCGTCAACTATCCCGACCACGTTTAATCCCTTAAAAAGTGATAACTGCCATTTTAACATTCGCTTACCTTTACCCTGAGAGTGCAAACGTGTTTGCGAGAAACGAAGCTTATATGGATATGCTTTATATTGATAAATGCAAACATTGTATCTAACAAGCTCCAGTACAAACCGAGAATAAAATTATTTATTTTTTCAAGTAACCATCAACTGGGCTCGAACCACTAACCCCTGAAGTAAAAGTCTAACGCTTAGACCACTAGGCCATCCGTGCTCATAGAATGAGTAAACATTTTATTCTTTGTATATTTATACGCAATCCTCGTAGTGTCCAAAATATAACGACAACAACAGAACTCTCCAAATTATCCAATCGTTTCTCCGTAGCACAGTAGCAATTATCTACTAAAAGAACGTGATACAGCATTTGTTGTCAATAAATTAACTAAAGGCGCGAATTCGGTATATTAAGAGAAAAAAGCTAAAAGTAATAAAGATGTCTACCTTGTAGAAGTGGGGCTTTTTGAATAAGTAGTAAGTAAATAGTTAGTAAATGAACGTGTTTTGCAAACATATTGTAAGTTCGTCGTATTTGTAAAAAATGTATTTTTCTAAACGTTACGAGGAGTATAAATGTTGTATTATGTGTTTTATTTTAAAATACAAATATATAAATCAAACGTTTGGAAGGAAAACAAAAACTACTTATACAAATTAAATCATTTATTGAAAGTATTTACGTATTTATTTACGCGTTTATATAAAGATACGTGCTATCAATTTTCCTAAAATACAATACTATCAAGTTTAAAAATCATTACGTGTTTTTTTAACTGTTACATTTTTATCACTGCTAAATTCACCCCCCCCCCCCCCTGACTTATTTAGGTTCAAGTTAGATGACGTAGATATGCGCGCTTTGTATCTGAATAACAATAGGTAACTTTCCAGTGGTCTTCATTGTATGCATTTTTTCAACCCCAATAAAGTAGCCATGAATGGTGACAATAGATTATTTAGAAAAGCAAACATATAGCACTAGAGAGCTCAGTTGTGTAGTGATATAGTGTCATCGTGGTATGTTTATCTTTGGAAGTTAGTGACTGAAATGAACGATTTTATGAGTTTAAAGGTCCACGAACCTTGAAGTTCTCTTACTGTCCATTCTCAGCGTAAATTGCAATTCAATAACATCTAGTTTTACTTGGTAGACTGGTTGAATATTAATACATACGTGGCTGATAATGAAGCAGATAATATAGAACGTAAAGACGTTTTATCTCAAACAAGGACTGTGGTAAAAAAAGGTATATTGCATGATAACCCAATTTGCAGGTTTATTATCACATTTCGGTATCGGGTACACTGTTTTCTGAAAATGAAAAACCAAAAAATAATTTACAGATTCTAAAAAATATATTTGTTTTATTGGGACACAGTTACGTATTTGGGTATTTAATGTGGCATTATGCATAAAAAATACTAAACTGTGTCTTTAAGGTAGGAGCTCATTAATCGAGGCAAAAACATTCATACATTTATGTTAAACTCCGCAAAGAATTACTACTGCCTCATCAATAATATTATTTAATATTTATTATGATTAAGCTTTTTTGCTTTTTTCAAATATTCTTGCGTTTGCACAGGCTAATTTGGAGCTACGCTTGCCATATTGCAGATTCAAGAAAAAACGTCTTAAATATATTTTCTGTCAAAATAAATTAGTCGAAATCGATTTCGTAGACGATATTAAGAAGATGAAAACCTTTAGGGGTTAAATCTATTGATATGAATACCTACACTTAAGAAGTTGTCAGAGCATTGCCAACACATGATATATTAGAGAAAACGTGCATACAGTTAACAGAAACAATTATTTATGTGGAAAGCGTACGAAATTGTTTTCCAATTTGGTTATATATGTACTTGGCACACGTGCGTGTGCGCTTCAACATGTACGAAAGCAATCGTATATATTAACTTCCAAATACATAATTTTATAAGTTCCTTGTTAAAACCTTACCCTATGTGTAATTCAATGTTATACCTGTCGTCTGAAGTGTCACTCCTATACGCAAATAAATTATGACATAAATATAATTAGTTTCGTAAATTGACTAGGGTGTACGTGCACAAAGTAACGACAGAGAATAATTCCAAAGAATTCGAAGCGATATTTAGATTTTCAAAGTAGAAAATAATACCAGTCGAGCCATGTCATGAGAACAGAGATATTAAGCCATATGGGTAAAGCGTAGCTCTAGATCAGCTTATGCATACGCTCGGTTTGATCAGGCGCTGCCACGACAGCTCATGACACCACTAAACCTAGTATATATGACACGGTAGCTCCTGAACAAACGGCGCAATTACGAATACGAAGAAACATGTGTATTTTCTAACTTTGGGTCGTGTATGTTCTTATATACTTAAATACCATACATTTCGCATCCATAGCTTGACATGTACGACAAAGAAAACACTGTTGTTCTATATTCGTAAGACATTCAAAACTAATGATAGAGTTCAGTATAACATACGTCACTTCTGACCGTTTGGAAGAATACATACCATAGAAAAATAACAAGATTCGTGTATATTTCGAGAGATATGACTTTCCATTATGAAAACCCGGTACCCTAAAAGGAGGCTTACAACTAGAAGTGAATTATAGATGCATTAATGTATACCGGAATGCACAATCCATCCTGCAACACTTCTATTGACTGTTATGACATCCAAGAGTAAAACCAATATCGAAAGAAAAAAATCAAACTTATCCGACAGTGTTTTAATCCTTACACATATATCGCATGTTTAAGGATAAAACTCTATTTTTTGTAGATTTTCTTTACTGAAAGAGCTGACGGCTGCTGTCAAATTAGGATACTACGAGAGGAAATAGAAATCAAGGAAACTTCATGTCTACCTCAGTGTCGTAAGATAGATTTTTCAGAGATATAAGACTTCTGTAATAAACAAATCGTAAATGTATCATTTTCATCCAAATGATATATTTTCATTTTCTAATATGTAATGGACCGGTTATTTTCTAAACGTAGTGTGCCTTAGCAATTTGTTGTTATAAATGTTAAAAAAATTGCCATTCAGCGTATTAAAAAAATACATTTTCATTAATTTGCTAAATTCATTACGTCATTATTGAATTCCTTCCCTTGTTTCGTAGGCTGCTTAGATGTAGTTTACTCAAAAAATCAGCTAGATCGCGACTTTCATCTGAGATGAATTTTCCGAGTCTAGGCTGGTGCTTCATAAATGTAAATAGGAACCATATGAAAGAATATTTACACGGCTTCAAGACACTGAAATTAGAAAAACACAAAACAAGTGCGAGAGATACCAGTATATTTCTTTTAAGATTGCAAAGATATGAGTTATACACTGCGTCATGTACGATTTTAATTATAAATCCAAAATGACATTTTCAAACCCTCATATACGAATTGTAGCACAAGGAAAAATACACACTACTATATGGGAATCATTAAGCCACTAAATGTCGACGCGTTACAAAAGCGAAGAGAACATTTTATTATAGCAAAATAACGCTCATGTTTATGACTGTCACGCTCTAGATTTTAAACGGAGTTTTAAATGACAGACTTTTTTCGGCATAAAAAATTTAGCAATAAATCGTGCGATGTCATTAACAAGTGTTAATGATTCGTAATCTTGTCATATTTTCAAACGTTGCTATTCATTAACAAAATTTCATTAGTTACCACTTTGGCCGTTTAATGCACACGATCACCTTACGCCATTGAGTAATGATTCGACACATATTTACGTTGTTTTCGAAACATCATAAGTAAAGTATTCTTTTTAGTTTCACGGCTCGGTTTTTGTTCGTATCGGTCATATTGAATAACCATGACATTGTGTATTTCCAGGTTGAATACAATTTAAAGAGTGTTGAAAAAAACAGTTATAGTTATTGTTATGGAGAAAGAATCCACATATTAACGATAGCAACGGTCTACATAGCTACATGCCAAATGACTTATTGTGGTAAAGAATATCGCAAATATCATGTCTGAGTAAGTTGGTGCTGCGAATCACCTATTGATACGTCGTAGACTTACAGTATCATGGATGATATCCCATAGACCTACATTATTATGAATATATCCCATAGACTTACATGATTTTGAACGATATTCCCGTATACCTACATTATTATGATCGATATCCAATAGACCTATATTATTATGAATGAAATTCCCATATACCTACATTATTATGAATGATATTTCCATAGACCTACATTATTATGAATGATATTCTCATATACCTACATTATTATGAATGATATCTCCATACACCTAAATTATTATGAATGATATTCCAATAGACTTACATTATTATGAATGATATTTCCATTGACCTGCATTATTATGAATGATATTCCAATAGACCTACATTATTATAAATGATATCCCATAAACCTACATTATTATGAATTATGGTTTACCTTAAAACATGTAATACATGCATTGATAACAACGATTTACACAACTAAATGCGTAATAATCACGCTCAATTGTACACATTAATTGTTACACTATTATTTCTGTCTGAATGTAGAGATGCAAAACATCAACTGTACATTCATATCAACGGTGTACCACAGAGAGACATCATCTCATGCTCATTTGAAGCGGTTATCAAGAGGGACCAGTGTCCACCAACTGAAAAAAGAATGATAGTTTCCGATCGGGTTTAGGCACTTTGATTATGTAAGCAAACGATTGCTATTTACCAAAATGATTTACAAGTTTTATACAAAAGCGTATGCGATGACTCGTGTCCTAAAATTAGAACATGGTTTCAAAGTTTACACACAAAGTTGTATCTCACGGAAAAACTGAAAACATGTGATACAAATAATCGTATCTATTTTTACTGACCCAAAAGTGACAAATGAAGTTCTAACAATGAATCAACGCATACATCGTTTTAGTAACATGTAATGTAACTTTTTGATCATGTCCAAATAAAATCACAACATAATACAATTGATTGACTCGCTGCGAATTGTGAGTCAAGGATCGAATTCAAAGTGTGTTTTTTATTTGAGCCGTCAAAGCATGCCTAAATCAAGATCCTTGAAGAAATTGGCAACGACGTTGAACATACACAGTGTCTGAGTGAAATGTGTTTTAAATCATGAAATAACTGCACACATAAACTCGCGAACAAACAAAAGTGACTCAAGTAAACAATGCATAACCGTAGCTGAAAGGCATTTCTATGCACGCTCACATCGTATCATTCCCTTCTTACCCTTTTGCACGTCTGCTTGTGGGTTGGCCAGTCGCACGTTTGGCAGGACTTAAAGCAGTAGAACACGTTCATGCACCTTGCGCACGACTGTGTACATCCAGGCAAGTTGCAACATTTGCAACGTTGTCCATGTGGTCGCAGGGGTGTGGCTTCGATGACCTCATGGTCGTCTGGTCTTGTAGGTCCAACAACGTCTAAAATCTTTGTTCGTTGTGGCAAAGGCATACTATGTCGTTGTAAATCACGAAGCAGCGGTTTCCAGGCGTCCATTTGTGTTCCTTCTAAACGTGTGATTTATATACTAATAGTTGTATTTTAAAATAAAACGCCTTGTAGATAATATATATAACTAGGCCCATATAATATTATAATACAATATGTATACTCCTCGTAACGTTTAAAAATATACATTTTTTACAAATACGATGAACTTACAATATGTTTGCAAAACACGTTCATTGGCAGCTGCTTACTGATCGATGTACTATTTACTTACTACTTATACAAATCAAATCATTTATTGAATGTATTAACGTATTTATTTATTTTCCGAAAATACAATACTGTCCAGTTTGAAAATCATTACGTGATTTTTTTTAAACTGTTACCTTTTTATCACTGCTAAATTGCCCCCCCCCCCCCGACTTATTTAGGTTCAAGTTAGATGACGTAGATATGCGCGCTTCGTATCTGAATAACAATAGGTTACTTTCCAGTGGTCTTCATTGTATGCAGTGTTTCAACCCCAACCAAGTAGCCATGAATGGTGACAATAGAATATTTGGAAAATGCAAACGTATAGCGCTAGAGAGCTCAGTTGTGTAGTGATATAGTGTCATCGTGGCAGATTTTGCGGCAAAATATTTATGGTTTTCTGTTTAAAATAAAAAAAATAGGAAATGTTGGTAATGCAATTATGTTTATCTTTGGAAGTAAGTGACTGAAATGAACGATTTTATGAGTTTAAAGGTCCACGATCCCCTGAGTTCTCTTACTGTCCATTCTCAGCGTAAATTACAATTCAATAACATCTAGTTTTACTTGGTAGACTGGTTAAATATTAATATATACGTGGCTGATAATTAAGCAGATAATACAGAACGTAAAGACGTTTTATCTCAAACAAGGACTGTGGTAAATAAAGGTAGATTGCATGATAACCCAATTTGCAGGTTTATTATCACATTTCGGTATCGGGTAAACTGTTTTCTGAAAATGAAAAACAAAAAAATAATTTACAGATTCTAAAAAATATTTGTTTTATTGGGACACAGTTACGTATTTGGGTATTTAATGCGTTATTATGCATAAAAAATACTAAACTGTGTCTTTAAGGTAGGAGCTCATTAATTGAGGCCAAAACATACATACATGTATGTTAAACTCCGCAAAGAATTACTACTTCCTCATCAATAATATTATTTAATATTGATTATGATTAAGCTTTTTTCAAAAATGCTTGCGTTTGCACAGGCTAATTTGAAGCTACGTTTGCCATATTGCAGATTCAAGAAAAAATGTCTTAAACATATTTTCTGTCAAAATAAATTTGTCGAATTCGATTTCGAAGACGATATTAAGAAGATGAAACCTTTAGGGGTTAAACCTATTGATTTGAATACCTTCACTTGAGAAGTTTTCAGAGCATTGTCAACAAATGATATATTAGAAAAAACGTGCAAACGGTTAACAGAAACAATTAGTTATGTTGAATGCGTACGAAATTGTTTTCCAATTTGGTTATGTATGCACTTGGCACACGTGCGTGTGCGCTTTAACATGTACGAAAGCAATCGTATTTATTAACTTCCAAATACATAATTTTATAACTTCCTTGTTAAAACCTTACCCTATGTGTAATTCAATGTTATACATGTTGTCTGAAGTGTCACTAATACGCAAATAAATTACGACATAAATATCATTAGTTTCGTAAATTGACTAGGGTGAACGTGCACAAAGTAACGACAGAGATTAATTCCAAAGAATTTGAAGCGATATTTAGATTTTCTAAGTAGATAATAATAACAGTCGAGCCGTGTCATTAGAACAGAGATCTTAAGCCATATGGGTAAAGCGTAGCTCTAGATCAGCTTATGCATACGCTCGGTTTGATCAGGCGCTGACACGACAGCTCATGACACCACTAAACATAGTATATATGACACGGTAGCTCCTGAACAAACAGCGCAATTACGAATCCGAATAAACATGTGTATTTTCTGACTTCGGGTCGTGTATGTTCTTATATACTTAAATACCATACATTTCGCATCCATTACTTGACGTGTACGACAAAGAAAACACTGTTGTTCTATATTCGTAAGACATTCAAAACTAATGATAAAGTTCAGTATAGCATACGTCACTTCTGACCGTTCGGAAGAATACATACCATAGAAAAATAACAAGATTCGTGTATATTTTGAGAGATATGACTTTCCATTATGAAAACCCGGTACCCTAAAAGGAGGCTTACAACTAGAAGTGAATTATAGATGCATTAATGTATACCGGAATGCACAATCCATCCTGCAACACTTCTATTGACTGTTATGACATCCAAGAGTAAAACCAATATCGAAAGAAAAAAATCAAACTTATCCGACAGTGTTTTAATCCTTACACATATATCGCATGTTTAAGGATAAAACTCTATTTTTTGTAGATTTTCTTTACTGAAAGAGCTGACGGCTGCTGTCAAATTAGGATACTACGAGAGGAAATAGAAATCAAGGAAACTTCATGTCTACCTCAGTGTCGTAAGATAGATTTTTCAGAGACATAAGACTTCTGTAATAAACAAATCGTAAATGTATCATTTTCATCCAAACGATATATTTTCATTTTCTAATATGTAATGGACCGGTTATTTTCTAAACGTAGTGTGCCTTAGCAATTTGTTGTTATAAATGTTAAAAAAATTGCCATTCAGCGTATTAAAAAAAGACATTTTCATTAATTTGCTAAATTCATTACGTCATTATTGAATTCCTTCCCTTGTTTCGTAGGATTCTTGTAGTTTACTCAAAAAATCAGCTAGATCGCGACTTTCATCTGAGATGAATTTTTCGAGTCTAGGCTGGTGCTTCATAAATGTAAATAGGAACCATATGAAAGAATATTTACACGGCTTCAAGACACTGAAATTATAAAAAACCACAAAACAAGTGCGAGAGATACCAGTATATTTCTTTTAAGATTGCAAAGATATGAGTTATACACTGCGTCATGTACGATTTTAATTATAAATCCAAAATGACATTTTCAAACCCTCATATACGAATTGTAGCACAAGGAAAAATACACACTACTATATGGGAATTATTAAGCCACTAAATGTCGACGCGTTACAAAAGCGAAGAGAACATTTTATTATAGCAAAATAACGCTCATGTTTATGACTGTCACGCTCTAGTTTTTAAACGGAGTTTTAAATGACAGACTTTTTTTCGGCATAAAAAAATTAGCAATAAATCGTGCGATGTCATTAACAAGTGTTAATGATTCGTAATCTTGTCATATTTTCAAACGTTGCTATTCATTAACAAAATTACATTAGTTATCACTTTGGCCGTTTAATGCACACGATCACCTTACGCCATTAAGTAATGATTCGACACATATTTACGTTGTTTTCGAAACATCATAAGTAAAGTATTCTTTTTAGTTTCACGGCTCGGTTTTTGTTCGTATCGGTCATATTGAATAACCATGACATTTTGTATTTCCAGGTTGAATACAATTTAAAGAGTGTTGAAAAAAACAGTTATAGTTATTGTTATGGAGAAAGAATCCACATAAAACGATAGCAACGGTCTACATAGCTACATGCCAAATGACTTATTGTGGTTAAGAATATCGCAAATATCATGTCTGAGTAAGTTGGTGCTGCGAATCACTTATTGATACGTCGTAGACTTACATTATCATGGATGATATCCCATAGACCTACATTATTATGAATATATCCCATAGACTTACATGATTTTGAACGATATTCCCGTATACCTACATTATTATGAACGATATCCAATAGACCTATATTATTATGAATGAAATTCCCATATACCTACATTATTATGAATGATATTTCCATAGACCTACATGATTATGAATGATATTCGCATATACCTACATTATTATGAATGATATCTCCATACACCTAAATTATTATGAATGATATTCCAATAGACTTACATTATTATGAATGATATTTCCATTGACCTGCATTATTATGAATGATATTCCAATAGACCTACATTATTATAAATGATATCCCATAAACCTACATTATTATGAATTATGGTTTACCTTAGAACATGTAATTCATGCATTGATAACAACGATTTACACAACTAAATGCGTAATAATCACGCACAATTGAACACATTAATTGTTACACTATCATTTCTGTCTGAATGTAGAGATGCAAAACATCAACTGTACATTCATATCAACGGTGTACCACAGAGAGACATCATCTCATGCTCATTTGAAGCGGTTATCAGTGATGAACTAACGTCTTCCAGCAAAAGGCTTGCTTAGTTCCCCGACTTGCTGTCACCATACCACACCCATAATTCAATTGATTGTGAAGAATTATGTCGTTGTTCCCGTTTGTCAAATTGAATTGTATAACTATTAAACATTGTTCATCATGGCTTATTTTCAAATATGTAATGCTGCATTTTGTAGAATTTAGCATCAGTATCTGTATGATCATCGCGTCTTTTTAAATAAGATATAAAATGGTAATATGTTATATCTCTCTCGACGCTTATAAAGCGCTTTAAAGGTACAACACAATAATACATAGCCCAAAATAGATTTTAATGTTCAAACAAACATGGCCATTCGAACTAAGATGGTATAAGTCTACGTATGTTACGTTATTAACAGTTTATTATTAATACATTCAACCAGAATTTTAAGAAACTAATTAAATCATTTTTAATCTATTTCACAACAATTAAATCACAATGGCACCGTCACACCAAAAATGACATCCTAAATGCGACTAAAAGTCATTTTTTAGAAACCATCAAAAGTCGTAGTAAGAACGTGAATGTTTTTTGTTCTCAAAGAATTCTAAACAACATTGGCCATTTCAACGTGGGTCAGGCTAGCTGCTACATGTATCTTTGTGTGTACGCAGTGATCTCACCACGTCCTACACGTTCATTTTGCATTCGGCGATGATCGACGATGTCAAGGTCCGGAAAGCCTAAAATGCTAAAGAAAGAACAATGTCAAGATCGTTAAAAATAATAAGAAGCGAAATATATAGTAGGATGTCAGAGAACACCCATAACTTTTTAATAAAATGCTAGATACTGTAAATGCTATTTGATTTTAGCGTTATTTCAAAACATGCAATGCACTCAACCTCCGTAACAACACACCGAATGAAAATTTGTATATTTTCTTTATTCTGGAATTTCGGATCAGAATAAGTCGAGATTTAGATGCATAGGCCAATCAAAAATATATAAAAGCAGAATATCGCGTCTCATAATGTTTCTAAAGCGATATTTTTGCATCGTGGATAGCATCTTTTCCTAATATTTTTTAACACACACATACCTACCGAGCAAGAATTCAGATTGAAACATAAATATTAATCCACATAGAAACAGATCTCTTTTTTTGGAGAAATCCTACCTTAAAGCGCTATGCTAATGTATAAACAAATTTGCTACTGACAGTTTGCTGTAATTCGGCATTTAATATAGCATCATGTGTTTACTTGTCTTTGTCTAATAAAAAACACCAACAGATTGAATACGTTTTTAAAGACATTTATGTAAGAATCATTGTATAAACAATTTTATAACATGACCTACGCTCCAGGAGTGAAATAACGTAATGCTCAATTTTGTTTATTACACAGGTGTTATTACACTAGTTATATAACTGTGAAATGACGTCATTTTTGTGACGAAATGACGTCGTTATTCCAACGAATTTCTTCAGTTAAACTCTTTTACAATGTGAATAAACGGTGAAAAGAGCATACAATAAAAAGATAATTTGTTGGTCATGTTATAAATAGAATCTTAGATTCGTGGTCATTTTGTATTGACTTTATTAAACTCGTCATCTAAATAAAGACAAAAACTCGGCAAGCCTCGTTTTTATCTTTATTTAGATGACTCGTTTAATAAATTCAATACAAAACGATCACTCATGCAAGATCCTATATTTGTTTTCAAGTGTTCGCGGTCTTGCAGATATTTCTTTAAAGTTCATCACATAACCATGTTGAAGTATCTAGAATACAATTGAATGAAAAACACACACTAAAAACAAACAATAGCAACATATTTGTTTTAAATTATAAATATGCATATCATCCATGCGTTTACCGTGCGCTTTGTTGTTCTGAAATAAAGCCATAAATTGTTGCCGACTAGACGGTGGTGTATATGGTATTTATGTGTCGTACGAAACGTTTCAAAGAATGCATCCTTATCTGATTTTAAAAGCATATCAATACATCATTGCCTGCTCTGAAAGGATTCTCGGATGTAATTTGCGGGTGTTATTCTATATTGCTATATCCACAAAAGGCTTCAATGACAGTTAAACAGTTAAGCGAAAGAAATAGATCATACAAACAGAATCAAATTGATTTGCTCTGCATTTGGCGATTGTTTACAACAGTATTTAGTGTAGTTAGAAATGCGCTCAATATCGTCAAATGTGTCTATTGACAGTAGTCGCTGGTGTGTCAATATTTCTTTTCAAGTCAGTCGTTTTTTCACTAATCACTTCAGTACGGTAAAACATGTATTTTGCTTTAAACAAATCGAATAATGCAAAGATACATATAAACAAATTTATATTACATCTGTTTGGCCTAATTAATAATACGGTTTATGAGTAGGCGTTTTTCCAATGTGCTTGCGAATGAACGGACTTGTGTTGGAGCGTTTTCTCACGACGCGGCTTATTTATAAACTAAAGGTTTCACATTCAAAAATAACCACATCGGAAACATGTATCTTGCCCATATAAATAAGTGAAACTCGATTTTGCAGACACTACTTAAAGATATAAGCCGTAACGGTTTAAATGTATTGTTTTGAAAGACTCCACTTGAGAAGTTGTCATACGCATTGTCATCCGCTGAGATATTACAGAAAACGCAAATGTAATTTACAGAAACAGAAACAGTGATATATTTGAAGTTCATAGGAAATTGTTTTCAAAGTTGGATATGTATTGACTTAATATAATGAGCGCGGTATGCGCGTGCGCTTTAACATCTACATATACCGATAATATATGACGAATGTAATCGTACTTTTTCAACTCCAAGATAAGTTAATGTACGTGACCTGTTAAATCCAAACGCTATGTGAACTCAATGACAAATTTGTTGTGAAAACTGCCACACCTTTTTGCAAATTAAGAATCATAAATTGACTAGGTCTTTGTGTAAAGCAAGTAATAGTAAAGATGTGCTCCAATGAATTTGTAGCGATTTTTCGTACATTTTAGCCGAGACATACGAAAAGAGATTTAAAGCCATGTTCAGCAGGCGTAGATCTAGACCAGCTTGTGAAGTGTAGTTAGAAGCTACCCTGTCAGCTTATTAGAAAATGAAACCTGGCGTGAATCTATCGTCGCTAACATGATAGCTCCGTACTAGACTGCACAAACACGATTGCGAATTAACGTGTATAGTTTTCTTTCTTCAGGACTTAAAACCACGAAATGCGCATCCATTACTTTATAAGACAAAGTAAAAAACATTTGTCAGAATTCGTTATTGAATTCCTTACTAATGATATGTAATCCAATTTAAAAGTTGTCACTCCTGAACAATATTTGCTTGTGAAAAGAAGAGGATTACTGTTAATTTTGAGGAATATGACTGTTCATATTACATGATTTTTTTGTCATAATGCAGCTTGGTCGTGAAAAGCTTTAAAATATAATGTACAAAAACAGGCACAACAGGAGAGGGGATTAAAAACGCAGAATAGAATGTTGACGTGTTCTTAATATCGGACTGCGTACACCATACTGTGACACTAAGATAATACTGATTTTTGCCTGGAAACATTCGCAATTACAGCGTATAAAATGAAAAAATAGTAATAACCCGATACAGCAAAAAGTAACAGATCTGTTGCTCTGGTTTATACATAACCTCTGATTAGTTAGAGTGGTATTTGTAATTGCATTTTTATTTTGAATTGCAATGCTATGAGGTTAATTTTTCTCTTCACGTTAATGTTTTGAGAATAAATCTGCGCGTAGTGGTAGCTTTGGGCGCAATTAAACCGGTTAAAATCAAGGTTAAATGCAACAAAAACATTTATCGCACAATTATAAGTTCACACGAACATATACAATTATGTTTTTGGCGTTACATGTTCAATGCTTGTAAAGATGAATAGACGGTTATACGTACTCAGTACAAATGTAATCTCACAAAATGTATGTTGCCGGTAATCATCATAATCGCCATCAAAAGATAAATTGTCATGTGGGATCTAAAAATGTTATTGATCGGCGATTTAAAGTACAATGCTACGTTCTTCATAACACATAAAACATACATTTACTGCATGTTTTCTTCATGTTTAAAATATGTTCCAGACAATAAACCATAATAAATAGAACACATAAAAACATCATGTTTTAATCATAATAAATTCTTTTACATAATAATTCGCAAAGTGATAACAACACAACAACAGGATGAATGACAAAATAATTTGAAACAT